>NW_003852434.1:6279077-6282556 GCF_000181295.1 Otolemur garnettii
AAAATCAAGCACTCTGTGTCTGTTTGGATCCTCTGAGAAGCACACACAAAGCACATTTCTCTCCCTGTGCAAGAGATCTACTGGGGAAACGCCTGTGAAGGATAAAGGGAAGAGAGCAGGATTTAAATAGAGAGAGGCTCCAGAAAGCCATGGGTGTTTGATGCCATACTGGAAAAGAGAAAGGGAAAGGAGGAGAATTGGGCAGATGGAGTCTCAGACCGCACTGCAAGCTGAGAGCAGCTTAGCCAGGCTGGTGGAGATCCTTGAACCAAAGTCCCCAGTTAAAGGAATCCCATCTCATAATAATGGGCCTTCAATCATCTTTCATTCCCTTTCTTCCTTCCCCAAATACAAAGTCTGAATAACTAGCCTTTTAGGCCAATACACTCTTCTTTTCTTCTGTTGTATTGGCCCTTTAAGTCTAGAAAAAGCAAATAAACTTCTTCCTATCCTAATCTTGGCCTAGAAAAATTCTGTTCTCATCCAGCCCTGCATGGAACCAACTGAGTTTTTCTAAACCTGTTTCCTTACGTAGACAAGAGTAATTAAATCATTGGCTATTATGATGATTGAACACAATCTCTAACCCCCCTACCCACACCACTATTGAGTGAGGGGAGTGAGTAAAAGTTGCAACCCTCAAATCACATGGTTGGTTCCCCAATCCTAAAGCTATTTAGGGACATTTCTCCTCCCATGAAGCCATTCTTTAGCTCCCAAAGACCAATAAATTCTTTGGCTTTTAGAAGCGCTGTACCAAAAACTCAAGACAAAGTTCAAATATTTATTTTTTTTATTATACCACAGGCAAATCCCCAATCTTTAAGTACTGATTCCTAAAGTAAAAAGATCATACAAATTAAAAGATGGTAGCACTAGGCCAGCATGGTGGCTCACGCCTGTAATCATAACACTCTGGGAGGCCAAGAAGGGTAGATTGCCTGAGCTCATTCTACCCAAGAAGGGTAGATTGCCTGAGCTGATTGAGGTTGCTGTGAGCCATGGCATTCTACCAAGGATGGCAAGTGAGAGTCTGTCTCAAAAAAAAAGATGGTGGCACTGAAAATCCCACTTACTCATTAATAATCAGTCCAGTCCATTATCCTATCATTTGAAAATGTCTCCTAGGATGTGACCACTTACATTTCTATTTGATCTTGTCAGGTTCCAAAAGCAGAAGAGATCTTAGCAATACGTGGCTTCAGTCTTTCAGGTATCTGGTATAATTGAGCTAAGAGATAATATCATCTCCTGCTCTGAGGTTTTTTTGGAAGTGTTAATACAATATTGGATTCACATAATTATATGACCTATTTATTCATTCTTTTACTTTCAGCTACTATTTCTCCTTCTCGCCAGTCATTTCACATTTAGAAGAAACTTTTTTTTTTTTGAGCAACCTCAAACTCTTGGGTTCAAGTGATCCTCTTGCCTCAGCCTCTCAAGTAGCTGGGACTACCCACCACAACTCCTGGCTATTTTTTAGAGACAGAGTCTCATTCTGGCTCAGGCTGGTCTTGAACCTATGAGCTCAGGCAATCTACCCGCCTCAGCCTCCCAAGTGCTGGGATTACAGGTGTGAGCCACTGCACCCAGGAACATCCTTATCACTAAAGATACACAAAGAAAATCCTAAACAAATAGGCCTTGCTAAGTTCCCCCACCATATTAATCAGATCATATTCCTATTGTCCAATCATACTTCTGCACGATCACTTACCCTTGATCAACCCTAACCATAGAAACACACAGGTTTCCCTGTTTCTGTGGGCATTCATTTCTGAAGGCTCCCACATCACTGAAACCATCTACATTAAAATAATGTAAGGCCATAAGGCAGGAACTATGATAAAATTCTGATTTCTACAGAAGTATGGATATAACTAAAAGCTAACCAGCCATTAACTTGCCTTCCTGTAACTTCTTACTGCTTAATTGTCATGTACCCTCAACAAGTGCAAGATTCGTGACTTCCCCAATTGCTTATGTAGATAAAATTGCTATCGTAAAATCAAGGATTGGTCTTTGAGACATCTTCCAGACTCTGTATTTGAGGGAACCAACTGACATCAACTGGACCAGTGGCCATGCTTGGGAAGTGACCCAACAGGTCCTATGACCTTCTACCAAGTAACTGTCTCAGCCAAGAAGACAATTTCTGCTTCCCAACCCTGAGAATTTATCCCCAGCCAATCAGCATATCAAATTACCTAGCTCTTTACTTTCCAAACTACCTTGAAAAACCTTAGCCCCAAAGGTCTTAGAGAGATGGATTTGAGAAATTTCTCCCATCTCCTCACTAGTTGCCTTGTGATATTAAATCCCTTATCTGCTGCGATGCCTGCTATCTCAGGCCTCCTCCTGGGCAGCAGGCAAGGGACCCTCTGGAGTGATAACATCATGTAAAACTTAGATTAAATGAATTTATATGCTTTTATCTTGTTAATCTGTTTTTTAATATGGGTGCCTCAGTCATGAACCTAGCAATGGGTAAGGAAAGAAATCTTTTTCCTACTCCAGCAACTACCTCCTCTTGAGTCCACTCTCATTCATATTTTGATGGAAAAAAGTAAAACTCTGTAAAATAATTTTAAGATGTTCTGAGCCAGATATGTGCTAGCCTGGCCTAGAGAACAAAGTCCCAGGAGGTTCTGAGAAAATGTACCTGAGGTTACCAGGTGACAGTTTGGCTTCGTACATTCATGGATATAGAAAATACAGATAAAGTCATAAAACAATACATGGAAAGCATACATTAATTTAGCCTGAAAAAGTAGGACATATCAAAGTAGGACTTACAAGTCATAGCTAGGAATTGTTTAATTGGCAATTGGCTGAAAGAGTGAAGCTTTGTCTAAGACCTGGAGTCAGTACAAAGAAATGCTTCTGTTAAGATAAGGGGTCTGCTAGAACCAAGTTGGAAAGTAACCCACATTGTACCAGTTTAATGAAAAAAAATTTTTAAAAAACCCTGATTCTGCACTACCCAGAGAGGGCTTCATATGATGTTATTCTAGATTCCCATCATAACTTAAAGGGAAAGTTCATAATGTCCCTTGACATCCTGCAAATGAAAAGGGAGGACATCTCAAATTCCTTGCAGCAGGACCCCACCTAGGTGGCACCAACCTTGACTTCCAAATGGAACCGTGATAGCATCTACGTCATAAACCTTAAGATCACCTAGGAGAGGTTTCTGTTGGCCACTTGTGCCATTGTTGCCATTGAAAACCCTGCTGATAGTAGAGTCATATCCTCCAATATTTTCATTGCCTGTTCCAATTCTCTCTCTCTCTCTCTCTCTCTCTCTCTCTCTCTCTCTCTTTTTGCAGTTTTTGGCAGGGGCTGGGTTTGAACTCATCACCTCTGCCATATGGGGCTGGCACCCTACTCCTTTAAGCCATAGGCACCACCCACCCTGCATTTCATCTCTTTCTTAAATGGTCATATCCACTGGCTGTCCTTTGTGGGGATATTTT
>NW_003852434.1:6282576-6292453 GCF_000181295.1 Otolemur garnettii
CGCCTCCCGTGTTCCAATTCTCTATCAAAGAGTCATGCCAAAGAATATATCTCGTTGCCCATTGCTGGACATTATGGCTTTGGAGGGTGTTCTTTGGCTTGAAGAAATGTGACTCTGCAGTCCATACTGGTGCAATATCTTCTGTCCTGCTTTATTTTTTTTAATAGCACACTGAGCCTCTACTCCATGGTAAGCAAAGCCTAGTCCAACCATAGTATCTATTCCTGCCCAGACCTGCTAGCAGCACATTGGGGCCAGAAGCATCTCTCTCACTTGCCTGCTATGTTCAGGCTCTTTCCCCCAGGAACCTGCCTCATAACCACCTGTGGTCTCTACTTTTTTTTTTTTTTTCTAGCAAACAGAATAGTTCTTATTATCTCATACCTAAAAGGTTTAGGGGTAGAGTTAGGGTGAGGGTTCATAAGAATTAAGGAAAGGCTTTATTAGAAAAGAGCAGAGTGGAGTCTGATCAGGAGTCAGCCTACTCTCACAGTTTCGAGAGGCTTTTATTAGCATAGTTGAAATGCTGGAGGGGCTTGTGAGAAGTGAGGGAAGTCATCTTTTTTCTGCAGAGTGAATGATGCTGTATCAAGGACCAATCTTAGAATTACCCTTTCTGCAGAACTGTTAATCTTCTCACTCTATGTCTAATGTCAGTCAGGATCAGGGTAGGAAATGGTCTGTTTCCAAGGCACACTGAGTGTCTTGAAGATCCCAGCTATGCAGGGAGGAGATTTGCTGTGATGGTGCAGTTTGGTTTCTGGTCTGCTTTCTCTCACTAACTGTCCCCAACATGGCTGTACTCTCATCAAGGTCATGAGGAGTCCTTCCCCACAGTGTGTCAAAATGCTACGAAAACATGTCTGCGCTCTGTGCATTTCTACACTGCTGCAGTGCCCCACAGCCACTCATTTCCTGGACCCAGATGAGCTCCTCAAGCAAGCACACTAGGGACTCACTCATGCATTCCAATCAGCCCTGGGTTAGGGGGCTCTTCTGACGGGCACACACACGTCCTGCTTTAATGTGCCCCAAATTCCCATTGTGATCTTCCCATGGGCCTTATGTCAGGCAGCTCTCTATTGTCCTTTCTCCCTGACTATCTGGCCAGGCTATTGACCACCAGCTCCAAGTCAGTATAAACTCAAACGTAGGGGCTTTCATCACTGTTCTGTTTTTTCCTATACCTCCAGGATAAAACAGCATATAATTCAGCTCATCAAATTGTTTTATTTTTATCTCCTTCCATCAAAGTGGGGATCCTTCAAACAGAATGTTATCTGTTCTCCTTGGAACTGCCCTCCATAAACCAGGCAGCTCTTTGCTGGCAAGTGAAGAGCTGTTTGTGGGGCTCTGTCCAAATGACTACAGACTCCAGCAGCTCCTCACATAGTCCCAGAGTCAATTTTAGGGGACAGTCTCCCTGTTCATGAGCTTCTCCTCCTTGCATTCCTCCAGTAGCATGATTCTAATAAGCCATTTCTATTTTTCTGTGGAACTCTGTGGGCACTGCCCTCTTCATTAGAGCGGTTCTCTCACATCACCCAAGACATCATGGGTGTCACAGGTCTCAAGATTATTTTATGTCCTTTAGTCATAGGGGTAGTTTCAATTAATGCCCAATAGCAAGCTAATTGACTGGTCCTCAGATGGAAATCATCTAGTTCAAAATACGAGTAGTCATTGCTGCCTGGAGCTCAGCAGTTGTCGTCACAAGCTTTGGTCTAGGGTCCACACAGGGCTAGTCTACAGACTGTTGGGGGAAGAAATATGATTTTTCCTCAGCCCTCACAAGTTCTCAGTTAGGATGGACCCCTGTAACAAAAGACAGGTTAATGAGATATCAAAGAACAAAATTTCAAACCAACCTGCAGTGGTCATTCTGACAGGCTAGGAAAATATGCCTGGATGAATGTTGCTTGTGGCCAGCAGCATGTTTCAAGAGAATGATAAAAGGAATAGGATTTTATACTGAGAAGGGTGGCTAAATATATTTTACAAGCTATAGAGGGAGTCATGAATATTTATGAAAACATTTGCATGCGAAGTTGTGCTTTTAACCTTCCATCCTGCCATAGCTGGTGGGAACTCAGTTTTAAGTTTTTCCGGAGTCCCCTTGGCTAAGACAGGGTCTGTTCAGTGGTGGAGGCAGGTGCTTTGGATTTTATTTTTAGTTGGCTTTTATTATTACTCATGAATCAGGCAGCATCCCAACTACAAAGTAGAGAGGTGCTCCCATGAGCTGAGTAAAGGTAGGTTTTATGGGCAGAAAAGGCAGGTAAAAGTAGAAACAAGGGTCCCAAAGTCAATTGATCATTTTAAAGTTACTTTGCTTTCAGGGTTAAAGCAGAGGGACTTCCTTGTTACACTGCCTAGGGATGTCTGGGCCTCCTATGGTTATTTGCTGTGAATCTCCTGAGTTGTTTTTTTTTTTTAACTGACCTGTTTTTAAGTTCAGTTTGATGACATGGCACCTCGCATGGTTTGCTGATTTGTTGGAGCCTAGTCCAGGGACTCAATCCAAAACAATAGCCTCCATGAATTTTATTTAACAGGAGGGTTAAGTGTTACCCAAGTAGACATAACATCCACTTCTGTAAAACATTCAGGTAAAAGAGACATAATCTCTCCACAAAAAGCCTATGCAAACATTACAATTTTTATCAAATGTTTTACCTATCAGTTTTACCTATCAAATGTTTATCCTATCAGTCCCTACATTTCAATGTTCTCAGTTTAATTGTAACCCACATTTGGGCTTCACCAATGGGTTTAGGTACCACAGTGTATGAGGTCCTGTGTCTCGGAGTCTCAGAAACAAATTCAACCCCTGACCCTTTTAGCCTCCTCTGCATTGGACCATTCCTTGGGTCTTCAGCAAGAAGAATGAGCCAAGCACCCTGGCCCTTTTGCCAGTCTTTATCTTGATTAATCTGTGTATTGCCCTAGGTGATTCCAGGTCAGGTATCTCACTGTAATCTTGGCTTCTGGCCTTTTAAATTCCTCCAGACTGCAATTTGCCTGGAGCACTTAGCATTGGGAGAGCAACAGAGGGCCTCTTTTGCCCACCTAAGCTTTGATAGTGCTAAATTAAGACATTTGCTTCAACCTCATCAATGTCTGCTTTATATCCCTCATTTCATAATAACCATCTAAAGATGTCCACCCTGCCAGGATGAGTCTTTTGATCTCCCCTCTGCCTTTCCCCATTCTCTGGGTTTTTCTCCCCCCATTCTCTTATTAGTTAAATGTTCTACTGGCCTCTATGAGACATACAAGGAGAAGCTGAAAGAGAAATTTGATAAGGTGTCTCAGACTGTTTCTCAATTTTGCTAACTGGTTGATTTAGCTTAGGAGTTATTAACGTTTTATTAGATAGGCATGAATGGTTAAATCATAGGCCATTTGGTGATTGAATTCAATCTTCAGCCTCTCCAGCCTCCCCAGGGGAAAGGAGTGGGGGCTGAAAGTTCTAATTCTCTAATCAAAGCCTGGTCTTTTGAGAGACTAGACCCTATCCCAAGGCTTTCTATTCCCCTCACTCCACTCCAAAAATCATCCACTAGCATACAAAAGATAACTTTCTTCACTTAGGGCAGCGGTTCTCAACCTATGGGACCCTGCGCGACTCACAGGAACTGTATTAAAGGGCTGCAGCATTAGGAAGTTAAGAACCACTGACTCAGGGTATTCCCAGGGTTTTAGGAGCTCCATGCCATGACCTGGGATAAAGACCAAATTCCTTCTTTGTTTTTGTTGTAGTTGCTTTTGTTTGTTTGTTCTGTATTATACCACAGCCATCTTAATGGTATGAAGTAGTACCTATTGTGGTTTTTCTTCACATTTCCCTAATGATGAGTGATGTGTTCATGTGTTTAAGGACCAACCATATATCTTCTTTGGAGAAATGCCTTTTCTAGTACTTATCCAATTTTTATTTATATGTTTATTTATTTAGAGACAGAATCTCACTCAGTGGCCCCTGGTGTCTCATAGCTCACAGAAACCTCTTGGGCTTGAGCAATCCTCTTGTCTCAACCTCCCAAATAGGAGGCATGCACCACTAGGCCCAGGTAGTTTTTCTGTTTTTAGAAGAGGTGGGATTACACTCTTGCTCAGGCTGGTCTCGAACTCCTGAGTTCAAGCAATCCACACAGCCTCTGCCTCCCAAAATGCTAGGATTACAAGTATGAGCCACCATACCTGGCCCTCTTTGTCCATTTTTTAACTGGGTTGTTTGTATTTTGTTGCTTAGTTGAAGAACCTCCTTTATGTATATTCTGGATATTAATCCTTTATCAAATATATGACTTGCAAATGTTTACTCTCATTCTATGGGCTTTTTTTTTTCTCTCTTAACAACTAATTTTGATGTAAAAAATTTTTTTTTTTTTTTTTTTTTTTGAGACAGAGCCTCAAGCTGTCCCCCTGGGTAGAGTGCCGTGGCATTACAGCTCACAGCAACCTCCAACTCCTGGGCTCAAGCGAGTCTCCTGCCTCTGCCTCCCAAGTAGCTGGGACCACAGGCGCCCGCCACAACGCCCGGCCATTTTTTGGTTGCAGCCGTCATTGTTGTTTGGCGGGTCCGGGCTGGGGATTCGAACCCGCCACCTTAAGTGTATGTGGCTGGCGCCTTAGCCGGTTGAGCTATAGGCGCCGAGCCTACAAAAGTTTTAAATTTTGGTGAAGTACAATTTGTCTATATTTTCTGTGTGTGTGTGTGTGTCTTTGGTATCATATCCAAGAAGTCATCAGCAAATCTAATGACTTGAAAATTCTCCCCTATGTTTTCTTTTAAGAGATTTATAGTTTTAGCTCTTACATTCAGGTATTTGATCTATTTTGAGCTAATTGTATACTATATAAGGTAAGGGTCCAACTGCATTCTTTTGCATTTGTTGAAAAGATTATCCTTTCTCCACTGAATCATCTTGGTACTCTTATTGGAAATTATTTGACCATATAGGCTAGGGTTTACCTTATCCCTTTGGAATAGAATTACATTTTATTTCTTAATATTTTAGATCATTAGTACCCATAAAATGCAAATTACATAAAGCTTTTTATATCTTTGCTGATTTTGCTAGAACTGCTGGTACTCAGAAAACAATAACCCAAAAGTATAGCACCTTGGCATACTAAGCACTTTTGAGTTAAAACATGAAATCCTCAGAAGCTGCCTCAGAATCAAGGACTTTCTGATCTCTCCTGTGTCTATACCCCCACTTTCAGTGCAGGGTGAATTTTTAAAAATGTATTTATTTGTGAAACAAGGTCTCACTCTGTTGACCAGGCTGAGTGCAATGTCATAATCACAGCTCAGTGCAACCTCAAACTCATAGGCTCAAAGAATCCTCCTGCTTTAGCCTCATAAGTAGCTGGGACTACAGTCATGTGCCACCATGCCCATCTAATTCAGGGTGAAATTTTTCGTTGAAATTCCCTTATCTGCCTTAAAACAAAACCTGCCAAAGGGAGCATAATTGCCTTCCATTCTCTCCCTAAAATCTCATTATCTATTGCAGGAGGAAGAATGAAAGTCAAACATCACCTCTAGATCCAAAAAGAACTTTGTCCCAAGCTGCTGACTTCCTCACGGGCTCACCCAACTTCCAAAGAGAATCATTCACTAGCTGTTTTCTTTCTCAGACTTCCAGCTTCCAAAGAATTGTTTACAAGCCACTGTACATCTCTCAGGATCATCCAAAGAACCATTTGTTATTCCCTCAAAATTAGATTACCTACATTCCTTGCTTTTCTTTCCCCAAAACTCAAAATACATGACTGAGGCAAAGATTTCAATGAATGGAAGTTTATTAAGCCAAACTTTGAGGATGCACCCAAGAAAAGCATAAGCCACAGAAATATCTGTGGCCTGTGCTCTCCAGAGAGGGATTTGGGAACTCACATTTAAGGAGAGCAAGCATACAGGAAGAAGGAGGAGGAGAAAGGTGGGCAGTGAGGCAAATGCTTGCATTCTTGTGAGACTTTAGGTAGTGCCCAGGAAATCTACATTTTACCTAAGACAAGGTGAATGTATGAAGAAAAGGGAAGTAAAGAAAGCCATCAGTTATGTAGATGTTCCTGGGTAGGTAGAAGAACAATTAATATTGTCTGTTTTGCAACTGGGAAGATAAGCTTGTAACCAACATTATTGGTGTGGAATCAGACATGCTTTAGTTTTAGGAGCTAGACTTACCCTGCAGATCTAAAGTTAACAATTTGCTGTCCCTGTTTACAGGTGGCCAGCAAGGAATTTCCTTATACACAGTTTGTTGGGGTCATCCTTGTAGATACCGGAGGCCTTTTATTTCTTCATATTATGCATTAGTGGAATCTGGCTAATGCATAATGTTAGTAACAGCTATTCATTTGGAGAGGGGTGTTGCATACTCAGCCTCCAGGCTTGGCCTTACCTTTTGCATAAGGAGTTGGGGGTGGGAGGCCATGTTCTGAGAATTTTATTTTCATTTACATCCCTATGGAGGGGTATATATAAGCGTCTGAACCTCCTCTGGTTACTGCACGATCACCCACCCGTGATTTTCCCCAGTGCCTGTTAATTAATCTGTATACCTTTTTCTCCTATTCATCTTTAGCTAGTTTGAGTGAACTTCAAGAGGGTGGTTCACCCCTACAAAATGAAGGGAAAAACCTTAATTTTAGGGAAAAAATATGTAATTGTTAATTATTTACATGTCTTCAATGTATTATTCAGCTGCTCAAAAACTTTAAAATGTGCAACACAAATTCTATTCAGTAGTTTGATATTTGGTTTTCAGTCAGTTAAAAACCACAGCCTTACAGATGTGCATGCATGTGTGTATAAAATATATTTGTTAACCCCTGGTCTCTCCACCTTACCATTAATGTCAAATTGACACAAGACAAGCGACCTCCCAGCCAGCTGGGTGGAGCTGGGGGAGGAGGGCGGACCGTCGGTGCTGGCGAGGTGGCAGCGAACAGAGGAAGCGGGCGGGAGGGCAGGTAGGGTCTCCTCCCCAACCCTCCCCCCACGCCCCGCCCAGCAGGAGGCTCCAGTAACCAGAGGTGCCAGACAACTGCTCGGAGACACCTGCACCTTAGGTTTCCCTCCCTTTGCACTTCAGCAGTTGAGGGAGGGTCAATTTCATGTAAGTTTCCGAGGCCTGGGAATGAAAGGGATTGTAGCCATTCATTTGCGAGCCAGACATGCTAAACTTAATGACAGAGGGCCCCAAGCGACTATACATGCCTCTGGACAAAAAGCCTGGAGACAGACAGAGACTCTTCCGACTGGGCTTTTCTCTTCCTGTGGAAGCTTTGGTGTTTTTGTATTCTTTTCTGTAAATAAATCCTGTCTTACCACTGATCTGTGGTCTGCGGATTCAGTCTTCGAATCACGGAGACCAAGAACCTACCGAAGACGAAATTCCAGTATCGAAATGATCCAGCACAGTAAGATTATGCCTATCATTAAACTGTAAGAATGTTAAAAATCTATGTGTTGTTTAGACTGAGTCCTGGTGTACTAACAAGCAAGGAAAAACCCACAAAAGAAACATACCAAACACAAACACAATACACGGCTGCAGAGTTCCAGAAGAGATAATCTTAGTATTCTAGAAGTTCCTATTGGTGAAGGGCACTAAACTTTTTTTTTGTTTTTTAGTTAGAGTCTCACTTTTTGGCCCTCAGTAGAGTGCTATGCCATTGTAGCTCACTGTAACCTCAACCTCTTGGGCTTAAGTTTTTCATTTTTAATAGAGAAGGAGGTCTCTTGCTCAGGCTGGTCTCCAACTCCTGAGCTCAAGCGATCCACCTGGCTGGCCCTCCCAGAATGTTAGGATTACAGGAGTGAGCCACCGCGCCAGCCACTAAAATGTGAGTTTAAAACCACAAACGTGGCATATCCATTGTGGCATTAGGTTGCTAAGCAATTATTTTATTCTGATAACCATTGCTTGCCTTAAAAAGATCAGGTCAGGCCGGGAGCGTTGGCTCACACCTGTAATCCCAGCACATTTGGGAAGCTGAGGCAGGTGGATCGCCTGAGCTCACAGATTCGAGACCAGCCTGAGCCAGAATGAGACCCCGTCTCTGAAAATAGCCAGGCATTGTGGTGGGCGCCTATAGTCCCAGCTACTTGGGAAGCTGAGCCAAGAGAATCGGGTAAGCCCAGGAGTTTGAGGTTGCTGTGAGCTATGACGCCACGGTACTCTACCAAGGGTGACAAAGTCGAACTCTGTCAAGAAAAAAAAAAAAAAGACCAAGTCAACAGTGTTTATTTTGATAATTTCGCATAAATGCCACAGGTCGCTCAGCAGCAAGAGACCACCAGAACTGGGTCCGAAGACCTCCGCAGCGGTGCCAATACCGAACGCCCTTTAGGACCAAGCGGTCTGCAGAAAGTAGGGAGCGCTCCCCAGAGAACACGCACGCCACGCGCGGCGCGGCGCTCGCTCGCCCACAGCCGCTTAGCAAAAGCCTCCCCAGGTCCTGCTCCCCACCCATGAGCGGGTTCTTGCAGGCCCCGCCTTTAGTTCGCCCCACCTTTGTTCGGCCCCGCCCCGCGCCCCTGTGAGGCTCCGCGGCGTCCGTGCGCCTGCGCAAACCTCGCCTGGCGCCGCCTCTGAGCCTGCAGTGTCAGGCTCCCGGCCCGACGCGCCCCGCCCCCCTTCTCTCCCGCGCCCGGCGGCTGCGGCGTTGGCGGCATGGAGGGCGAGAGTACGTCGGCGGTGCTTTCGGGCTTTGTGCTTGGCGCGCTCAGCTTCCAGCATCTCAACACGGACTCGGACACGGTGAGGCCAGGGGCGGGGCCTGGCGTCAACTCCGGGGAGCCCGGCGTGCGGCCTTCTCCCCGCCGCGGTTGCTGGGTCCTCGTCCGCGACCTGCCGCCCGCGCGGCTCTGCCTTCCCTTCTCAGCCAGCCTGGGCGCCTCCTGTCCTGAGGCGTTTCCGAGACCAGCCCCTCTCCTCCCCTGGCCCGCTTCCCTCCGCGGCCTCCTCAGCGCCGGGCGGGAGGGAAAGTTGGCGGCGGCCGCGGGTCGCCGGTTAACTTTCGGTTTCTCCGCAGTCTGGACAGTCGTTTGCAGAGACGATTGTGTTTGTTGAAATGTAGGATGGTACGGAAATGAGAACAGATGTCGCGCCCACCGAGTATTTTTTGGCAAATCCTAGTGGATTAAAATTAATTTGGTATTTGAGGTATCTGACTTTTGGTGGCATTGCTGTTAGAGTCGTTAAAGTTGTAAGGCTTCAGCTAGTTCCTTTACAGATAAGTTATCATGTAAACATTACAGTTAGCCTCAAGCGTTAGATATTTACATGCGTATTCTGTATTTTCACCTGGATTCAAAACCTCCTGATGGGCCTGGGCCGGGCGCGGTGGCTCACGCCTGTCATCCCGGCGCCCTGGGAGGTGGATCGCCTGAGCTCACGAGTTCAGGACCAGCTCTGAGCCAGAGCGAGATCTCATCTCTAAAACTAGCCGGGCGCTGCAGTCCCAGCCACTCCAGAGGCTGAGACCAGAGAATCGCTTGAGCCCACTGATACCGGATTTTTAACACTGGATCTCCAGGCTCTTGGTCTCAACCATTCGATGAATGAAATCGATAGACCATAGAACGAACAGTGAGGTTTTATTTACAGCTCAAAGAACCAAACCTCCCTGCAGGGCAGGATAGGAGTGTTACAGCTCTTATGAAAAGGAGCCTACAAAGGGCCAAGCCTCTTTGTAGAGCAAGATCAGCAGCGGAGGTGTTACAGCTACAGCTCAAGTGTTACAACTCCTACAAAGAGCCAAGCCTCTTTGTAGAGCAGGATCAGCAGCGGAGGTGTTACAGCTACAGCTCTTACAAAGGACCAAGCCTCTTTGCAGGGCAGAGATCAGCAAAGGG
>NW_003852434.1:6293026-6295792 GCF_000181295.1 Otolemur garnettii
AAAAAAAAAAAAAAAAAAAAGCCTTTGGGTGAAGCTAAGTAGTTTTTTAAGCTACAGTGCCTATTTTCTAAAAGTTGTATTTTCATGAAATTTTTAAAAAGCACTGTAAAACTTTGAGGTCTGTAAGTAGTGTCCTCGGGCTCAGTAACTTGCTGAGAGAAATTATAAACATCTAAAACACACCTTACTGCTAGCAGCCCTACTACAGTTGGGAGATGTCATGCTGAACATTCTAGTAACTTCTGCTGAATTGTGTGCTCTTCATTTTAAAATATAAAGTCTCACTTAAAATTGTCTTTTAGCACAAGCATAATAAAGGTTGGAAATAGTATATTTTGTGTGTGTGTGTATATATATATATATTTAAAATAATCTAGCAAAGAGCAGATAGATATGTGACAGTTCAAAATGTGTGGCTGTGGGCTCAACGTCTGTAGCTCAGGCGGCTAAGGCGCCAGCCACATACACCAGAGCTGGCAGGTTTGAATCCAGACTTGGCTTGCCAAACAACAATGTCAACTACAACGAAAAAATAGCTGGGTGTTATGGCGGGCGCCTGTAGTCCCAGCTACTTGGAAGGCGGAGGCAAGAGAATTGCTTAAGCCTAAGAGTTGGAAGTTGCTGTGATGACATGGCACTCTACCCAGGGTGACAGCTTGAAGCTCTGTCTCAAAAAAAAAAGTGTGGCTGTGGAAATTATTTTTGAATGTCTTTACTACAAATATAAAAAGAGTGGGTCCTTAAATCCTATGTGGTCCAAAGGATTATCTTTTTTTTTTTTTTTTTTGAGACAGTCTCACTCTTTTGCCCTGGGTAGAGTGCTATGGCATCATAGCTCACAGCACTCTTGCCTAGGCCTCCAGAGTAGCTGGAACTACAGGCACCTACCACAACTCCCAGCTAATACACACAGGGTCTTGCTCCTGCTCTAGCTGGTCTCCTGAGCTCCTGAACTCCTGGGCTCAAGCAGTCCTCCTGCCAGGGCCTCCCAGAGTGCTAGGATTACAGGTGTGAACTACCACACTGGCCTCAAGGATTGTCTATTAGACCTGTGTTAAGTGTAACATCCTTTTTCTTAAAGTCTTTAAAGCAGGTATCCTCAAACTACAGCCCACAGGCCACATGCAGCCTGCCTAGGACATTTATCTGGCTCGCAGGGTGTTTTTGCTGTCACTGTGTGTCCTGCTTAGTAGCCAACTTGTCCTGGGGCCTGCAGTCCGGCCCTCCAATGGTCTGAGGGACAGTGAACTGGCCCCCTGTTTAAAAAGTTTGAGGACCCCTGCTTTAAAGGATGGTTTCTGGATGGTTGTGGTTACATTGTCTGTTCCTCTTTTCCTCGGATTTGTCCTTCGGAGCATCAAAATAACAAATGCTAGAATGTGCAGTTTGGGATTTCTTTTTCCCCTTAATTCCAGTAAAGACTCATCTTGTGGAAACATTTTCCTTTTGTGCTCTTTTTCCTTTAATGAAATAAAAAGAAACAAGCATCATTAATTATAAAATCTTAATTGTTGAGCACTTTGGGTCTTTAAATGTGCCTAGAGATATAACTGAATTCTCCAAAACTCAAAGAAATCATCACTGGGCAAAATGCCTGTAGTTTTAAAAGAAACTGACTCACAGCATTCCTTTTAGAAAGCACACTCTGAAATTGAATACCAAATCTTTTGTTTTTTAAAATTTTGCACAAGTTTTAATCAGAAAACACTGGTGATTGTCATTCACAACTTGGAAGTCTCCACTAATTCTTAAGTATGTGGGGTTATACACAGACTCCTTGGCTAGTCTTTGGGATTGCTGCTCCATTGTTGGCTCCATCCTGTTTCTTCGGCATCTCTGATTTCTTACAAAAAGTTTGCTTTAAGGCAAACTGCTCTACTGTTTGTTCCTCAAACATTGTATAGTCATTTCTGGCTTTTAGCCTTTTATGCTCTCAACTGTGATAACTGTTATATGTTCTGCCTACACAAACACTGCCAAGCCTTTTAAAGTCAACTGTACACCTTCTACAATTATTTCAGGCCATGTTAATTTCTTTCACTTTCCTAAAATCACAGTTTACTTTCTATTCTCATTTTTTCTTTTTCTTTTTTTTTTTTTTGAGACAGAGTCTATGTCACCCTCAGTAGAGCGCTATGGCATCACAGCTCACAGCAACCTCAAACTCTTAGGCTTAAGTGATTCTTTTGCCTCAGCCTCCCAGTAGCTGAGACTACAGGTGCACACCACAATGCCCATCTGTTTTGTTGTTGTTATTGTTTAACAGGCCCTGTACAGGTTCAAACCCACCAGCCCCTGTGGTGCCCTAACCACTGAGCTACGAGCACCGAGCCTCTATTCTCATTGTTACCATGTTTCCCAAGTAAACTGGAAGCACCCCAGGTCTTTTGAGTGCCCCCCAACGGATAGCACACATTTGCATACATTGTAAAATACTCAGAAAATATTGGTTAGTTAAGTGAACAGTAATTCTATCAGTGTATTCCATATAATGCCTCTTATTTTTATCCTTATAGGAAGGTTTTCTTCTTGGGGAAGTGAAAGGTGAAGCCAAGAATAGCATTACAGATTCCCAAATGGATGATGTTGAAGTTATTTATACCATTGGTGAGTCACTTATTTCTTTTTTTTTTCTTTTTTTTGAGACAGAACCTCAAGTTGTCCCCTTGGGTAGAGTGCCATGGCAACACAGCTCACAGCAACCTCCAACTCCTGGGCTCAAGAGAGTCTCCTGCCTCAGCCTCCCAAGTAGCTGGGACCACAGGC
>NW_003852434.1:6295812-6297866 GCF_000181295.1 Otolemur garnettii
GGACGCAGGACAAATTGTTAAAAATCAGGACGTCCTGCCAAAAACAGGACATCTGGTCACCTTAAAGTACCTGCCTTTAGTATGGGACTAAAGGCGCCCCCCATAATGCCCAGCTTTTTTTTTTTGGTTGCAGCCATCATTGTTGTTTGGCAGGCCTGGGCTGGATTCAAACCCACCACCTCAGGTATATGTGGCTAGTGCCTTAGCCACTTGAGCCACAGGCGCTGAGCCTGAGTCACTTATTTCTGTGTCTCCTATTTTTGATAGTTTATGCTGAAAGAGATCAACATAAATTACTGGTTTTAAATTGTTAAAAAATGTATATACTTATTCTAAAAGCAGAATTTAAACGAATATATTGCGCTCATTTCTCAATTAAAATTACAGCCATCAACTGGTCTAAAATAAGAAGCAGTGTAAGACATGGGAAGCAGAGAAGATTACTACAGGGAGACAGGGCTGAAACAAACATCTTCTATTTAGGTGACAGGAAGATGCCCAGTAATAGGAGAACAAAGGAAAAGATAAAATGTTACATGCTGCAGAATAGATGGAAGATGAAAACTGGCAAAACTCAGTGATTTGATGATTAGACTACTGAACAGCTTCCATGGTTTCTGTCCTGTAATTGGGAAGAGACCAGTCTGCAGTGGATTTGAGGAGTGAGTGGTAAAGCATTTATACCTGGATAGCAGCTGTTTCTGTCTGGGGGGAGGGGCTTTAAAATGTACAGGGAGTTTTCTGATTGGTAATTATATATACACACCTACACACCTGGACAGTTTTTTCTAAGCATTTTTTTTTTTTTTTTTTAGAGACAGAATTTCACCTTAATCGCTCTCAGTAGACTGCTGTGGCATCACACAGCTCACAGCAACCTCCAACTCCTGGGCTCAGGTGATTCTCTTGCCTCAGCCTCCCAAGTAGCTGGGACTACAGGCACCTGCCACAATGCCCGGCTCTAAGCATTTTTTAAACAAAATTGTTGGTATACTTTATTAAAAGTTTGGGATCATGATTATCATGATGATTTTTCCATTTTAAGTAATCATCTGCATTACAATATCATTTTTCATAATTGCATTGTATTCTACCTTATGGCCTTACTCTGCTTTAAGCAGACCTTTAAATACATTATAACCAGCTGTTCTAGTTTTCATTTATCTATTATAGATTACTAGACATGGTATTGGTTTTTTTGGTTTCTTGTTTGTCTTTTTTGCAGTTTTTGGGCGGGGCCAGGTTTGAACCCACCACCTCCAGTATATGGGGCCAGCACCCTACTCCTTAAGCCACAGGCACCGCCCTAGACATGGTATTGTTATGTCACAGGGTATGAACATTTTTAAGGTTTTTGATCTGCATTAGCAAATTGCTTTCCACAAAGATTTTATCAGTTTATACTCATACTCTATACCATTTTTGTTTGCCACTTTAAAAGGTTAAAAATAGAATTATCTAAGGTAAGAAATAAAAAATTTAAATTCTCCTTAGTCTTCTCAGTGGCAGCCTACTCTTAGTTTCATGGGGTTTTTTTTAACTCATTTATGGTATTCATAAGATACAAATATAAGTTTTTTTAAAATATGAACAAGTGGGATCATACTATAAATCCATAATTATTTCCCAAGGTATCATTAGTGTAGAATAGTATCAGCATGTATACTTGGGTCATTCTTTTCAAATGGCTATATGTAGCCCATTGTATGGACATAACATAACTTACTAAGATTGACTTTCAGTTTGTTAGCATAAACAGTATTACAATGAACATTTTATTTGCATTATATATGTATATCTTTGTGCCTTCATCTGCATGTATATATATGAAAGTCAAAGCCCAGAGGTAAACTGCCACCTTTTGGATAAGTTATACCATTATATGCTCTTCCACAGTATATAAAAATGCCTGATTCCCCATACTATTGTTAACACTATGTATTAGCAAATCTTTTAATCTTTGCCAATTTGGTAAGACAGAAAATAGCATCTTATTTGCATTTCTCAATTACAAAAGAGGTTAAGTATTTATTCATGCTTTTTATTTTTTTTTT
>NW_003852434.1:6298230-6302711 GCF_000181295.1 Otolemur garnettii
TTTCTTGATGTGTAATAACATAAGGAAATTGGCATTTTGTCCTATGTTGTACATGTTTTTATGTAGCTTATAATTTTACTTTTTAATTTTTTTTTCTGTTCAGATTTAGGCTTTAAAAGCTGATCAAAATCAGCATGCCAGGCATAGCATCTAACTTTTTTTTTTAATTTCAGAAGATTAGGAGGTACACATGTTTTGTTTGCATATTTTGTTTTTGTACAGATTAAGTAAAAGTTACACACATAAGTGTGCCCTTCACCCATAATTGTGTATTATAACCAAAAGGTATGAATTTACCCATCCCTTCCCTCTCCCCCATCTAAAATATTTTGAAAGTTTGATTTAATTAAGCAGACTTTTTTCTTCCAAGCAAACATTTATTGAGCAACTACATTATGGTAGGCAAGGAGCTAAGCCTTAAGATATTTGCCCAAATTATTTTTAAATGTTGCCTTACTTTAACATAGGTAATTAACAGGTAGATCCAAGATTGACAAAAAACTATATTACTTTGGTTAATGAGATTTTCATCATTTTAATGCTTCCCCTTGTCTGCACACCAGAGTACATTTTACTGATTATTAGTTGTATACAGTTTCTGTTTAGTATTTATTTCAGACTGGGATTAATCTAAAGAGGGTAAAATATATTTGCTAGGAAAAGAAAGTATCTAAAGAGAATAACCACTTTTCCTGTTTGGCTAGGATATTACTATTCACAGAAGAATAAAACTCACCTTTTAAAAGATGCTGGCTTTTTTTTTTTTAAATAGTTACCACCAACAAAACCTTTATGAAACAGCTATTTATGAAAACTTTATGAAACAGCAGGTATTTGTAATATGAAGTGAGGCAATTTTATCTTTGTGCAAACATCACAGTATACTTACACCAATCTAGATGGTATCTGTTGCACACCTAGGGTATATGGTAGGCTATTGTTCCTAGGCTACAAATCTATATAGTGTATTACTGAATACTATAGCCATTTGTAACACAATGGTATCTGTATATGTAAACAAAAAAGGTGCAGTAGAAATAATGGCATAAAAGACAAAAAAATGGTACATTTGGGCATTATAATCCTGTGGAATCACTGTCTTATATTTGGTCTGTCATTGACCAAAATATGGTTATACTATCCTGGAAAAATAAAATCCCTTTAACAGCTGTTTTCATCAATTAAGTAAATTTATAGAGCATAACCTTTTTAGAAACCAGTAAAAATATGGCAACTTTGAATTTATTTTTTGTTGTAGTATTTAAACCTTTTTCTTTCTTTTCTTTCCTTTTTTTTTTTGAGATAGAATCTCATTTTGTCGCCCTCGGTAGAGTGCCATGGTGTCACAGCTCACAGCAACCTCCAACTCTTGGGCTTAGGCGATTCTCTTGCCTCAGCCTCCTGAGTAGCTGGAACTACAGGCACCTGCCACAATGCCTGGCTATTTTTTTTGTTGCAGTTTGGCTAGGCCCAGGTTCAAACCCACTATCCTTGGTATATGGGGCCGACATCCGACCCACTAAGCCACAGGCACCACCCTGTATTTGAACCATTTTTAAAGGGAATGTAGCATTTCAGCTCCAAGCAAGGCTCTATGTTTGAATTTTAGCTATACCATTGGCTTGGGCAAGCTTATTTTGCCTGTTATATCATCTTTGAAAGGGGAAGAATGATAGCATCTGTTTCATAGGTTTGTTTAAGGATTCAATAATAAAAGTTTTAAAAAAGGATTAAATGAGATGGTCAATAGTAAAGTACTTCCTAGAGTGAGGTAAATGCTTAGTATATATTATTCAAATTATTAATATAATAACAAAAATCCTTTTTTTCACAGACATTCAGAAATCTATTCCATGCTATCGGCTTTTTAGGTGAGTAATAACATTAGTAAGTAAATGATCCATTGTGAAAACTATTCTTTCCAAGAGAAATGATTGAAGCTATACTAAAAGTATCTTAGTTACCAGTTACATCTGGTGGTACTAATGAAAATGGAAAAAAAATTTTTAAGTACCTGAAAAGTCATTTGTGCTTTGTCAGCCCTAATAATTCTTTCTCTATATTACTTATTTTAGCTGGTCTTCACTGCCACTGCCAGGTACCAGATTACTTTCAGAATCACTTTACATTTTCACATCCAGTCACTTCATTGTATATTATAACCTCCTAAACTCTTCACTTTGGAAAGCTAAAGTGGAAGGATTATTGGAGGTCAGAAGTTCGAGACTAGCTAGGGCAACATAGCAAGACCCCATCACTATAAAAAATTTTAAAAATTATGTGGTCTGGCAAAGGTTGAAGCGGGAAGAAAAAGTTCTTACAAGACTTGGAAGAGTGGGCAGACTCAAGCAGTATACAGCAACCAGTTTTGAATGCTGGTTGGAGTGGACTTGCCATAGGTTTGGTGACTGGCAGCCAGCCATACTGAGGTCTCAGTGGCCAGGGGATTGCCATTTTGGGAAGGTGGTGAGAAAGCTAAAGCACAGCTATCTTAATTATACCTGCTGGGATCAGAACTCCACTCTTGAAACAGACTGAGGGGCAGGCTCCTACATCCCACAGGAACTGGAGTCAGGAGGCACTGTGAAACCTGCCCCTTAAGAATTCTTGTGTTCTTTAATATTCCAACCCAGCAGGGTCTGAATGCTGAGGAAACAATGAGGTGATCAATGAAGGCAACTAAGTTTGAAAGTACGACCACAAAAAAAATTTTTTTAAAAATTTAAAAAAAAAAAAGAAAGTACGACCACAAAGGTTGCTGGCTATACTCTGTCTCCTAAAACACAGCACCATCTAGTGACCTGGTGACATATGGCAACATACTGTCATAAACAGCAGGGACTTTTGTTTAAAACAAAGGAGGCAGTAAGAAGGAAAAGGAGGTGAACAAGAAGAGGAACCAACAGAAAAATTCAGGCAATGTGAAAGAACAGAGGAATTCCCCCAAGGGACCATGACGCAGCTATTGTAGAAGACTTTATCTATAAAGAATTAATGGACTTGACAGGGAATTTAAAGTATGGATGATAAAGACAATAAAAGGAATGGACAAGAAAAATGGGACAACAGAACCAAAAGTCAGACAAGAGATGTAGAATATAGAAAGGATATGGAAGAGGTTAGGGAAATGAAGGAGACAATCAGAGACTGTAAAGATGCAGTAGGAAGTATTAACAATAGGTTAGACCAGGGGGTCCTCAAACTTTTTAAAGAGGGGGCCAGTTCACTGTCCCTCAGACCTTTGGAGGGCCAGACTGCAGGCCCCAGGACAAGTGGGCTGCTAAGCAGGACAGGCAGTGGCAGCAAAAACACCCTGCAGGCGGGATAAATGTCTTCAGCGGGCCACATGTGGCCCACGGGCCCTAGTTTGAGGACACCTGGGTTAAACCGTGGAGAAGAAAGAGCCAGAGCTAGAGGATAAAGTTTTGTGTTAACCCAGGTAATTAAAGAAGCAGAAAAGGAGAGAGAGAAAGCAGAACATGCCCTTAAAGAACTATGAGACTCCATGAAGCATTCAAATATACAAATAGTAGGGATTCCTGAATGGGAATAAGATTGTCGTAAAGGAATGGAAGCCCTCCTGGAGACCATCATAAATGAAAACTTAACAAGTTTTACTGAAGACCACAACACACTCCTTTTACATGGATATCAAACCCTGGGTCATCTCAACTCAAACAGAGCCTCTCGAAGACACATACGAATCTATCCAAAGTCAAGATGAAAGAAAAAATTCTGCAAGCAGCCAGGATAAGCACCAACTGACCTATAGGCAGAGCCATTAGGATGACAGCAAACTTTTCAACTAAAATCTTACAAGCCAGAAGAGCATGGTCATCCACTTTCAACACTCTTAAAATAATTTTCAGCCCAGAATCCTGTATCCTGCTAAACTTAACTTCAGAATTGATGGAAAAAATCAAATCTTTTACAGATATACAAGCACTAAGGAAATTCACCACAAGACCAGCTCTATAGGAAATACTTATACCTACTCTTAATACTGAACACCACAGAGGACCACCACCAAAGTAAACACCTAGAAGCCAAAGGCCAGAGTTTAGCTTCCACAATGGCACAAAGGATAAAACTACACAATAAACTATCTCATAATAAGATGAATAGAATTCCACCACACTTATCAATACTCTAAATAAATGTCAATGGATTGAATTCCCCACTGAAGTGGCACAGGATGGCTGACTGGATTAAAAAAAAATAATAAGCCATCCATATGCTGTCTCCAGGAAAAATACCTGGCCCTGAAGGACAAATCAAGACTCAGGGTTAAGTGATAGAAAACAGTGTTTCAAGCAAATGGAAGTCCGAAGAAAGGAAGGCTTGTGATCTTATTCTCAGATACAAGTGGATTCAAAGCAACTTCAGTTAAGAAAGACAAAGATGGGCTTGGCGCCTGTGGCTCAAGCGGCTAAGGCGCCAGCCACGTACACCTAAGGTGGCGGGTTCGAATCCCCAGCCCG
>NW_003852434.1:6302927-6327425 GCF_000181295.1 Otolemur garnettii
AAAGATGGACACCTTCATACTGGTCAAAGGAATAATACAAGAGGACATCTCAATTTTAAACATTTATGCACCTAACTTAAATGCTCCCAGATTTATGAAATAGACCTTGATGAGTCTGAGCAATATGATATCCCAAAACACCTTAATAATTGGGGACTTCAACACCCCACTGACAGAACTGGACAGATCTCTGAACAGAAACTAAACAGGATTCAAAGGATTTAAACGTGACCCTAGAACAAATGGGATCAATGGACATATACAGAACACACCATCCCAAAGCAAAAAAAATACTTTTTTCTCACAAGCTCATGGCCCATACTCCAAAATAGATCACATCCTAGGATACAAATCAAACATCAGCAAAATTAAAAGAATAGAGATTGTAAAGCAAGTAGACTGCCCTCAGAATGGGATAGGATATTTGCAGGTTATATTTCTAACAAAGGTCTGAACCAGGATCCACAGAGGACTCAAACTCATTAATAATAAAAGAACAAGTGATCCCCTTTCACGATGGGCAACAGAAGCTTCTCCAAAGAAGACAGGCGCATGGTATACAGACACATGAAAAAATGCTTGTCATCTTTAATCATCAGATAAATGCAAATCAAAACCACTTTGAGATACCATCTAACTCCAGTAAGAGTAGCCCACATAACAAAATTCCAAAACTACACATGTTGGCTGGACACAGAGAAAAGGGAACACTTCTCCACTCCTGGTGGGAATGCAAACTAATATGTTCCTTTTGGAAAGAAGTTTGGAGAACACTCAGGGATCTAAAAATTGACCGGCCATTGGATCCTGCAATTCCTCTACTAGGAGTATATCCAAAAGACCAAAAATCACTTTGCAAAAAAGATATTTTATTTGCACTAGATTATTCATTGCAGCTCAATTTGTAATAGCCAAATCATGGAAGAGGCCCAACTGCCCATAGATCCATGAATGGATTAATAAATTGTAGTATATGTATACCGTGGAATACTATGCAGCTTTTAAAAAAGATGGAGCCTTTGCCTCTTTTATGTTTACATAGAGGGACCTGGAACATATTCTTCTGAGTAAAGTATCTCAAGAATAGAGGGAAAAGTATGTAGTGTACTCAGTACTTCTATGAAACCTACTTATATTTACTCACTTTGTTATGAAAGATAGAACACAACTATAGCTCAGGATAAAGGAGAGAAATGGAGTGGTAAGGGAGGAGCAAGGGAAGGTTTGATAGAGGGAGGGTAAAAGGCAGGACCACACCTATGGAGCATATTGCAAGGGTATAAGACAAATCTGTAAAGTGTAGAACACAAATGTCTTAACACAATAATCAAGTAAATGAGGCGAAAGCTATGTTGATTGGTTTGATGTAACCACATCAGATTGTATAAAAAAAAAAAAAAATCAACAGGCTCAGCACCTGTGGCTCAAGTGGCTAAGGCACCAGGCACATGCACCTAGCGTGGCAGGTTCGAATCCAGCCCAGGCCTGCCAAAAACAACAATGACAGCTGCAACCAAAAAACTGCTGGGCATTGTGGCAGGTACCTATGGTCCCAGCTACTTGGGAGGCTGAGGCAGGAGACTTGCTTGATCCCAGGAGTTGAAGGTTGCTATGAGCTGTGATGCCACGGCACTCTATCCAGGGGGATAGCTTGAGGCTCTGTCTCAAAAAAAAAAAAAAAAAACACATTGTACGCCACATATGCATAAATGTATTCATGATCTATGTGTATTTGACTTAATAAAAAAAATCCAAATAAATGGCAAGGATGATATAGCAACAATAATAAAAAAATAAATAAAAGAATAGAGATTATACCATGTCTCTTCTCAGACCACAAAACCATAAAGGTGAAGCTCAACTCCAACAAAATGTTCATCTCCACAAAAAGTCTTAGAAACTAAACATCATGCTGAATGATAGTTGAGTTCAGGAAGAGATAAAAGAGGAATTTGTTAATATCCTCAAACATAACAACAATGAAGACACAAATTACCAAAACCTGTGAATACAGCAAAAGCAGTCCTGAGAGGAAAATTTATTGTGCTAGATGCCTGCTTTCAAAAACAGAAAGTGAGCACATGAGCACACTCACAAATCATCTTATGGAATTGAAAAAAGAAAAACATTTCTAATGCTAAACCCAGCACAAGCAAAGAAACAGCCAAAATTAAACGAGAGATTAATGAACTTGAAAACAAAAAAATCATTCATAAAATGAATGAAACCAAAAAATGAAACAAACATCTTACAGCACCTAATTTGTGATAAACCAAACAAGAACATACACTGGGGGAAAGAATCCTTATTCAATAAATGGTAAGTGGGACTTAATTAAATTGAATAGCTTCTGTACAGCTAAGGAGACAACAACCAAAGCAAACAGACAACCATCAGAATGGGAAAAGATTTTTGCACATCATGAATTGGACAAAAGCTTGATAACTACTATCTACAGAGAAATTAATCAATGCAAAAAAAGCTAATAAATAATCCCTTATATTGATGGGCAAAAGAGATAAATAGAACCTCCTCTAAAGAAGATAGACGAATGATGACTAACATAGGTAAAAATGCTCATCATCCCTAATTACGAGAGCAATGTAAATCAAAACCAGCCTAATGTGTCACCTAACCCCAGTGAGAATGACCCACATCACAAAATCTCAAAGCTGCAGATGCTAGCATGGATGTGAAGAGAAGGAACACTTTTACACTGCTGGTGTAATACAACAAACTAATAGAACCTTTTTGGAAGGAAGTGTGGAGAATACTCAAAGAACTCAAACTAGGCCTCCCATTTGATCCTACCATTACTGGGCATCTACCCAGAGGGAAAAAAATTATTTTTCAGAAGGACATTTGCACTAGACTGTTTACTGCAGCTCAATTTGCAATAGCCAAAATGTGGAAACAGTCTTAATGCCCACCAACCTAGCAATGGATTTAACATGCTGTGGTATATGTATACCATGGAATACTATTCAGCCACTAAAAAAGATGGAGACTTCACATCTTTTGTATTAACCTGGATGGAGTTGGAACATAGTCTTCTTCTTACTAAAGCATCACAAGAATGGAGAAGCAAGAATCCCATGTACTCTATTCTGATATGAGGACAATTGATGACCTAGTATGTAGTGAGGGGTGGGGGAATGGGGGAGCCAAGAGAGGGAAGGAGGGAGAGGGTGGAGGGCCAAGGTGTGTGATACACCTCTTAGAGGCGGGACATAGTTATAAGAGGGACTTTACCTAACAAATACAATCAGTGTAACCTAGTTCTCTGTACCCTCAGTGAATCCCCAATAACTTAAAAAAAAAAAATGCTAGCACCCATCCTCTCTCCAGAAACTTCACATAAAATCAGTGCTTCCATAGAAGATATACACTGTTACCCTCTGGTGGTTTCTTCTTATTATTATTTTTTTTAATCATCCAACCTAAAACATCAGTTCTGTGGTTTATACACCCTGGTGTATTACCTTATACCTCAGTTTGAGAAGCTCAGAAATGGGCCATGCTGGAGAAATACAGGAATAAATTCTTTTTAGAGTTTCATGTGGGAGCTATAAATAGGAAAATGGCTGTATCTGTTTGATCAGCTTAACATCCTCCTTTGGCAGATGGAACACTTTTGTCTGTTTTTCCATTAAAATCTGCCTGTTAGGCTAGGCACCATGGAAGCCGAGGAAGGTGGATGCTCTGAACTCACGAGTTCAAGACCAGCCTGAGCAAGAGCAAGGCCCTGTTTCTAAAAATAGCTAGGCATTGTGGCGGGAGCCTATAGTCCCAGCTACTCAGGAGGCTGAAGCAAGAGAATCGCTTGAGCCCAAGAGTCTGAGGCTGCTCTGAGCTATGATGCCATGGCACTCTACTGAGGGTGACAAAGTGAGATTCTGTTTCAAAGAAAAAGAAAATCTGCCTATTAGGTTATATTTTTTCAGTTTTGTGTGACTAAATTTTTTAAACATATAGTTGAGAATTACCAGTAAAATCCTACAACAGTGAAAATTATAAAGGATTTTGTATATTTCACTATCACAGAATATATGTTATCTTAATGCTAAAAGGAAAATATTATTGGCAACTTTTTTTTCTTTTTTGAGACAGGGTCTTACTCTGTTGTTGGGGCTGGAGTTCAGTGGTACAATTATAATTCAGTGCAACCTCGAACTCCTGGGCTCAGATCTTCCCATCTCAGCATCCCAAGTAGCTAGGACTATAGGTGTACACCACCATGCCCAGCTAATTTTTCTTATAGAGATGAGGGGTCTGACTATGTTGCCTAGGCTGGTCTTGAACTTCTGGCCTCATCATTCTACTGCCTCAGCCTCCCAGAATGCTGGGATCCACCATACTTAGCCCCTATTTGCAGTCTCTTATTGGAAGAAAAAAAAAGCCAGAAGTAAACACTTCAGAATCTTTCAGAATTATTTTCTGATTCTTCTTCCATCTTGGACGTTCCAATTGCAGAACTAAACCAAAAGTTGTTCCAACATCCCCCCACAAACAAAACCCCAACCTCCTCCTAAAAAGCATAGGTTTTGAAATTAGCAGGGAATTGTCCTTTTGTGACCAGACTTCATTTCTCATTATACATTATTATGTATCAATATTATAAAAATTGTTAATAAGTAAATTGAATGAATTGTGAATTTGCTTTCTAATACCTATTTAATGGATAGTTTATTGTTTTGGTTAAAAAAAGTTTGCCTCTTGATACTTCTATCCTTTTCCTTTTCATTGGTTATGGACCTTATGTTTCTACTACTCAAAGTCTGTTAATTTGAGAACTTTTCTCCACCATTCATTTTAGAGCTTCATATGACAGGCCAGTAAGTATATGGATTTTGGTTAAGTAGTTTGGGTTAGAAGTAACTAAAATTAAAAATACTTATAAAATTAATATTTTTAGCTTAATTGAAATTTCTTTAATTTTGACTTTTACAGCTTTTATAATTCTTCAGGTGACATAAATAAGGAAGCTCTAATGAAAATATTATCAAGTGTCAAAAAGGTATTCTCAATTTACCTTTTTTTTTTGGTATTTAATATGCATTATTTTTAATTCCTAGAAGCAGGTAGAACTTTGACAGAACTTTTAAGCACTGTTTGTCTGCCTGATATCCTATAAAGCAAGTCTAAAAGGCTTGTTCTTCCCAGAAATTAAAAAGGGTTGTTGTGAAAACACAACTAATAATTAAGAGCATTCTCATCCTTCCCTTGACTATAATAAACATTGATCTCTTTTTCTCCTGCGTTTCCACCACACCACTTCCCAGGTTCAAATCCAGCCCAGGCCTGCCAAACAACAATGACAACTACAACCAAAAAATAGCCGGGCGTTGTGGTGAGCACTTGTAGTCCCAGCTACTTGGGAAGCTGAGGCAAGAGAATCGCTTAAGCCCAGGAGTTGGAGGTTACTATGAGCTCTGACACCACAGCACTATACTCAGGGTGACAGCTTGAGGCTCTGTCTCAAAAAATAAAATGTACCTATAGATATATTTATTTTGGGGGATGGTGGCTCAAACCTATAATCCTAGCACTTTGGAAGGCTGAAGCAGGAGAATTGCTTAAGGTCAAGAGTTAAAAACCATCCTGGGCAAGAGTGAGACTCCATCCCTATTTAAAAAACAGAAAAGTTAGCTGGGCGGGGGGCATACCTCTATAGTCCCAACTACTTGGGAAACTGAGGCAGAAGGATCACTTGAGCCCAGGCATATGAGGTTACAATGAACTATAATAACGCCACTGCACTCCAGCCTGAGTGAAAGAACAAAACCCTATCTCAAAAAAAAAATTTTTTTTTAGAGAGAATAGTTATAATTTTAATAACATTTAGTTGCTGAACCTCACAGATCTTAAAGTGCTTTTCTTCCTGTATTTCAATTACTGAGTTTTCAGTAAATGAGAATTATTTTTCTATTTTAAAAAAAGGGTTAGTAATACTAATATGACATTTGTGGAGCAATGTCACAGTTTACAAAATCCTTACACATGATCATACTTAATCTTAAAACCAGCTTTGTGAGGTAGGTGATGTCATTCCCATTTTAGGTTAAAGCTATATGGTTCACTTACTTAAGTAAGTATCCACACAGGAATTTAACTTGTTTTGAGGGAGTGATTGCTTAGTGAGTTAATCAATGGCATTGATTTTTTTTAATTTAAATTTTAATAAAGGGATTAAGGATTAAGACTGCAAAATAGTAAATGCCGTAAAAGAAACTAGAGGAAATTAAGAATTTTTTTCTCCTTAAATCTATACTAATCAAAATTTATTTATTTATTTATTTATTTTATAGAGGCAGAATCTCACTTTGTCACCCTCGGTAGAATGCTGTGGCGTCATAGCTCATAACAACCTCAAACTCTTGTGCTCAGGCGATCCTCTTGGCTCAGCCTCCCAAGTACCTGGGACTACAGGTGCCTGCCACAACACCCGGCTATACTGTTGTTGTTGTTTAGCAGGCCCGGGCTGGGTTTGAACCCACCAGCCCTGAAGCATGTAGCCGGTGCCCTAACCACTGAGCAATGGGCACCCAGCCATATTGATCAAAATTTAAATGAACGCAAGATAATTTAACTGTAAATCTATTTGCATACTTTAGAAAGTGAAGTATATTACTAAATGCATTATTTATTTATTATCTACCCAAATGTTTCTATATATTAAGAAAGCCATTTTTAAGGTTGTCAATTCTATTGCTTAACTGTAATAGATACATAATTGTAACCATTAAGATATACATCTTATTTTTTCTGTATTTCAGACTGTGGTAGGTTGGTACAAATTCCGTCGTCATTCAGATCAGATTGTGACATTTAGAGAGAGACTCCTTCACAAAAACTTACAGAAGCATTTTTCAAGCCAAGATCTTGTTTTTCTGCTGTTAACACCAAGTATAATAACAGAAAGCTGCTCTACTCATCGGCTGGAACATGCCTTATATAAGCCTCAAAAAGGGTAAATGTTGGCCAGTCACTGGCTTTCTTAAACTAATAGAAAAAAAGTACTAATACTTAGTACTTTTGTAGCTTACCAAGTGTTTTCATATATTGTAGGATTAGATTGTCACAATAACCCTCTGAAGTAGGCCTTATCAGCTGTTAAGTATCATAGCAAAATTAAGTCAGATAAAGAAACTGGAAACCCAGGGTGGAATGATGACTTCTCTGGCATTGACGATTTGGATATTTACTAGTTAAGGTGAAAAAATATTTTAGACATTGATTAAATCAATATTGGTTAAGCCTACCCGCTTATGCAGCTTTTCTATAACCTCTGCAAAGAAGCAAAATAGTCCTTGATACTCCACCCAAATGAGACTCCCATAGGTTGTATAAAAACTACATTTTCATGGAATATAAGAATTAAGGTAAGGCTGGGTGAGGTGGCTTACACCTATAATACTAGCACTCTGGGAAACCAAGGTGGGAAGGATCACTTCAACTCAAGAGTTCAAGACCATCCTGAGAACATCTACTAAAAATAGAAAAAATTAGCCAGGTATTGTGGAGGCCTCTGTAGCCCCAGCTACTCAGGAAGCTTAGGCAGGAGGATCACTTGAAACCAGGAGTTTGAGGTTGCTGTGAGATAGGCTGACTTTATAGCACTCTAGGCAACAGAGGGAGACTTGGTGTCAGAGAATTAAGTTATAAGGGGACCAAGTAAGATCAGTATTATCATTCATGAAAAGATAAATTTCAGGCTCGGCGCCTGTGGCTCAAGCGGCTAAGGTGCCAGCCACATACACTTAAGGTGGCGGGTTCGAATCCAGCTCAGCCCACCAAACAACAATGACAGCTGCAACCAAAAAATAGCCGGGTGCTGTGGCAGGCACCTGTGGTCTCAGCTACTTGGGAGGCTGAGGCAGGAGACTCGCTTGAGCCCAGGAGTTGGGAGGTTGCTGTGAGCTGTGATGCAATGGCGCTCTACCCAGGGGGACAGCTTGAGGCTCTGTCTCAAAAAAAAGAAAAGATAAATTTCAACATTAATACTTTTTTTTCAGATACTAATCAGTTAAAGTAGCCATTACAATATTTTTTCATACAATGATACCAGGCACATTTTACTTTAAGTTTTTTAAAACTTTTAAAAGCCAATTGCCTTAAGTCAGTAAATTCTATCTCAGGTTACGTAATAAGTAATGTTTTAGGGGTTTTTTTTTTTTTTCGTCTTTTTCTTAATCTTACGGGGGAAAAGTAGTCTAATAGATGCTAATCCTTCTCTTCATTCTAAATTTGTATTTTATTTTGACAGACTTTTTCATAGGGTACCATTAGTGGTTGCTAATCTGGGCATGTCTGAACAACTGGGTTATAAAACAGTATCAACTTCCTGTATGTCCTCTGGTTTTAGCCGAGCAGTAAAAACACACAGGTAAGATTCTTAACTGCTTTCCCCTCAATTTACTCCTATTTCTTTTTATTTAAATTAACATATTAACTACCATCTAGGTTATATTTAATGTACACTAGTTTGGAGTCTCTTGAACCACATATAAGTCACATGCTCTTGACCTGTCTTGACCTAATGAAACACCATGGCTCTATGGAAAAACAATTTTTTTTTTCTAGTGTAGTAGTCAGTGTGTTTAATTTTCTGATTATATAAACAGCAGCAGAATAAAAATGAAAGGAAAACTGTATAATGAATACCTTACAAGTAAACTAGACTGTTTTTACTTTTTCCATTCTTCCTAATAGCACTTTTCTGCTGATAAAATAACCAAAATGGCAGTAGGGGAAAGTTGTTGCATGTCCTGCAAATTTGAGCATATTTATTCTAAATTAGAATAAGTAGCTAGCCTTAAAGTTACAGTTTTTTTAAGGCAGTGGTTCAGAATATGGGCATGAAATTAGAATGGATATTAAAGAGAAAAATAAACCAGGTTTTACGTAAGACTTACTAATACCTTAGGCTGCTTAGGTATAATTTTTTTGTCATCATTAAGGAAGGGAATAAAGTCACAAATAGCAAGCAAAATTGGTATGGTAGGGAATTTACTATAGTATAAACTTTATGAGCATAAGGGGTTGAGTTTTATTTTTGCGTCCCCACGGTACTTAGCAATCTAAGAACTGAATACCATATTTCATTAATTTTGAGACATGCTCATTTTTCACATTTGTCTCTGAATTGTTTACAAATCATGCCACCTTAATATTTTTTCTTTCATGAATCATAAAATAATGGTGCCTCTTTCAATTAATGGTGACTTAAATTTAGTAAAAAATTTTAGAAATTGATTCCTATCTCCATGGTAAGAAAAAGACTTTTTCCGCTCCCTCTTACAGTTTTCATCTATTGTTACTAAACTTTTTTTTTTTTAAATTGGCAACCTGGCAATGACACTTATGAAGCTAAAAAGTTAGCTAATCTGAAGATAGATGAGGTAGGCTTTCCAGTTAGTTTTGCTGTATACATGTAGGTTGACAAAATTATGGTCCCTAAAAAGCCAGTAAAAGAATTTTCCATTGTTCCTTGACAACAAATAAGTTTTTCACCTTATCATCAAAGTTAGTTCTGTATGCTTCCCTGATAAAATGGTAGTTTTTTACAGCTCTGAATTTTTTGAAGATGACGGATCTTTAAAGGAGGTACACAAGATAAACAAAATGTATTCTTCATTACAAGGGGAATTAAAGGTAAGTTAATATACCTAACCCTTAAAAATTATTTCTAGAGTTCCTATCAAATTGATCACAGTAATTTTTTAGGGATAAAATTTTGATTAATTTATAATCTCATAAGGTCATTAGGCAGTTTTTTGTGAGCGTCATATAATATATATACACAAACCGGCATTTGTGTGTGTGGATAGATACACATGAAGTTCTGACAAGTTTGTGAACTTGCCACTGTACAGTTATGTTAATACCATACAGACAACTCGGTGAAGTTACATAACCTTGGTCTACAAGTGTCTCACAGTTATGTTCATACTGACATGTAATGTTATCCTGCTGAGTGGCAATCATTACTGTTCTGTGTTTTTGTGTGCTATCAGAAGAATGTCAGAGCTTGAATTAAAGCGATGAACAAACAGTAAATTTCTTTTCTTTTCTTTTCTTTTTTTTGAGACAGTCTCATTTTTGTTGCCCTCAGTAGAATGGCATGGAGTGGCATCAGAGCTCACAGCAACCTCAAACTCTTGGGCTCAAGTACTTCTTTTGCCTCAGCCTCTCAAGTAGGTAGCTGGGACTACAAGCACTGCCACAACACTTAGCTATTTTTAGAGATGGGGGTCTCATTCTTGCTCTCATTGGTCTCGAACTCCTGATCTCAGGCAGTCCACCCACCTCAGCCTACCAGAGTGCTGGGATTACAGATATGAGCCACTACACCCAGCTAAATTTCTTTATTAAACTTGGCAAGAGTAGAAGTGAAATCAGGGATATGTTAGTCAAAGTTTATAAGGGTAACACCATAAAGAAAACACTGGTATACAAATGGATTAAATGTTTTTCTGGGGGAGAGAAAGCATCACTGATGAAGAGAGGTCAGGGCAACCAGTAACCAGCAGAATTGAGGAAAACGTTGTAAATATTCATTGAATTGTATGTCAAAATTGTCAGCTGTGAGAAGCATAGCAAACCAAGTTAACCAGTAGAGAAACAGGAAAATCTTAATTGAAAATCTTGGTATGAGAAAGGTGTGTGCAAAAACAGTCTTGAAGGAGCTCACTGATGAACAAAAGCAAAGGAGAGTTGAAGGTTGCCAAGACCTATTGGAGAAGCAAGACAGTATTTTGGACAATGTTATCACTTGTGATGACACATGGGTATACTAAATGCAACCCTAAAACGACGCATCAAAGTACATGATGGAAGCCAGTCAGTTTTCCATGACCGAAAGAGTTCCATCAGTCCAAATCAACAGTCAAAACAATGTCACTTCAGTTTTTTTGATATCAGAAGTCTTGTTCATTACAAAATTGTACCAACTGAACAAACATTTAACCAAGTTTACTATTTGGAAGTGCTTAAAAGACTGTGTGGGGCTGGGCGCAGTGACTTAGGTCTGTAATCCCAGCACTCTGGGACTCAAGAGATAGGTGGATTGCCTGAGCTAAAGAGTTTGAGACCAGCCTAAGCAAGAGAGAGACCCCGTCTCTAAAAATAGCTGGGTGTTGTGGTGGACGCCTGTAGTCCCAGCTACTGGGAGGCTAAAGCAAGAGAGTTGCTTAAGCCCAAGAGTTTGAGATAGGTGGCATTCCACTAGGGGCAACAAAATGAGACTCTGTCTCAAAAAAAAGACTAAAGAAGTTAACTAAAACAACCTCAACTTTTTACCAACTCATGGCTCTTGCTTATATCACAATAGTGCACCAGCTCACATGACACTGTCTGTGAGAGAGTTTTGAGCCAGTAAACAAGATAGAGGAATTACTGAAAGGAAGACATTTGATGACATTCAGGACATCAAGCAATGTTCCAAATTGCTCCGAAGGGTGGACTAGGCACTGGCCTCAGTGCATAGCTTTCCAAGGGGAGTACTTCATAGTGATACTTACCAGTGAGGTATATGATACCTTTTCCAGGACGGGTTTGCAAAGCTGTTTGTGTGTGATGTGTATTTTTTTTTTTTTTTTTTGGTAGACAGTTTTGTTCTCTTGCCCTAGATAGAATACAATAGTGTCATCATAGCTCTGCAACCTCCAACTCCCGGGCTTAAGTGATCCCTGTCTCAGCTTTGTGAGTAGTGAGTACCTGGGACTTTAGGTACTCACCACAAAGCCTGGCTAATTTTTTCTATTTTTGGTAGAGATGGGATCTTGCTTTTGCTCATGCAGGTCTCAAATTCCTGACCCCAAGCAGTTCTCCTGCCTGGGCCTCCTAGAGTGCTGAGATTCCAGGTACAAGCCACCATGCACAACCTGTATTTTTATTGTGTATATGTATATATGTATGTGTCTATAACCAAATGTCCTTAGATCATTACTGAATATCAGTGATCTGCCCTACTAGATCTGCAATGCCAGTATCAAGTATCATACATCAGCTTTTTCTATATATACACCATTATAATTTTAATGAGATCACTGTCATAATATGGTGTCCTTTCTTGAGACATCATCATGCAGCATATGACTATTTCCAGTCTCGGTGGCTTACAAAAATAAAGGTTTAGTCTTGCTCACATTATATCTTGGCTGTAGCTCTACTCTTGTTCCAAAGTCACCTTCATTCCAGGATCCAGGCTAAAGGAGCCACCTTTATTTGTTCTCATAGTATAAGGCAAAGAATAAAAACAGCTGTCGGAAATTCATAGTAGCTCTTTAAACTAGGCTCAGAACTGCCATGTCACTTCTACTCACTTTTAATGGGCCACAGCACATCACATAGGTGGTCCTGAGAAGGATTTAAAAGAGAAAAAGGATCAAGAATATGTAGGAAGATCCTTCAGACTGCACTGTAAGTCTGACCCCTGATAAAGGAGAGGGGAGTAAGAGGATGACTGGTTTCAAAGAGCTCCAGAATACAGTGCCATTCTAAGAAAGTTCAGCTATGCTGATGGGGAGTCCTTGAATAAAGTTGCCCCAAAGTAGTTCCATAGGCCTGATACCCACATGGTGCTCAGTCATTGGCTAGGAAACAGCCCCGGGGAAGCATAGCTTAGGAGCAAACAATGGTAGATCCAGAGCTAGAGCTGTCAGCTATGCTCCCCCCTTGGAGATATGAGGAGTATATGATATGGTTCCCATACTTATTAATAGAGCACATTAAAGGGAAAAGTAGTCAATACCTTTTATACATTACTACTTTTAAATAGGAATTATAGAAAATAGAAACATCCTAAGTTTTACCATTTTAATAAAACTACTTCCACTCTGCCATGTTCTCTATTTTCCCTAATGTATATATATTTATACTTTCACATAATGGAAAATTATGGCAACATATAAATTTGTGTCATAATTTTTCTCTTTGTTTAAGAGACAAGTTTCACTATGTTGCCCAGGCACTGGCCTTGAACTCCAGGGCTCAGAACTTCCTGCATCAGCTTCCCAAGTGACTAAGACTACAGGCACACCCCACTCCTGAGTTTTTTCCTTTAATATGATATGTCATTAAACATTTTTCATACTGCTACATATTCTTTAGTTACTTTAATGGCAGTATATTTCACAAAGCAGTAGATAAGAACTCAGAAGTTAAATATACCAACTTATACTAAAATGGGGAATGTAGAGGTATCCACAGGAACTGTTAGTAAAAAGCAGGAAGGATTGAACTTCCTGAACTTTAGGAAGGATTTGAACCAGGAGCTGGAATGTCATGAGAATTTTCTCTCCCTCTGTATCTGTGTATTGCTTTCCTTCTTCATATTTATAGATCTTGCTGTTTCCCCATCCACTGGCAGACCAGAGAATGGCTAACTATTCAAGAGATTAAGATTTACCCACTGGCAGATGGGTAATAACTCTAGATTCCCAGGGGAGAACCTGGGTCAGCTAGAGTGAAAATGGCTATAGGGGTTACTGGCAAAACTCTTATGTTCAGGCAAAAAAGTTAGGGTATCCACTAAAACTGGCTATAACTTAACTATTTACCCTGTAATCCGAAATTAGTTAACAATGATTTGATACTATCCTAAGGGACATAATCTCTTAAAATTTTTTATTTAGTTAAGATACATTCCTAAAATGGAATTACTAAGTCAAAGTTATTGGTATTCATGCTTTTGAAACTGATGACACACAGGTTTGGTTTGCTCCTGAACAGTGGCTTTTCAGAACAGTAAAATACTGGGTGTCCATAAAGTTGATGTGCAATTTAAAATAGTTTTAAATTTTAAATTGAACTTTATGGACACACTGTATAGCCACTTTTCATTTACCATCAGTTGCTTAATATTAAATTTGTGCAATAACTGTATCTTTCAGCATTTGTTTCAAAGTGAGTTAAATTTCAATTTGTTTCTGTGAATTAGTATCAGCTATTATTAACAAAATAACTGATATAACACAACTGTATTTTAAGAAGATATGTATCTAAAAAGCATTTTATAACTTATAAAGAAGCATACCAGTGTTTGTTTTTGAGGTCCTCCAGAGACTTGAAAAATAAAATTTATGTAAAAGGCAAATAGTAGTTGATGCTATATGTCACTGAGGATAAGACTCTGTTAATATAGAACTTGAAATGTTGTATATGCCCTTAAATTATTTTGCAGAGTATATGTAAAAAAGTGGAACACAGTGAGCAAGCAGTAGAGAAACTACTAAAGGATATAAACAGATTAAAACAAGAAATTAAAAAAAGGAAACGAGAACAGGCTCAAGCAATACGTAAGTAAAGACCTAATGCATCACTTTTTTATGTGCTTTTAAAAAAATTCTTACTAATTTGAATTATGGATGAGCCAACTGCCTTATGATAAATTTATCTACCTTGAGATTTAAACTAGTTGTTTTATTAATACTCTTAAATCCACCAAACAACATGGTACTATAGTAGCTCTTTACATACTCTATTGTGGATATTAAGGATTATAACTTTAATTTTCTCTTAGAATATTGTGGTATACAATTTGGAATTACACATGTCATTGTTCTCACTAGATAATTAGATATAATTATTAAAATCTTTTTTTATTTACTATTACTAACAAATAGTTAATTATAAAAAGCTCTCTAGAACAATAGCTACATGTTGAAGTATTGTTTTGTTTTGTTTAGGAGAGAAGAATGTCCAAAAAGACCCTCAGGAGAACATTTTTCTTTGTCAAGCTTTGCGGACCTTTTTTCCAGATTGTGAATTTCTTCATTCATGTGTTATCTCTTTGAAAAGTAGGCATATTTCTAAAAGTAGATGTAACACCAACCACCACCTTAATATGATAGACAACCTGACCTTAATGGTAGAATACACTGACATTCCTGAAGATAGTCCACCTGGTACACCACAAATAGTTAAGCGTAAATGTTTAGACATAGGTGACGGATGGCAATTCAAGAAGTCACGGCTGGTAGAGATAGAAAACAACCCATCTAAAACAGATACTGATAGTAGTAACCAAGAAAAAGCAACCACAATAAGTAGCCCAGAAACAGATGAAGAGATAGAGAAAATGAAGGGTTCAGATGAATATCCGCCGTCTCCTACATTTTAATCCTTTTAACCCAAAAGGAGATTATTGTTGCTATGCTCAGCTACTTGCAGTAATTACATAAATACATTCAGATATATTGCTTTGTTTTTATTATATTCAGCTATTCTTAGTAATACATAACTAAGGTAATTTGTTTTTACTATGTTCACATACTTGCAATAAAACTTAAGTTCTAACACATTTGTAAAGTACTTTTAAAAATAATGAGATGTTTTTATTTATCAGAACCTTTTTTCATTTCTTACTAAATTGTTGAGGGAAAAGCTTAAAATAGATACACTCTTTTAAACTTGAACAGCATTCTTCTTTAGAATTGGAAAGGAGAATTCTCAGTGTGAAATCTATAAAGTTAATATGAAAATTTATTTTTATCTAAAGTCATTAAAATTCTCATTCCTTAAGTAATGATAAAAAGTACATTATGGCTAGGATTGCCAGATAAAATTTGGGATATATTTATATTACAGTTATTTGTCTTAAGTTTAAATTTAACTGGGTGTCTTGTTATTTTCATTTGCCAAGTCTAGCAGCCCTAACTATGACACACTATAATGCAGCACAAACAGTAATCTTTCCCTTAGTCTGCAGTGCTCTGCACAAAATGGAGCAAATCTAAACTTTTGAGTACAGTTCAAGTCTGTTAATCCAGTGCATTTTGAGGTTAACTTTTGAGTCAAGCAACTAAAAAGGACAGTTAAAGTAGGACTCAGAAATGCTACATACATTGGAATGTCTATCACAAAGCTTTCATTTTAACATAAAGCAGAAGTGTTTGTTCAACTGTCAACTATTTGGCATAGGGCCAGGAACTTTTCTGAGTCTTGAGTCCAGTGATTGGAGCGTCTATGTAAATCACCATTAATTAACCTCTACAAGCCCCAGTTTTGGTTTCTTTAACATGAAGAATTTATAGAAACTTGAAGCAACAAAGAAAGTACAAAATGCTACTAGGTTTTTCCATTTCCTAACACCCTCCCACCTACCCCATCTTCAGTTCTCCTAATCACATCTAACTAGACAAATTTTTTTTTTGTTTTTTTTTTTTAAAGACAGAGTCTCACTCTGTTGCCCAGGCTAGAGTGCCTTGGCGTAGCCTAACTCACAGCAACCTCAAATTCCTAGGCTCACACGATCCTCCTGCCTCTGCCTACAGATCACAATGCCTGACTAATTTTCCAGCAACCTCCAACCAAATTTTATTTTTCCAGCAACCTCCAACTCCTGGGCTCAAGCTAGTCTCCTGCCTCTGCCTCCCAAGTAGCTGGGACCACAGGCGCCCGCCACAACGCCCGGCTATTTTTTGGTTGCAGCCATCATTGTTGTTTGGCGGGTCCGGGCTGGGGATTCGAACCCGCCACCTTAGGTGTACGTGGCTGGCGCCTTAGCCAGTTGAGCTATAGGCGCCGAGCCATTTACTTAATTTTCATAGCAAAAATAACTTTCTTCTCACCTTATACTTCATCAGTACAATAACAATCTACCACAGGTCTGGAAACAGAACTTGACAGTGCAAAATTCAACAGAGAGTCATGGCCCATGATGTTTTTAGGGAGGACATAAAGCCCCAGTTCAATCCAGTGAGTTTAAGTGAAGGTTGCATAAGAAAGCTTCTGTGGGCTCGGCGCCTATAGCTCAACCGGCTAAGGCGCCAGCCACGTACACCTAAGGTGGCGGGTTCGAATCCCCAGCCCGGACCCGCCAAACAACAATGATGGCTGCAACCAAAAAATAGCCGGGCGTTGTGGCGGGCGCCTGTGGTCCCAGCTACTTGGGAGGCGGAGGCAGGAGACTCGCTTGAGCCCAGGAGTTGGAGGTTGCTGTGAGCTGTAATGCCATGGCACTCTGCCCAGGGGGACAGCTTGAGGCTCTGTCTCAAAAAAAAAAAAAAGAAAGCTTCTGTGGTATGTGTAGACACATTTATGTCTTTTTCACACACTTTCCACAAACTATATACATCTCATGAAGCCTTCAATATGTTCTTTTGAAATTCTCAGTGCATACTTTGACCTCTTATCTTTCATCTCTTCCTAAAGAAATTACTTGATATAGAAAATCATAGCTAGGTAACAAAAACTCTTCTGTTTACATGCATTAATTACTATAGGGTAGTTAAGAAGCCACATAATACCAAAAACTGGTACAAACTGTAAGTTTTAGGGCGGTGCCTGTGGCTCAAGGAGTAGGGTCCTGGCCCCGTATACTGGAGGTGGTGGGTTCTAACCCAGCCCCAGCCAAAAACTGCAAAAAAAAAAACAAATTATAAGTTTTTACTACTGGGGTTGTGTTTGGTATGTAGTATATGTGACAGGAAGAGGAAAACTATATAGAGTTGTCAGTCTGAACCTTTACATATATCACTTCAGGGAGAAAACATGACTCAGGGAGATAACAGATAATGTATAAATTATCATCCCTTTATGTAAAAGACACTACTGGTTTTAGACTCATACAGGAATGTATATTTGATCCTCCTGTAACAATACTGCTAACCATCCCAATTTATCACCTCTACAATGGGAAAACTCACTCTTAACCAGGCACACTTATTTTTCGTAGTTAGAAAATTATTCTGAGAAATTTGAACTCCACAGCCAGTGACGTAAGACCTGAACATTATATAAACATTCTACTTTGGTGGATCCATTTCCTTGAAATCCCATCTGTAAGACAGAATCTGGGCCTAAATTAGAATTCCAATACAAGCTGACCCTCACTGATTTACTATACCAATGTCAGAGGGTACATATATGAACTATTTGGGGACCACATTTAAATGGCAATCACATAGTACCACTTTTATTCAAAGAATCTAAAATGTCATGCATACTACCATTTTAAATAAACAATCTGTTTAATGGATATTCATTGGTATGGAGGTGAAGCTTCACTCTTGAATCACTTTTCTACCCAAAGGTTTGTTTGAGTCAATATTGGCAACATACAATCACTTACTGTAAAGTAAGTTTATTGGTGGTAACATGTCACTTATTCCCGATAGCTGATGTTGCAAACTTTAGGGTCTTTGAGATACGCAGGATCCTTATATGTAACTGGCATAAACCCTGTAAAGAGATAAAGTTCTTCATAGTTACCATTCAATTAAATAAATAAATAAATAAATAAAAAAGAGACATAAAGTTCTTAACAAAAGATAATGAGCAAAATTGTCACTAGCTCAATTCAGTTGTTAGGTTCTCTTACCCATTATTTGAGCTCTTTTAATCGCTTTTGTGATTTCTTTCTGTTTCTTCCCACAAAGACCTATAAAAGAAATTTCTTCACAAAAAAAATGCCAATATTCAATTTGTAACAATTTTGTAAGTCAAGAGTTGGTAAATACTTTTTCAAGGGGCAGAATAGTAAATATTTTAGGTTTTGTGGACCATATAGTGTCCATCAAAACTACTCAGCTGCAGTTGAAAAGCAATGGCACTATGTAAACAAAACTTAAAAAAAAAAAAAAGGTGGCTGGTCAAATTTGGTATATTAGCCATAATCTACAGACATCAGGCTTTTAAGTATCAGCCTAGGAATGATTCTAGTATACTCCAAAACATCAAGAACATAATTTTTTTTAATTTCAGATTAAGAACACGATTTTTTTTTTCTTTTTTTAGAGACAGTCTCACTTTATCACCCTCAGTAGAGTGCCGTGGCATCACACATCTCACAGCAACCTCCAACTCCTGGGTTTAGGAGATTCTCTTGCCTCAGCCTCCCAAGTAGCTGGGACTACAAGCACCCGCCACAGTGCTGGGCTATTTTTTTGTTGCAGTTTGGCTGGGGCTGGGTTTGAATGTGCCATCTTCAGTTTATGGGGTCAGTACCCTACCCACCGAGCCACAGATGCCACGCAAGAACACAATTTTTTTAAGCCTTAGTTTTTTATATGTTGTCAGCATATAGTTAACATTGAACATTAAAAGATATGCGAAATTATAATCCTTCTGGCCTAAGAGGTATTCTCAAACCTAAATCTAGTCCTTGTAGTATCTGGATTAATAATGATTTATGGCACAATTTGACAATTTGCCAGTTTTCTTCAATGACAGAGTCAATTCACACCATTCTTACTACATATAAATTGCTGGAATAAAAAACAAAATACCTGTTATGTGTCTTCCATAAATGCATCCAGTAAATGGGGAAATAAACTGGGACAAAAGCTGTTTGGAAGGTTTTTTGGGAGGAAAATAAATTAATATATTTGTTATTCAACACCTGAAAGTATAAATTTCAAAAAAAAAAACTTTACACACCACCTTTGTAATATAAAAATTTACTAAATTCTGACATAAGATGAGAAAATTAACTAGTTTATCCTATTTTTTTTTTTTTAGAGACAGAGTCTTACTTTATTACCCTTGGTAGAGTGCCGTTACGTCACAGCTCACAGCAACCTCCAGCTCTTGGGCTTAGGCGATTCTCTTGTCTCAGCCTCCTGAATAGCTGGGACTATAGGCGCCCACCACAATGCCCCAGCTATTTTTTTGTTGCAGTTTGGCCAGGGCCGGGTTTGAACCCCCCACCCTTGGTATATGTCATCTTTTTTTTTTTTTTGAGCCTAATTTTTTTTTTTTTGAGACAGAGTCTCACTTAGTGTCTGCCTCAGTAGAACGTCACAGCTCACAGCAACCTCATTCTTGGGCTTAAGCAATTCCCTTGCCTCAGCCTCCCAAGTAGCTGGGACTATAGGTGCCCACCACAACGCCTGCCTATTTTTAGAGATGAGGTCCCACTCTGGTTCAGGCTGGTCTTGAACTTGTGAACTCAGGTAATCCACCCATGCCGGCTTCCCAGAGTGCTAGGATTACAGGTGTGAGCCACTGCACCCAGCCTTAAATCATCTTTTAAGAACCAAAGTTAATATCTAGTATATCAAAAATTTACATACTGTTAAGTAACAGTAATCAGCATATTCTCTCAGTACTAAATCTGTTTTCTTGACTTTCACAGACATTTTTCTAAAATATTGCTGCTTATAACAAGGTACTGGGTGGCACCTGTGGAGTAGGACACCAGCCCCATATGCCAGAGGTGGCAGGTTCAAACTCAGCCCTGGCCAAAAACTACAAAAAAAAAAAAAAAACAAGGTACTAAAACATTCCATCTATCCTGACAGGCTATCACATAATCATGAAGATAAATTATCAGACTACACTGAGATCTTCAAGAGGTACAGGGGCATCAAGCCATTTACTATAATTATGCTTTATGACTTGACTTCTAATTTAGGGCTTTCTAGGCAGAAAGGCACTGTTCTAGGCCTTTTACATAACCTTCCTACTATTTGTGTTTTTATAATTTCTTAGTTTTTCTCCCTCAAAAGTAATTGTCACTTTATACTATCATATGTATATGTAACTCCAGCACCATTTACTCCCCCAAATTCGCCACTTCTAACGTGCCGACAGTTAAATAATATGTGAAACAAAGATATGGGAGGAACTTTGTCCAAAGTACTCATCCTCACCAACTGAAAATCACCACCATAGTGATTTACTACCAAGACATTTGGGACAGAGAAAAAAGAAACACTCAGTGGAAATAACAGTAAATAAGGGAGAGCCATGGGGGTCTTATTTGAATAAAATACAGATACAACTTTATACATTGAATTATAACCAGATTTGAAACTAGGCAGTTTCTAAAACAGTTGCCTACAAAAACCTCCTATAAAATGGATTTCATTCTCTTTTAAGCAAGACTAGCAAGAACAAAATCCTAAAATCACAGTGAAATAAAACCACATCTCACCTGTACATTCTTATAATCTACACGTTTTCCACACAAGATACATTTCTTAAGAGGCTCCTTATAAGGATTTTCCATTGCAACAGGCTAAGATAAAGAAAGAAAAATCTGATGTTAATTTTATGATAATTAAATCTCAAAGTTACTATACTACATTTAAATCTATTCAAAGGATTAGTTTTATCTTTCGTGTTCATATTTTGTGTAAGCACTTCATTTTCTTTCATTTTGGCTATGGGAAACTCAAGGAGGATTCTGGAATAAGGTACAATCTTTGTAGAATAAAAAGGTTTATGGAAGAAAAAAATTCAAGTCTAATGAAATTGCTTAAATGGGTTGCCTAGATTAGATTTTTTAAGACATTTTATAAATTTAATTGCATGAAAATGTAAATTCTACAAATAATAAATCCAAAAATAACCTTAAAAACAAATTTATGATGAATACACATTAATGAGTTAACATGGTTGATAAAGAATTCTTACAAATCAAAAGTTAGCAATAGTGGTCTGAAGTTTGGGCTTGCTGGGACATGTCCTTTCATCTCAGAAAACCCAGGGGGTTTTCCAGTGCTAGACAGAAGTTCAGAGATCCAGTCTTCAGAACAGTCATCTCCTCCTTTATATAACTGATTCCAGAAGTTTCTGAATCTTTTGCTATTTTATAAACTTGACATTACCTAATTAACCACATTGACATCTTTACGCCTATCATATATATACTACTATTTTGACAACTACACAACAGATCAATTATTGAAATGGGCAAAGGATCATTTCCATTAGAATATGAAGCACCACTAACAATACATCTTATTCAAACTTCCTTGTCTCTCAAGAAACTACATTTCAAAGAAAATAAAAATGAGAAACTTAGTTTTCCCCAGAACCTATTTAGTTCTCTGAAATTTTATGCCTTATCAAAGCATCTCACATTGGTTCCATCTGATTCTTCATTGTCCACAGAGGATTCTTTCTCATCAGAAATGTACCAAAAAAGCCATGAAATAAAAGAGTTTCTATACACAAAATCTAGTATCCAGTTAACTTAAAACCTCCATTCATTATTTACTACAAACATTAGTAAACATTAGTATTGTCTCTCATCATCACAGCTATTTGGCTGAGATATAATCATTCCAGTTTAGAGATTAGAAAACTGAGGCTTTAAGTGCTTAATGACGTTCCCAAATATCTCATATTTAGCTATAAACCTAAAAAATTTACCCCAAACAAATCTATAAAATCGTTGCTACCAAGTCTACAAAATGCACACAATATTTAACAAATCTTTGCACTACAGTATCTGTCTCGTCCTTGATCACTCTGACCTTTTTCAGGCCAAAGATCTCTTTGACTTCTTTAGAAAGCTTCTAGGAAGAGCTCAATTTCTCATGTGCAGATAGATTCTCAGGACACCACCATCACCTCCTCCTGGCAGCTCAAGAAGGAAAAATGGACAAAAAGGCTCCAAAGAGAGGGGACTATATATATAAATGAGGGCATCATTTCCAACATCAAAAAACCTGACTTCTTCCATCTCAACATCTAGGAAAATACCCACATGCTGAAGTCCAGGGATTGAAGGAGTTCTACTTTCTGGGATGACACTGGCACAGATTGCTCCTCCCTTCATGCGAATAACACAGAAGCCATGCTCAGAGGATAAATCCCAATGCTTTCTGTCAACCGACTCCTTGCAGACACCCAGGGACTACTCCTTCATCTCTCCCACTTCTACCTTCCAGTAATGTCAGCTAGTGGAGAGAAGCAGGGCGTACCCATGACGCAGGCCAAGTGGTTGAATCTTCTTGGATCTTCCATCATGTTGTGATGGTTCTTCGCACACTGGATGCTCCTTATATCATCAGACAAGAAGGGAGCTGGTGGTGGCTGCATCCAGGCTCTTATCTTCCCAGACCCATGGAGCTCACAGCTCATGTGCATCATGTGCTCCAGGAGGGCCCCATGCTGCTTGAGAAGGGTGAACATCTGCCATTCTTCCATAGGTTTCTCTATTGATCCTTGTCACAAGGGGCAGATCAGTTTCAAAGTGTCCCTTTCTGACATCCATGTTTGGATGCAATCAAAGCAGAACATGTGCCCGCAAGAGAGATCGTGATAAACGCCAGGCAAACTGAGCACACCACCTCTGTTTAAAGACTTTTAGCCATAGTCCCCAAAGGTAACTCCTTGGCAGGGAACTGAACTAAAATGATCATTTATTAGCTTCTTGGAAGTTCTTAGACTCCCTCAATACACAGTCTGCTCCTCCCTATCAGGACGTATCTTGTCTGCAGACTTCCAGATGATGTGTTGGCTAAGACCAAAGCTTCTCCTTACAGGAGCTGAACCCAACTGGGTCTTTAACAGGATCTGGGCGTGAAGTCTCTGCCCTAATCCGTATTTCTTTGAAAGTCTCCTTGACTTGAAGATTTCCAGCAGAGGTCTTGGAGATCCCAAGTCTGCAATTCTTTGGCTCCTGGCCTGGTTGCCTCTCTTTAAATTTAAATTAAGAAAAACTTAACAGATAACATACGCTATTCTTAAACTACTATAATCCCCAAATATATTATCTATCCTCATTTTTTCTCTGTCAGATGTTTTATATTTTGTTTTGAGTTTTGTTGTTTGGTTAGTTTTAAGAGTGTTTCACTCTGTTGCCTGGGCTAGAACACAGTGGCACATCACCACAGCTCACTACAACTTCCAATTCCCAGGCTCAGGCAATCTTCCTCTCAGAGTGATAGAATTACAGGCCTGAGTCTCAGCATCCAAACTTTATCAGGTGTTTTAACACTATTTTTATGTTAGAAAGATAGTGTACCAAGGCTTACTGTAATAGGTTCTTTGACATCCATTTCATGGCCCCAGATTGCTATACACATGTAAGTTTATGTCAGCTTTTTGGTTTTTCTCTCCACAGTACTGCCTCTAATGCTTCTGTTACGGTGTCTCCCTTATACAGCCAGTATGGTTGTCCCTGGTATAGATGTTCTCAATCTGAACATCTCAATCTAAAACTCAATCTAAATCTCAATCTAAAACTGGCTTTGAAGTCCATGACCTCCTATAATTGTATGCAGAACTTCAAATGAATGGAATTTGCAGCTTTTCCATGGAGATGATCCAGTTTTCATTAGTGTCGGTGGAATTAATGACCTAAAAAGGAATATTACTCTCTGACCAAGATGGATGCTCAGAAGAATTAGACAACGTTTGTTTTTTTCCCACTTCTCCAAACTTTCTTTCTTTCTTTTTTTTTTTGAGACAGAGTCTCACAGCAACCACAAACTCCTGGGCTCAAGTGATCCTCTTGCCTCAGCCTCCCAAGTGGCTGGGATTACAGGAGGCGCCCACAATGCCCAGCTCTTTGTAAGAGGAGCGGTCTCACTCTTGCTCAGGCTGGTCTCAACCTCCTGAGCTCAGGCAATCCACCCACCTTGACCTCCCAGAGTGCCAGGATTACAAGTGTGAGCCACCATGCCCGGCCCTTCTCCAAACTTTTTTTTTTTTATTAAATGATAGCTCTATACATTAATGCAAACAGGGGGTACAGTGTAGTGTTTTCATATACATTTTGAAACACTTTCATCAAGCTGGTTCACATAGATTTCATGT
>NW_003852434.1:6327960-6331053 GCF_000181295.1 Otolemur garnettii
AGGAACGTATTAAATTGCATTCCCACCAGCAATGTAGATTCCCTATTTAACAAATGGTGCTGGACGAACTGGCTGGGGACCTGTATAAGACTGAAACTAGATCCACACCTCTCACCATTAACTAAGATAGATTCTCACTGGATTAAGGACTTAAACTTAAGACATGAAACCATAAAAATACTTGAAGAAAGTGCAGGGAAAACACTTGAAGAAATTGGCCTAGGCGAATTTTTTATGAGACAGATCCAAACTTTCATAATCCAATTTTCATTCAGTTCACTTGTTACGACTGACTCCAGGGTTGTCCAACCTTTTGGCTTCTCTGGGCCGCACATTAAATACACAAACACAAAAGAAAGCTGATGAACCAAAAAAAAAAAGGTCTGTGTATATGATGTCTGCTATCAGAGACAGGCAAAAAAATGTCCTCATATAATCTAATTCTGCAGCAGCCTACTGAGAGTCTTTTTAAAAATCATTGAGCAGGTCCCATGTTTTCAATCACTAACATATAAAATGTATAACTTAAGTAATAAAATGTCTTTGGTTTTTTTTTATTATAAAAGAAAAGTGGGCAACATAAAACTAGTAGGATATTTGACATTGTCCTTGAGAAACTAATGCATTAATATTAATATCTCTTCCATCAACTACTGGTTTGATGGAAGTAGTTGCAATTCTCAGTGAGTTCTCAAGGTGTTCATTGGATATTTTGTTTCTAATTTTACTCTTAATGTGCTTTATTCTTGAAAATAGTTGCTAGTAAATGCGGTTGCTGCCCAAAAGCAATGACATACATAAGGCATGATTGTGAAGCAAGGGGTGTTTGTCTCTGGAAAGATAAGACCCATGAAAGTTCAGTAAAGAGACATGCTCAAATTTTCTTTAAATTCAATGTCAGAGTGCAGCTCTATGCATTCTGCAATTTGGCAAGTAACATATCAACAGAAAATGGAGTCAGAACTGCATTATTATTTCCCTAGAAATCATAAAATCTGTTTTCAAATTCTTGTATCAAGTCAAGAAGCAAGACTGTATTTTTCACCAGTCATAAGAACTGTGGTTAGCCAATGTGTCAAAATGTATAAAATTGTTTGCCGTAATTTAAGCTTACCATAATTCATTTTCATTTGGAATGCTGTTATGATTTGAAACATTGTATTGATAAGTTGGTTTTCTTTTTTTAGAAAATTATTCACCTTTTATTAATTAGCACCTTAGAAGAAACCAAGAAGATAGATGAAGTAGTAGAGCAAGGATAGCTCCCAAACACGCACAAAGGAACAAAGGCAGATGGGCTCAGGAAGCAGAGGCAGAAGGGAGGCTGCACCCTCTGGGAATGGGCCCAGACCCAAGGGTGCTCCAGGATCTGGGCCAGGGGCAGCCGTTCCTGGGGCTTGGATCAGAGAAGCTTGGAGATCAGGTCCTGGGCACCCAAAGGCATTGTTTAGGGGAACCTCGCATCTTGAGGATACATCTGTAGGTCTCATTGTAGGAGGTGCTCTCAGAGGGTGCAGCTCATAGCAGAGCACCCCAATGCACCACAGACCCACCTCTTCATGTCCTCCCCTCGACCATTTCTGGGGGCAAGTAGTCAAGTGTTCCACACATTATCTTTCTCTTCAGAGAGGGGGTATGCACAGACCAAACAAAATCTGCAATCTTCACCTCACCCCTGAAACCCAGAAGCAGGGTTTCTGGCTTAATATCCCTGTGAATCACTTTTTTGTCATGGCAGTAAGTCAAGGGTATCTGCCAACTCCTCCATTATCTGAATGAGCAAAGCAAAGGCAATCTGGAAGTAAAACCTGCCCAATTGCCCATGGCTGTTCGCTGCTCATCAAATGTGTGGTTTTTCTGCAGGTCCCTGTACAGCTCACCCATTACAGCATATTCCAGAATCAGATACACACAGCGAACATCATGGAAGTAATTACACAGCCTTAGGATACTGGGGTGTTACAGATGCAACTGGATTTCACTTTCCCTGTGCAGCTGGTGCTCCAGTCCTTTCTTCTCTATCTGTGACTTGAAAAGAACCTTCAGGGCCACAATACAATGGCTTTCCTTGAGCCAAGCCAGGTACACATTTCCAAATTTCCCCTGGAAAGGCGACAGGGGGACATGAGGCCCAGGCCAAGGCTCTTCCAATTCACTGGCTCCCGCGGTCTCCTCCTGTGTGTGTGTGTTGGCGGGGGGGGGAGGGGGGTGTCAAGCAAGGGCTGGTAGCTTCCAGATCTGACATATTGTGCCAATAAGTTGGTTTTCCCCTTGAAGATGCACGTTTAACTCATTTAAAGTTCTGGCACAAATTTGGTTACCATAAACAACTTGATAACATGTTGCAAATCATAAAATCTCTTCAACATTTAGCCTCCACTTGGCCATCTTACTTTTGAAAGGTAAATGATGCCACTTCAATCAGCATCAATACTTTTAACAATTTCCTGGAATTGGTAATGATGCAATCCCTTGGCCCATAACTATACCAGATTCACTGACATGGACAAAGAAACATAGGTATTTTTACTATATCTTTTAACACAGGTATTTTTACTGCTTCTTATAAATCTCCTGATTTAATTGTGTCTTTTAATGGCACTAAAGAAGCTATTTCTTCATTGACATTGTATTTGTCATCAATTTCTCTAGTAAAAATGGTAAGTGGAGCTTACCAATGCTGTCATCTATCACCAAAGCATAACATTTAAAATTAACAGCTTCATTATCCAAACTTCCTCCAGTAGATTTTCTAATTTCTTTAATTCACCTAGCTATAGTCTAGTGAGACAACTTGATTTCTGAAGTATCTGTATTTTTTTCAGGGCAAATTACATCTGCCATGCTTTCTGTACATTACTTAATAAACTCACCCTTGCTAAATGGCTTTGATTTTTTGCTATTAAATGTGCTACCACATAACTAGCAGAATTATAATCTTTAAAAATAATTTTTGTTCTGAGGGCAGACTTTTTATCAGTTCCACTATTTTGTCCCTTCAACACAATCCTTCACATACATCAAATTCGGCAGCATGTTTTTACATATAATGTCTTTTCAAATTATAGTCCTTGAAAATTTATTCCCTACAAG
>NW_003852434.1:6331482-6338828 GCF_000181295.1 Otolemur garnettii
TAACAGTTTTTGGCCAGGGCTGGGTTTGAACCCGCCACCTCTGGCATATGGGGCCGGCGCCCTACCCCTTTGAGCCACAGGCGCTGCCCAAGACTTTTTAACATGAAACAGATTTTTTGAATAAAATGGAAAGTTTTCAATACATTGAAACAAATCCACAAGTCACCACACATAAAACACCCAGGAGGAAAAGACAAAACATCAAGTTTACACAATCCCTGTAACAGCCATGGTCTTATTCTCAGATACTCCCTAGTCTAACTCTACATGCATTCTGGACACAGAGCCTCAAGGTGGTTCTGGGGCCACACTCCCCTGAGGCTGTGGCCCCCATCTGGCTGGGCTGTGGTGACTGGCTCTACTCAGGAAGTAAAGCAGTAACCAAGCACATTCCAACAGTGTATTGAAGAAAGTAAGAAACAAGAAGGCAATGTAATAATGTTATCAGAAAGATGTTAGAAAGGACAGCTGTTTAAAGCTTCAGGCTGAAAAGCGGCTTGGCAGCTTCATTACTTTGGCTTCTTGGGTAGTGGGCGTCAGAACAGCAAGATGTGAGGTTCTGGTTCATGGATCATATAAGGGCACCATCCCTGACTCTGCTGAACACCAAGATTCCTCCACTCAGACTCAGACATCAAATGTGTTTTAGGGACCTGCTTGGCTATATCCTTGGGCAACATGACATGCCTGGTGAGTCTTGATTTTTTCCTCCTTAGGTGACCCACTCCTCCACCCGGGAACCCCTCCCCCCCACAATTTTTCTTGAGTTCTGTATTCTTTTGAGATGTTGTAGAAGCCATGCTGGGATTAAAAAATAATAACAGATAAGGGACTATATTTACTTTTATTATGGAAATATGGAAATTAATTGGCAAGAAACTAGAAAGCAAGATTTGGGCCCTTCCACATCTTGGCTGCTAATGCAGGGTGAGGCGGCAGGCTGATAAAGCAAGGCAGGCCACGTGTGAGGTGCCCCAAAGGTGCGGAAGTACCCTTAATAGTGGAAGAATGCTTACCTAACTCATAAGGTGTACATTAAACACCTAATGCAATGGCGGGTTAAAATATTATTGACAACTGCTACCTCACCAAGAGCACATGTAACATTTGATAGTGTCAGTTCAACAGTCTGCACTTGGAAGATAACACACTAGATGGTGCATACATATAAATAGCAACAGCCTATGTATGTTTACATGACACTGCATATGTTTATTTTATGTGACACTGCAACATAACATCAGGTTCAAGAAGTGCACAATAGTTTCACCAAAAAAAAAAGTCACACACAAAAATCTCATAATGTATTAAGTTTACAATTTTGTGTTGAGCCACATTCATGACCATCCTAGGCCACCTGAGGGCTATGGGTTGGACACCCCTACATTTCTTCTTGACACTGGGCTGAGTGCTCTTTGTATTGTCTAATTAGTGTCAAACAAATTATCTTTGCATGTAATAAGAAAATCTGTACTACCCAAGTCCATGCTAGTACTTTAAACCCATACCAACATACCTATACTTAGAGGAAACAGTATTTAATATCCTGGTATAAGAAGTCCTGGTGTAAAACCCCTAAAAATACACCTATTGGTTATAGGAAACAGTATTTAATGTCCTGATATAAAACTGTAATTTTGATGTTTCATTTATTAAGGCATACTCCACCAAAGTGGTAAGACAAAGGTACGAAAAATGTGAACTCAAAATGGACAAGAAAGCCAACCTATAGCTAAGCTTTGTACAATCCCTTTTGATTGTCTACAATTATTCTACCCACTAAAACTACCTTTTAAAATTCTCAAATCACATATCTTTAAGATCAAGGAAGAAAAAATGATATTACAGAAGCTATGCTTCTTGTTAGTAACCAGGAAATTGAATTATTTTACTTCAAAACTCACTTAGAGAACTATAATAAGTTACAATTTCCAAATTCATAATGATTATCTTAACTGTTTTGACATTTCTGTATTTGGTCATATTAGGAAATGCCTTACTAATAGAAAAAAAATTCTTACCATGTCCTCATTGCTGGTTACCTGTTTATACTGAGAACAACCTCGGCTCCACAGCACTACAATTAAGCAGAAACAGCAATAAATCACTTTTGTTAGCTGAGTAGCTAAAGAAAAGCTTTGTTTTTATGGAGGCAAGATTTATCAAATTTCACAATATAAAATAGAAATTTTATATTTACTATACTCACAAGAACTAGTTAAAAACCTTTCATTTAGATTTGGGGCACAGTAATACTTTTTTTTTTTGAGACACACTCTCACTGTTACCTGAGTAGAGTGCATGGGGTCATCTTAGCTCACAGCAACCGCAAACTCTTGGCCTCAAGCGATCCTCTTGCCCCAGCCTTCCAAGTAGCTGGGACTAAAGGCATGAGCCACCACGCCCAGCTAGTTTTTCTACAGAATAAGACTTAAAATGGGTATGCTTTCTAGGGCTCTGGAGAAAAGGCACATATTTTCCCGCTCTATAACCTCTCACCCACTCTCTTCCAGACATTCATTTTCCCTTCACTATATGGTTAAGAGATTTTAATGCAAGTACTTACAAGAGAAGCAATAGAATGGCACTATCATACCAAAAGAAAAATGAGTAACAGACCCTCTCCAGAGATTGAAAGAGAAACACAGAGAGCATAAAACTGCAGAAATCAGGGATCTGAGGGCCTGTGTCACAATTTCGCTCTGATGAGGTACTTAGACATCCCACCCATCTTGAAGAACGTGAATGTTTTGCTAACAGGGATCACTCGACCAACTATTGGAACTAAGGCAATAGTTGCACTGCTACAAAGGAGCATAGGATACGGAAACGTTACCTGAGTGAGTGCCAGGATGCGTGAAGCAGACAGAAGCCGTCACCAAACTTGTCAACTTTTTCCTCCCTAGAACACTGCAAACCATAGCGGCCATGATTCCCTTTCCTCCTCTTCCTTTTGTTCCAAATTGTTCCGACACGTTCCTTCCGGCGCTCTTCCCCTGTCAAAGCGAGCACTACGTTCAAAGGTTCCGCCGACGAACGCGGCAGACGAACTCAACAGACATTGGGCTTTTCAACGCGCCTGCGCAGTACCGTTCCGCTCGCGCGCGCACAGCTTCGCGAGTCACGTGACACTCGGGTTTGCGGAGGAGAAAGGGGCGACTACGCATGTGCGTCTGCGGAGGATCCTAGCGCTCTGGAAATTAATGTGGGGGCTTTTACAAATTGGGTGGTTGGAGATGCGAGCCCCGCACCCCGTCATTGCTGCCTCCGCGCTGGCTCCTGCCGTCCTCTCCACTTCAGTTTAGCGGCTTGTCACTGCGGACGACTTAGGGGCTGGCCACAGCCCCTGCCATGGATGAAGAAGGTTCCCGCATCCGCCGGCGGGTGTCTGTCCGCAAAAGGAACCGTTCAAGCTTAGGGTGCGTTTTTATCACCCCCACCGAGGCCGAGGCCGAGCCCCAGCCCCAACCCCAGCCCGGAGAGGAGGAGAGAGATGAGGAGGAAATGGTTGCTGAGAGCCGGCGGCGGAAAACCGTGGGCGAGCTGCAGGTCGAGGTACAGCCCCGGGCGTCTCATCCCACTAACCCACCTTGGAGGCGGTGACACAGTCCCAGACCTCCCTTGCTTCCCACGCCCACCTAAAGAGGTGTCGGGAGACCTGGCTGCTGGGGCTTGGAACTTGAAACTGCAAGCTTTTTTGTCAGTTTCCTTCCAGGTGTAAACAAATGACCAGTTGTAAAGTAGCCTTCGTTTGTTTCTCTCCTCTTTGTTACGGCTATTAATCGGGACTTGTTAACCCCATTTCTATATACAGGGTGGCCGTAAAGTTCGTGTGCAGATGGTACCCTGTATATATGAAATATAGACCCTGAGATGTAAAAGGTAGTAAACGCAACAAATAAGCGTTAAGGGCATGATCGAGATGCAAATATAGATTTCGAAATTACTGCTGCTCCTACTGTAGAAGCACCGATATGTATTGAAGACCCACATGTTCTGGGTACTTAGTTAAACTATTCATGATCTAGAATTTTAGAACAGTAATCGGGCCCTGAGAAGCTGAGATACTGCAATTCTGACTCTAATTTCTGTTTTCTTAATCAACTTCACTGTATTCAGTTCTCTTTTGTGTAGTAGACCACCCAAAGTCAGTGTGCAGATTCTCAGTCTCAATTCCAGATTCCTAGGAATTGCTTAGAGTGTGGTACAACCACGATTCTGTTACAGGCCGGCTTTTAGATTGGAGTCGGGTTGGGCAGCATTGCCGTTAACACGATCTTGTGAGCTGTCATCTAAGTAGATGTCTATTAGTCTTACTACCGTTTTCAGCATTTAGCACAGAGTTATGAATGAGAATCCTGGTATTCCAACAACACTCCACAAGTCCTCTTTAGGCAAGTCACTTAAACTTTCTGGGCCTCTATTTCTTAATGTGTAAATTGGTAACAATAATAATCTGTTTCGTTTACATATAGGTGTATGATCCACATGTGACCATATAGTTGTATGCTCGATATACAACTGGAGCAGCAGTAGGCTGGAGTTTTTGTTCTTAAAGAAACTAGAATTTCCATAAGTATTTTTGTTTTCTTTCCAGCATAATGACAGTGAAGAGGACATGTTTGGTGACTATGATAGCTTTACTGAAAACTCCTTTTTAGCGCAAGTTGATGATCTGGAACAAAAATATATGCAACTTCCTGAACATAGGGAACATGCTATAAACTTTGCTACTGAAGATCTTTGTTCAGAAAACATCACAAACAAACTCAGCGTTGCTCCTGTAGGCACCTTTACAGAACTAAAAACTGATAAGCACACACATAACCAGAGTGGGCATGAAAGTATCACTATTGAACCTGAAGCTGATCTTTTATATGATGTGCCTTCTTCACAAGTTTTATACTGGGAAAATTTGCAGAACTCTTCAGATGATTTGGGCGATCACTCTACTAAAGAGAGAGATTGGAATTCATCCTTTCACAAGACTGTGAATGAGGAATTGTCCCATAATCTCGCAGAGCAACCTCAGCAAAATGATAACTCATCAACTAAAGTCAGAACTAGTTCAGATATGAATAGAAGAAGCAGCATTAAAGATCATCTAAAAAGTGCCATGACTGGAAATGCCACAGTCCAAACACCCGTATTTTCTAGGAGTAAGCAGCTCAAAGAGTCTCTCCTATCTGAAGAAATTAATGTCGCTAAGAAAACAATTGAGTCATCATCGAATGACCTTGGTCCTTTTTATTCATTACCCAGCAAAGTGAGAGACCTTTATATTCAATTCAAAGGAATTGAAAAATTATATGGTAATACATTTTGCTGGAATAAAAATTTTCTGTCATTACTGTAATATTAGTGCAAATCAATAGAAGCAAATGCTTCCATGGTCACATGTCTCTCTTGAAAATAAATCAGTGTATTAGTTGTCTGCCATTCTTCTGGTCCTATCCTGCTACAACTGAACTTCCCTTCCCTTCCCTTCCAAGTTACACTTATCAAACCAGTTATCCTTTCTCTTTCCTCGCCTCATAAAATTCCTCTGCCCATTCTAATTCTGGGTTCTGTGCTTTCACTTAGCATGTGATGTCTAGGGGGTGTAAATCCAATGAAACTTTTAATGCTTACATGACTTCTCAGTTACTAACTTGAGGCCATTGACCACACCCTTCTTAAAACTGTTTGATGACCTGTTGACACACCACTCCTGGTTTTTGTGCTGATTGACTAGCAGCTATTCCTGTTTTCTTAGCTGATGTTTCCTTGGCTGGTTCTGTCTTCTCTACCAAAACTTAGTTATTGAAATTCCTTTCGACACTATGATGTCTTGAGTGAAAGAAGTCAATGTTAGTAAAACCACGGGTTAAGACTAAATATATCTGCAGTTAAGATTTACCTTCAAAGAAATATAATGATGTAGTTTATAATGTTTTTTTAAAATCCTGTCCTTGTTGGTACTTCAAATATGTGTCATTTATACACTCAACAGTTGTCACACTGTATGATCAGCCCATAAACCTATCATTTCATAAGTATTTCTGGAGCTTCTGTTGGAATTTTATGAACAATATGAAAACTTGAGTTCTTAGGGAGAAGACAATCAGGTTGGAGAAGTAGAATTACAGGTAACAATCAAAGTCTTAATACAAGACTGTACAAGAGTTCACTTCTAACTTGTGAAGTTCATGGTTTAAAAGCTTATCATGTATATTACCCTTGAAGTAGATGGTATCTTCCTTCTGCTTTTCTCCTTCCATCTTGTTCTTTATCTCCTGCCAGAACAAATACCCTGAGAACAGGGCTCTACCTAACTCAGCATTTTGTTATGTAACTAGCACTGTGACTAGTACACTGCAGTAGGTTCTCAAATGCTGGGGGTTATTAGCCTTATAAATTCTGGGCCTGTCACTTAAAAGACAGCTTTCGCACTTTAAACCTTAGTTCCTTATCTGAAATAATTTTTTGCAAGTTAGATTCTGTATCAAAGATATGCCAAATTAGATGTGGGTGATGATTGTCAATTATATTGTTAGCTTCTAAGTAAAAATTTCAGTAAATAACTTTCCCTCTTTTTACTTTCAAAACTGGCTTAATAACATGATCAACCTCAAACGTTCTGGACTCAAGTGATCTTCCTGCCTCATTTTCCCAAGTAGCTGGGACTACAGGTGCCCACCAGACTTGGAGAATTTTACTATTTTTAGTAGAAATGGGGTCTTTCTTGCTCAGGCTAGTCTCGAACTCCTGAGCTCAAGCAGTCCTCTTGCCGTAGCCTCCCAGAGTACAAGGATCATAGGCCCGACCCAACACCCATCCCTATTTGGTAGTTTTTATTAAGCTAAGCAGTGGTTCTCAAAGTGTAGTTCCTGGACTGCACTGACATCAGCTGGAAATTTGTAGAAATGCATGTAGTCAGGTCCAGCACCAAGCCTACTGCATCAGAACCTCTTAGGGTGAGACCTGGCAATCTATTTTAACAAGGCTGCAGAGGATTCTGATGTCCCCAAAAGTTTGTGAATCACTTAGCTAGAGAACTTCAACCTTATATTGTTATCTTTACCTTTTCATCATAGAATTGCATGCTTAATGTGTTTTATATGCTTAACTTTTATTTTTTAATGTGAAGATAAATGATAGTCCTATATATTAGTTATTTTGATCATTTTATACTTAAGTATATATGTATATTTTTATACTTTAAAACATCTGAATTGAAAAAATCATAGATATGGTTAAGTTGTATTTTGGCATAAACATCTATAATTTCTGTGGCTCAAGTGGCTAAGGCGCTAGCCACATACACCTGAGCTGGCTGGTTCGAATCCCCAGGCCCGCCAAACAAC
>NW_003852434.1:6340939-6343817 GCF_000181295.1 Otolemur garnettii
TTTTATTTTATTTATTTTACTAACCCAGTAAAGAACAGCTGAGCATCTTTTCATGTATTTATTGGCTATTTGCATTTCTTCCTGCTATGAAATGTCTTATATTTTACCCATTTTCCTAGTGATAAACACTGATGCACTCACGTTTTGAGGACTTGATGATCCACATTGTGAAAGTATCCTATGAACAGTCTTATCAGTTTAAAATGGTTTTCAGTTCATCCAAAGTTCAGACCCTCATGAGAGCTAGTTGAAGTTTTTATTGGTTTATATAAAAACTCATAGATTTTTTTTCTGTCCTTCCCCTAATTCTCTCTAAGACAGCTTTTGGGTGAATAAGAAAGGGAAATTTACATAATCTTGCAAAACACAGGAGGAAGACTTTAGAATTAACACAGGTCCTTGTACTGTCCTTTTGCTCCTCCAATGTCCCAAGTGATGCTCCTAGTTGACCAGGCTGCTGCCTGCCCTGGTGGGGACTTAGGCCCAAGACTGCAGCTTGTGAATAGATAGGCAATCGCCTACCACTCTGACTAAGCCTGAAATAGACTCTTGCTAGCTGTGTTCACTGCATATTTGGGACTTTTTGATGTTTAACATTGATTATAATTACATTTACTCTTAAGATTGCCACGTAGGAATGGATTTGATTTTTTTCTCAGAAAACTTTTTTGAGGTTTTGACTGGGCAAAGTGGTTCACACCTGCAATCCTACCACTCTGGGAAAACAAGACAGGAGGATCACTTGAGTTCAGGAGTTGGAGACCAACCCCCAGACCCCATCCCTACTAAAAATAGAAAAGCTAGCTGTGCACTGTGGCAGGCACCAGTAGTCCTAACTACTGGGGAGACTGGGGCTGGAGGATCACTTGGGCCCAGGAGTTTGAGATTGCTGTGAGCTACACTGACACCATAGCATTCTAGCCTGGGCAACAGAGTAAGACTCTGTCTCAAAAAAAGAAAAATAACCACAACTTTTTTGAGGTTTAAAGTATAGCAGGGAAAAATAATACCTTTTGTTTGAATTCCACAGAATGGCAGCATACTTGTTTAACATTGAATTCTGTGCAAGAAAGAAAAAATTTAATATATTCTTTGCCAACAAGTGGTGGAAAAACCCTTGTGGCAGAGATTTTAATGCTACAAGAACTGCTCTGCCGGCGGAAAGATGTTTTAATGATCCTTCCATATGTGGCAATTGTCCAAGAAAAGGTACAAGGGTTTTTGTTGTTGTTTTGTTTGTTTTTTATTGTTTGGGATTCACTGAGGGTAGTACAAAGAATTAGGTTACACTGATTGCAAGGTATGAGTTTTTTTAAACAAATAATATTTTGACATTAAGATAAAAAGAATTACCATACTGGCTTGGCACCTGTGGCTCAAGCGGCTAAGGCGCCAGCCACATACACCTGAGCTGGCAGGTTTGAATGCAGCCTGGGCCCACCAAACAATGATGGCTTCAACCAAAAAATAGCCATAGCAGGCACCTGTAATCCCAGCTACTTGGAAGGCAGAGGCAGGAGAATAGCTTGAGCTCAGGAGTTGGAGGTTGCTGTGAGCTGTGATGCCACAGTACTCTACCCAGGGTAACAGCTTGAGGCTCTGTCTCAAAAAAAAAAAAAAAAAAAACTAGCATACTATAACATTTTTGACCAAGAAGAAGTGCCTCTTAATGATAAAGAATTAATATTTTTAGGCTGTATAAAGGTAGTATAGAGTACTTACCGAAAATCTCTTCAGATGCTAATTATCTGTTGTAGAAAGTTTTTTTATTTTTCTAAACTGCTGGATTAAATTCCATGTTAGTGTGTATTCTATTAATATTTAGCCTGCTTTTTCAAACAGAAACTAACTGATTATTTTATAAAAATAAGTGAGTTGTTCTGAATACTTTTTGATACCAAAGGAAACAATTGAAATTTACTTTCGTATTATGTATTTTAAAGGTTGTATTTATTTTACAAGGATTAACACATTATGGCGTTTCTTAGATTAGTATGACTTATGTATGACCTAGTTCCTATTTTCCCATAGATCGGTATCCAACGCTGCTTTGGGTTTTTTGGGGTTTTTTTTGAATGTCCATAAGCACTTAATAATTAGAATTTTTATTTATCTGTGTTTTTTTGTTTATATTTATATTAACTAATCTAGATTTCAGGTTTATCAAGTTTTGGTGTAGAACTTGGTTTCTTTGTTGAAGAATATGCTGGAAGCAAAGGAAGATTTCCTCCAACTAAAAGAAGGGAAAAGAAATCACTGTATATTGCCACCATTGAGAAAGGACATAGCTTGGTGAACTCCTTGATTGAAACTGGCAGGATCAGCAGTCTGGGCCTGGTTGTGGTAGATGAGGTTGGTTACTACTTTTGTAATTTATTAATATTTTTATTATATTATTTATTCTGATTGTTATTTGGATCTGCTTGGTACCTCTGTAAGTACTTTATTTTGAAGTCAATACATGTAAGACATTTGATGCTTGGTAATCTTAAATTTGGTTTTGTATCAAGTGTTTCTTGAAGTGTAAATATGTGTGTATGGTGTATAATTTTACAATGTGTGCGGTAATACTTATAAATCCTAGATTTATCAGGGTATTGCCCGAAAGCTCCAATTTAAAACACCAGAGATATAATGTGTCTGTACTAAAGTTATTATATATAGGCTCGGCGCCTGTGGCTCAAGCGGCTAGGGCGCCAGCCGCATATACCTAAGGTGGAGGGTTCAAATCCCCAGCCCGGGCCCACCAAACAACAATGATGGCTGCAACCAAAAAAATGGCCAGGCGTTGTGGCGAGCGCCTATAGTCCCAGCTACTTGGGAGGCTGAGGCAGGAGACTCTCTTGAGCCCAGGAGTTGGAGGTTGCTGTGAGCTGTG
>NW_003852434.1:6344586-6346214 GCF_000181295.1 Otolemur garnettii
AAAAAAAAAAAAAAAAAAAAAATCCTGATGAGTAGGATTATAAAGGTAAATGAAGATTAGTATTTGAGGAAGTCTTCTATCATTATCCCCCACATACTAGCTGTGTGTCCCTAGGCCCATCACTCAGCCTCTGGTTCTTTACTGTGAAACAAGGATAATGAAGGTGCCAATGGCTCCCTGCCCGTAGCACAGTGGCTATGGTGCCAGCCACATACACCGAGGGTCAGGTTCCCAGGCCAGCTAAACAACAATGACAACTACAACAAAAAATAGCCGGGTATTGTGGCAGGCACCTGTAGTCCTAGCTACTTGGGAGGCTGAGGCAAGAGAATCACTTGAACCCAGGAGTTTGAGGTTGTGACCCCATGGCACTCTACCAGGGTGACAAAGTGAGATTCTATCTCAATAGAAAAAAAAAAATATGAAGATGCTAAACTGAAGGGATCATTGTAAGGGTTATCTGAGTTAACCCGTGTGAAGGGGTCCGCAGGGATGGCACACAGCACTCAGTGAAGGATTCACTGCCCCTGCCATCAGTATCATGCCAATAAAGCGATATAGTTAAGTAGTCACTTTAAGGGGCTGTTTTGCAATGTCAAACTTCAAGTGTACATGAAATATTTATTCTAAATGTTGTCTTTACTATTTATTGATATGGTATTATAATACATTATATGTGGAAAAATTATTGAGGTCAAATCTTAATAAAAATAATTTTTAAAATTTCAGTAGCAATGGTATTTAGGCAGGTTGTGGCGCTTTATTATCCTTCATTCAAACAGAAGTACTTACTGAGCTTCTGTGTGTGTGCCAGCCACTATGCTGAGTGAAGGGATACATCAGTGCATGGAACAAAGCTCCTGCCTTCATCAAGCATGTATTTTAGTGAAAGTGAATAAGTGGTAAACAGATAAAACAAGAAAACAATAATGTGTCAAATGGTGACAAATTCTATGAACTTAAAGCAAGAGAGAAGAAGAATCACCTACTTGTCAAATCCGGTGTATACTGACTGTCCTTGTCTTTATATTCCGTCACCATCTGATGCTTACTGTGCCTTTTGCCTTTGGATGATGAAGCATCACTCTCTGTAGAGGGACCATGTCATAGCCTTGAGAGATAGCATACATAATGCCTGAGAACAGACTCTGGAACTAGAGTCAGACCTTGGCTGTCTTTTACTAGATCTGCAACCTTGGGCAAACTGCATTAACTATGCCCCTGTTTTCTTAGGTGTCAATACAGGTGATAGTAATAGAACTTTCCTCACTGAATTGCTGCAAAGATGGCGTGAATCTTTGTGGAGCATCTGGCATAGCACCTTCCACATAATGGACATGTGTTTACTGCTGGTCTGTAGTTACTGTCTCTACCACCAATGCCTTACACTTAATAGGTATTTGAATAAAATGCATCTCTTTAGTTTTTTCTTATTTTTCTTCTGTGACGCCTCTTCCTAAGCTTGTTCATGTGGACACTGAACAAGATTCATCTTATTTCTGCTTATTCTCATCCATCCTTATGACTTGATGTACTTGCTGTATGCTGATGGCTCCCACTCATACCTCTCTTCTGAGTAATGCCATCTTCCAACCAAACAGCACTACTTGAATATTCTTTTTTTTTTT
>NW_003852434.1:6347001-6347778 GCF_000181295.1 Otolemur garnettii
AGAAAGACAATTATTAATGTAATTCTTTCCCTCCTGTCCCTGTTTACTACTGAATCTTTAGTTCAGTATCTCATCCTTTCTTTACGTGGATTGCTGCAGACATCACCAAGCTCTTCCATCTTACTTTGGTCCCCATCACTGCCCCTCTGTCAACTAAATCCATCTACTGCAGGTAGAATGATCTTTCCCAGGTGGAAATCCTATTACTTTACTTTCCCATTCACCTGCCTTTAATAGCTCCACTTTGCTTTCTGTACAAATCCAAAGTTCTTAGCATAGCCTTTCTTGATTTCACTCCCTGTCTGCCTCTTCAGCTTCCTGGTCTACCCTTAGGGACTGGGAGGGACCAGCACTTATTTCTTGAACATTGCAGGACATAAGATAGCAGCAGTGAAGAAACATATCCTACAAAACCCTTTTTGCTTTTGATTTAATAACTAAGTCTGTCATTTAAAAACTTTTAGGATGAGATACTGAACTAAATGCTGAGGGATTCATGTGGCTTCATGAGCTTCAGTCCATTTTTCTTTAAAAGGGGGTGGGCTACCCTGACAGCAAGATCCCTTAAAGGACTTAAAGGATTTTTCATGGGGCAAGAGTTTGGAACTCATCGTGGAACGTATCCAACAACTCCTCACAAGGATGATCGAGACAGACAGCCATAGGCATACTTATGCTCCTTATTTTTGTTTAAAAGTTTTACTAAATATCCTACTTTTGCCAATTTTATCAACTGAAAATTTGTTTGAAATTTAATAGACGTCCATGTATAAACTT
>NW_003852434.1:6351980-6354618 GCF_000181295.1 Otolemur garnettii
AGCACTCTACCCAGGGTGACATAGTGAGACTCAGTCTCAAAAACAAACAAATAAATAAATAAATGAGAAGTTCAAAAATATCAATGGTTTAAGTCACATCTTTCAAGTCACACTAGTAAAATATTGATAGCATTTCATGGTTACTGACTACTTTGTCCCTACATCTTATTGTTTTGCAGTATTCTGATACCCTGAAAAAGATGGATCCTGATCACTTAGTAGCATTGGTGACAGAAGTTATTCCCAATTATTCCTGCTTAGTTTTTTGTCCCACTAAGAAGAACTGTGAAAACATAGCAGAAATGATATGTAAATTTTTAAGCAAGTAGGTTAATCTTTGAAAAACATTATTTTATTTTTATTATGAATTCCAGGTTGTATATTACATTTATTGAGCTAATACTACTTCCTGCAGAACATTATATTAAATTGTTACACTACATTCTCAAGGCCTTAACTTTGAAGAAAGAAAAATTAACTGTGAAATTTGCATAAGTAGCCAAAGAAAAATTCTAAGGTTACCTTTAAGAGGATGTTGACCAACACAACGGCTTAGATCAGTGATTTAAAACTTTGTACCATGAATGATCCCGAGCCTTTTAAAAATCCCAATGTTCAGGCTACATCTTAGACAAATCAGACTGTGGGAGTAGCACCTATGCATCATTTTGTAAACCTCCCCAGGCAAGTCCAACTCAGCCAAGGTCAAGAACCACTGGCTTAGGTAGTCAAAAGGCTAAGCTCTTCAGCTGAACCATCACTTTAATCAAATACCGGTGCTTCTGTTTTCTTAGTAAACTTCACATTTAAGTCATGTGCACATTTGAATTAATTTCCTAAGTAAAAAATGTATTGGTTTGTAGTTTTATGATATTTTGACGTCAGCTTTGTCATACCCATAGATAAAAGTGTGATGTGACATTAAACAATATATAGTTCAGTTTTCCTGCCCCTGTTTGTCCCATGTGTAGTTTTATCACTTTTTCAGACTTCGTTGCAGCCCCTTTTTGTGGGATATCATTTGAGATTTCTAAAGTGCTGGGGTGTGGACAATGTTTACTATATAGTATGATTAAATAATAGACATTTTCCATCTTCAGAGATGAAAATGTATACCTTAAAATAAAATGAACCATCTTTAATAATGATGTATGTTGTAGAGGAAAAAAATCATTATAACATCTAGGCAGGCATCCTCAAACTACAGCCTGTGGGCCACACATGGCCCACCGAGGACATTAATCCAACCCGCAGGGTGTTTTTGCCACTGCTGCCTGTCCTGCTTAGCAGCCAACTCATCCTGGGGCCCACAATCCGGCCCTCCAAAGGTCTGAGGGACAGTGAACTGGCTCCCTGTTTAAAAAGTTTGAGGAGCCCTGACTAGAGCAAGGGTCTAAACCTGGCATCCATGGATTCTTGGAAGTACAGAAATTAACTTCAGGGAATCCATGAACCCTCTAAAATTCTATGTAAAGTATTGTGTTTGTGTGAATAGTTGTATTTTTCCTTAGCTTTAATCAGATTCTTACAGGGTTCTGTGACCTACAAGTAGACTAGGAGGCTGCCTAATAGTTAATGAAGTCAGAATCAAAATTCTAAGAATATTTTGTATATTTACATCAATAAAAGTAGTACATTTTTTTAAAAAAAATGTTTATGTGACATCTACTAAAATGAATGAGATCAAGGGTTCATATCTCTAACAGATCTTTCTCCTAGGGCCTATCTGAAACACAGGGAGAAAGAGAAACAGGAGGTGATTAAGAACCTGAAGAGCATCAGCAGTGGCAATCTGTGTCCTGTTCTAAAACACACTATCCCCTTTGGAGTTGCTTATCATCATAGTGGTTTAACAAGCGATGAAAGGAAGCTCCTGGAGGAGGCCTACTCCACGGGGGTTCTCTGCCTCTTCACCTGCACTTCCACCCTAGCAGCAGGCGTCAACCTGCCAGCTCGAAGGTAAGGGCTAAACTAACTGCTGGCCTGGCACAGGCCAGGCTTGGAACTATTTTCCATTCCCAGCTTGCGAGGAGTTTTGCTATTTATCTCCTACTTGTGGCTGAGAATTTATCAAATGTTTTTCAGTATTTGCTGAGTTAATTGTTTGGTTTATTTCCTTTGATATTTTAGTGAATATTAAATACATATCTTCTGAAATATTTAATGAAAAATAACATTAGTAGATTTCCTAATGTTATTTCAGAATTCCATCCTTTTATGTTCTTCCTATCCAGTTTTAATGGTAGAGTTCATTTTCCTAGTTGTGCAGAAACATTTGACAAGCTTTTCACCTTTTAATGATCTTTATAAGGCGAGGAGGAACACAGAGAAAGAACATAGAGTGTGCAGCTCAACAACCAGGACAGGTTTATTCATAGACTGTGGCCTGAGTAAACCTGACTGCGGCCTTGGGCCTAAGTGGAAAGGCAACTTTCCTTACAATCTGCCTGCTTATATAGCTAGTTTCCAGTTGCAGGGGTGGGGATGGGGGGTGGGCGCCTGTTTGGGATAGAGTTGGAGCAGAGCTTGCTAAGGCGGCAATGTCCTTTGGGGCAGGGTTTATCCAGTTAAGGCAACAAGGCCCCATATGGAGTTTTTTTCTTCTGGGGCCTGGCAGGGCCCAGAAGATGCGCCCCCC
>NW_003852434.1:6355049-6358137 GCF_000181295.1 Otolemur garnettii
GATTCTCCTGCCTGAGCCTCCCAAGTAGCTGGGACCACAGGCGCCCGCCACAATGCCCGGCTATTTTTTGGTTGCAGCGTCATTGTTGTTTTGGCAGCCCGGGCTGGATTCGAACCCACCACCTTAGGTGTATGTGGCTGGCGCCTTAGCCACTTGAGCCACAGGTTCCGAACCCAGGCTATTTTTCTAATAAGTGATCAATTTTTATAAATTTTCCATGAGTATTAAAAGATATAGGTATTTTCTGTTGCATATACAGACTTACACATCCCTTGGAGTTCAAGTTGTTGATTGTGTGGTCAGCTCCTCTATTTTCTTACTATTTTTGATTCTTTGGTCTGTCAATTTCAGAGAACTCTCACAGTCTCCTACTTTAATTACATAGTTGTCAGTTATGTAGTTGTCAAATTTCTAGAAATTTTTGCTTTTTAGATTTTAAAACTATGTAAACAAAGGTTTACTTCAAATATCTTATTGCTGAGTTATACCTTGTATCAATATATTGATACACTAAATATGTCTGATTTCAAATCAAGAGATTTCAAATCACTAGATACAAATGTCTCATTTCAAATCAAGAGTTAGTTTATTATATGTCAAACAGAAGGGAGTACAAATAATCAAAATATGCAGTACACTGTTCACAGTTTTGCTATCTTAATGGTGCTTGCAGTGAAGTGAATGCCAGCAGTGAAGAAGCCTAGAGAGCAGTGTCTATGAAATCATGAAAGGCGTTTTCTGCAGCTTGTTGACAATTGAGTATTTTTCCTTGCAAGGAGTGGTACAAATCCTGGGAGAAGTGGTAGTTAGTTGGTGCAAAGTCTGGCAAACACAGTGGATGACAGATTGCTTCCAACTCCAGCCTCTGGTACTTCGAGAAACACTGTGTGTGCACTGTGTGGTCAAGTGTTACCTTGCAAAAGGATTGGCCTGTTTCTATTATCCAAGCCCAGCTACTTAATCACAAGCAACTTCATCGTTTCATCCAGTTGTTTGCAGTAGACATCTGCTGTAAGTGATTGACCAGGTTTCATGAAGCTGTAAGTGGATAATTCCAGCAATGGACCACAAAACAGACACCATTAGCTTCCTGTGATGAATACTTGGTTTTGGCTGTGTTTCAGCACTTTGTATTTATCCTTTGTGCTGAATGTTTGTGATTGCCAAAAAGAATTTTTCTTCACAGGTAACCATAAGGTATGGAAAAGGTTTGCCTGTATGTTGTGACAGCAATGAAAGGCAAGCTTTGAGTTGATTTCTCTTCTGAGGTTCATTTAATTCATGCGGAACCCATCTATGCAGTTTCTTTACCTTACTGATTTGTTTCAAGGGGTCCAATACTGTTGAAATAGTAACGTCAAACCTTGCTAATTCATACATAGGTTGAGATGGATTCACTTCCACTACAGCTTTCAGCTCATCGTTATCCCCCTTGGTTTCAGGTTGCCCGCTCGTTTTTAAGATTAAAATCACCAGAAGGGAACTTCTCAAGCCATCAGCATTCCTGTGTGTTCATTGCCACATCCTTCCCAAACACTTTGTTGATATTTTGAGCTGTCTGCACTGCACTGGTTCCACAATGGAACTCATATTTGAAAATGACATGAATTTTTGACTTATCCATAGTTTCACAAAAATTGCTCTAAAACAAAATAGTAAAGGTAATCACAAACCAAACTGTGCATTTGAGAGAATGAGGATGTACCTTCATCATAAAAATAAAACAAAAAGTATCTATGTGAAATTTCAGAGATAGCCACTGTCAAACTTTGTACTTAAGGAAATCGGACGTTTTATGCTTTATGACCTAGTAATTGGTCCTTGTTTTTCTCATTTAATGATTTTTTGTTAAATGACAGGACTCATTTTCTGGCCAAGCACATACCTTTTACTGTTTTTTCTTTTCAATCTCTGTCACTGATTAACTTTTCCATTTTTCACACAATTGAAAATGGAAGTTTTATGTTCTATTTCTGTTATTCTAGCGGTTGTTGTTAAAATTTTAACAGTTGTAATCAAACACTTTTATCAGTTTAAATTAATAACTATCCTCTCTTGAATATAACACGAGTTTTAGCATTTCCTTAGTATTATCTTATTCTGACCCATGTACATTGCAATTACCTAGAATTTTAGTTCTAGGTATTTTATTTTCTTTCATCTTATGAATAATAATTATTTAAACTTACCTGTAAATTATACTTGCAAAATTTTTTTCTTACTACTACCTCTTATATCCCACATCTATCTTCTGTAATTCTTTCTTTTCTTTTTATTTGCCTTCTTTGAGTAATTATTTTTAGAATGCTGCATTGGATATAAAAAAAAATTTGAGGCCAGGCATAGTGGCTCATGCCTGAAATCCTAGCACTCTTGGAGGCCAACTCAGGTGGTTCAGTTGAGGTCAGGAGTTCAAGATCAGCCTGAGCAACAGCAAGACCCATCTCTACAAAAAATAGAAAAATTAGCTAGGTATAGTAGTGCATACCTGTAGTCCCAGCTACTCAAGAGGCTGAAGCAGGAGGATCACTTGAGCTGAGGAATTTGAGGTTGCAGTGAGCCATGATACTGCACTCTAGCCCAACAGAGTGAGAAGTTGTCTCAAAAAAAAAAGTTTGCATCTTTGCAAAGCTGAACATGTCCTTTTTTTTTTTTTTCTGCCTTCACACTTTTGACACTTCACTAGGAAAGGAATTCTAGTCTTAATGTTTTTCCTTTGGGGAAACATTGTGAATATTAATCCATGTCTTCTAGAGACCAGTGTTGTTTTTTTGTTTGTTTGTTTGTTTGTTTTTGCATGGATTTTCTATTTTTTTCCTTTCCAGTAGCTTTTAGGCTTTTTTTTTTTTAATTTTGAGACAGAGTTTTATTTGTTTCTTTTTTTTTGCCTGGGCTGGGTTTGAACCCGCCACCTCCGGCATATGGGGCTGGCACCTTACTCCTTTGAGCCACAGGCACCGCCCTAGGCTATGGTGTATAATCATAAATGTGGTTATTGCATTCCCCCCTTCATGTAATAATAGCTTTACATACATTGACTTTAGACCTCACAATTCTGTGAGAGAGGTTATTTTTTTTTTTTTTTTTT
>NW_003852434.1:6358754-6360257 GCF_000181295.1 Otolemur garnettii
GCATAAATTCTATACTGGTGGCATATGGTCAAATTTTTTATTTATGAAGTGTAAAATCAAAAAACTTTGGAGAATACTACTATAAATTGATCATAGGTCTTGTAGATAGGCAGACTTGAGTTCAAATGACTATTCACATAATTATTGATTTTGTAGTTTAGGGCAAGCCACTTAACTGAGCTTTAGTTAACACCTTTGTAAAAAATATAAAATGAAATAAAATTTTGAAAAGTATAGCCAAGCATGGTGGGTAGATTGCTTGAACTCAAGAGTTCCAGACCAGACAGAGCATGAGTGAGACCCCATTGCTACTAAAAACAGAAAAAAGAGTCAGGCATTGCATCAGGCACCTATAGTCCCAGCTACTTGGGAGGCTGAGCTAGGAGGAGCACTTGAGCCTAAGCCTTTGAAGTTGCTGTGAGCTATGATGCGACAGCACTCTATCCACAGCAAGAGTGTAAGACTCTGTTTCAAAAAAATAAAATACATTATTATTACTAAGAGTTTTATACAAATTACAGATAATATATGTAAAGAACATCATATATTCTTGGTAAATAATAGTTACCTATTATTTTTAGTTACTATGTCATTAAATTTAATACCACTAGATATAATGAAATTAAGAGTTTTGAAAACAGGCCAGTCACAGTGGCTCACAACTATAATCCTAGCACTATGGGAGGCTAACACAGGAGGATCACTTGAGCTAAGGAGTTCAAGACCATCCTAAGTAACAGCAAACCCCCATCTCCACAAAAAAAAGAAAAATTGGCCAAGCATGGTAATACATGCCTGTCATCCCAGCTACTCAAGAGTCTGAGGCAGGAGGATCACTTAAACCTCCCACCTCAGCCTCAGTCTGAGGTTGCAGTGAGCTATTATGATGCCAACTGCACTCTAGCCAGGCAGAGCAAGGATCTATCTCAAAAAATAAACAAAAAATGGGGAGAGCTGAGAAACGGAAGGAGGGAGGGGGTGGGGGTATAAGGGGTGTGGTACACCTTTGGGGGGCGGGACACAATTATAAGAGTGTCCTTATCTAACAAAAGCAATCAATGTAACCTGGTTCTGTGTGCCCTCAACAAATCCCAACAGTAAAAATAAATAAATAAATAAATTTTTTTTAAAAGATTCTATCTGCTTGCAATAGATGGTATGTCTTTTAATTAATTTTATCAATTCCACAGAGTTATCTTAAGAGCTCCCTATGTTGCTAAGGAATTTTTAAAGAGGAATCGATATAAACAGATGATTGGCAGAGCTGGTCGTGCTGGCATAGATACCATTGGGGAAAGCATCCTTATATTGCAAGAGAAAGACAAACAACAGGTAATACTTAATCTAGTTGGCTGCTTGTTTTTGTCTTCTTTTTCTTGGTGGTTAGCCCTTTTATGAGATCATCTTTCCAAAGTTATTTGTTAATTTCCCTTTAAATAATGCTTCCTTTCCTATATGATTAAGAATTAGAGGGCTCGGCGCCTGTGGCTCAAGTGGCTAAGG
>NW_003852434.1:6361357-6365340 GCF_000181295.1 Otolemur garnettii
ATTTTTGCCCCTTTAAGAAAGTGGCTGGCCCTCAGCCAGAGGAGACATACCTGGTGAGTCCTAATGCTCCCTGGCAAACACCCTCCACAGCCACCTCCTCCATGAAGGCTGCCCCTTCCCTCTCTCCCAGGAACCCTTCCCTCTCTGCCACCTATATGGCCAGTAGGGCATAAGTTTCTGAAGCTGCTGGGCCACAAGCAGCCAGGTGGGACCCTGGGGCCTTTGACAATGCTCCCAGTTCCCTCCATATAGCCATGGTCCACATCACCAGCCCACCAATGCCCTCTCCCCTTATTGCAGCTCTTAGCAGAGGCCACTCTGGCCTGCTCCCACTGGATCCCAGATCCTCCAGACTGGAGCCCTGTGCACCTGGTGGGCCCAGGTGGGAGGGCCTGGTGACCCCAGGGTAGCAGGGTTCCCCCTCTCTCTAGCCGTACTACCAACATATAATGCACATCGTTGTTTTTCCCTCAAAATTTTGGGCTAAAAAGTGTACATTATACACAGCAAAATATGGCAGGTCTCTTTTCCAGGAGTACTCATCAGGTAAACCTCTCCCTTAGGGTTATCCTTGGGTTAATTAAATTCTAACTTTGTGCCCAAGGTCGCTCAGTCACAAAGTGGCCAAGCCAGGGTCTGATTCAGCTTTGTCTAGCTACAAACCCAAGTTCCTAACTCGTCACATAGTCTGGCTTCACTCATAAGAACAGTTTGAGTAAAAGCACAAAAGATGACCAATAAATAGAAAAGATAACCCAAGATTAGCTTTGATTATCTTGAGCAGGCAAATGGTATAATCATAATACTCCCTCACTACTTAGAAGAGTGGAAGGCTAGAAGAAAAAAAAAAGGAATTAGTTCTGCATTCTGAAGGAAATACAGGTTATAAATAAGGAGAGGGAAGGGGCAAATCATTTCAGGTACTTAAAATAGAGTGAAAGATAAGAAAGCTTAAGATGATGTGGGGTAAAAATGAACCAACTCTGCAACTCTAGGGAGGAGGGTTGAGGATGTTGAAGAATAGGAGTTTGGTGGAAAAGCTGGGGGCAGACCAGGTGTTGTAGCTTGGGGGAGGTATGAGAGCATGCTGAAAGACCAGTCTAAATTGCTGTGATGTGGTCACTCATTAGGGGAGAGTTAGTTCTGTGGTTATGTAGATCAAGGCTCTGATATCGAACATACCTGAGTCCTTGTTCTGATCTATCTCCTCTTACCCTGGGCAGGTTACTAAACTCATTCAGTCTCCTTATCTGTAAAATGGGGGTAGTAATAGTATGCAGCATTGCAGGACTAGCCTGGACACAGTGGTAGTGATCCACGTATAATGTGATAAAGACCTCGAGGAGGGGATGCCAAGGGATTAATAAAGAAGGGAGGGAGATCACAAAGATGGCCAAGTCTTAATCCATTTACACATCAGATAAGATGGCAAACCCAGAGAAATGGTGATCCAAGGTCATTCAGTGAGTTCGTCGTTCAGCTGGGACTGTAATTCAGTTTTCCGACCAGGCAGCCTATACTTTTTCCAGTGTGCCATCGTGTACGTGGGACATTCACCAAGTGCACCTGAAACATGCACGGTGATAGACTGAGCATTCTAGGTCATCAAACAAGTCTCAATAAATAAAGAGTCCAGCGACAGAGGTTGGCCCAGTGGGTTTAAATTACTACATCGGAAAGTTCTTCAGGAAGGGTAGACGATAACATGATAGTGGGTAGAGGGATCAGGTAAGGGTCCACCACTCACATGCCCCCCAGTGTTAGCTGTCATCAGGCAGGAAAAAATACAAAAATGAAGTACACTGATAATCCACAAACTGAGTATCAGTTCTCAAAACTGAAAAGTGTAATTTTAGCTTAATTGAATACTATATTTAGGATGCTTTTTACCAAAAAGAGGGAGAAGCAGTAGAAAATGTCTGTGCCCCATATATTTCTGTTAACCTTTATATTGGTTTTATGAATTAACTACTTAAAATTTCCAGTTGAAATAGCATCAGAATTGTAAGAGAGAGAAATATACTTATTGATTAACTGTACTTTAGTATAATCTGCTGATTTCATTGAAATTGGCTAATAACAGATTATTCTAATTCAGAGTCAACTTTACATCTGAATACCAAGCGAGGGGTAAGTATTATTCAGGACTGCTGCTGTAAGTAGTAAATAGTGAATAAGGGGAGAGGAAAAGGCTATGAAAGAACCGGAAACAGATGGGATGAGAGAGAGACAAAAACAGGCAGAAATAGACTGTTTTTACTTTTAGGTAACATTTCAGGCAAGCTATTGCCTGATTCTGTTTTAGTGGAGCCTGTCAGTTGTGTTTTCCGTGTTTATTTTTTCTTCCAATGCAATTTTTAGAGTGAAAGGAAAGGATGCTTTCACAGGTGCATGGAAAAGAGTGAAGGGAAGATCCGTGAAGGAGGCTGGGCGGAAGTTAGTGAAAATTGGTTGGGGAATAAGCAGTGCACAGCCTGGGAGAGATTGTGAGAAATTAGCCAAAGACCTACTCAAAGGACTTTTTGAATGAAAAATCAGCACATTTTCATAAAAAGCATGAATATAATTAATAACCGTCTTCTCCTTTAAATGTCTTCTTGTTAATTTTAAGTTGTCATTATAAAATTTACGCAACTGTGTAGATTTCATGTTAATTTTTTATTTAAATAGCTTTGAAGTATGAAAATGAGTCATTGGCTCTGCGCCTGTGGCTCAAGTGGCTAAGGTGCCAGCCACATACATCTGAGCTGGTGGATTCAAATTCAGCCCAGGCCCGCCAGGCAACAATGACGGCTGCAACCAAAACATAGCTGGGTGTTGTGGTGGGCACCTTAGTCCCAGCTACTTGGGAGGCAGAGGCAGGAGAATCGCTTGAGCCTAAGAGTTGGAGGTTGCTGTGAGCTGTGATGCCATAGCACTCTACCCAGGGCGACAGCTTGAGGCTCTGTCTCAAAAAAAAGAAAGAAAAGAAAATATCATCTTGATCAGTTGTGCATTCAGAGTGATGCCTTGAATTAAGGAATATGCTCTAATAGTGTTCTGAATTGTTTCAGATTGCAACAAATCTTGGTGACATCTATCAGTTTATGAATGGTACCTTTTTTGGTGTTCAGCAAAAGATTTTATTGAAAGAAAAAAGTCTGTGGGAAATAACAGTTGAATCACTTAGCTACCTGACAGAAAAAGGGCTCCTACAAAAAGACACAACTTGTAAGTCTGAAGACGAGGCCCAATGTAATTTTCATATTACCAAGTTGGGACGAGCTTCTTTTAAGGGTAAGAGTTTCCCTAAATCTCATTACAGGAAATACACTGAAAAAAACAGAAATGAAATCATTCTTTCTTTAAGTTGGATTTGTAATTTTATATTAATAACATTAATCTTCTCTTATGAGCTGATAAACTACTTCAACTTTTGAAAGTTGAAAAATGTTTTGAATGTTAAGTAATTAAAATGCTGCAGAAGTGTATAGAGCAAAAGATGGCCATCACTCCTCCACAGTCTCTCCTGCAGCGACCATGCAAATCTTACTGTCCTGCCAAGACTAACACTTTGGTTTATAATCTTCCAGATCTTTTTTCTACACTTCATTTCAATGCATAATACATGAACATACAGAGTTTTAAGTTTTTGTTTTTAAACAAATAATGATGTATACTATTTTTGAACTAGCTTTTTTTTTCTTAATATTATATCTTAGAGATTGTTCCATGACAGTGAATAGTTTTCTTTCTTAATGGCTATGCCATCACTTACTTAGTGAAAATTAATACATATCTATTCTTTAGAAAAACCTGAGCACTCCTAATTAGGAAAGGTAAGTCCTATGTTCCTATTCCATTTCTACTCTCTCAGGGGCTATTGCTGGTAACAACTGGACATATATTCTTCCAAATCTATATTTGTGCGTGAGGGCTGCCTGGAAAGTACTCAGCCATGGTTAATAGTATTTTTCCTATTATGTGGCTGGATACTTTCCAGA
>NW_003852434.1:6365651-6368151 GCF_000181295.1 Otolemur garnettii
AACTAATCAGTCCCTTTAAATCTATCTCCTTTTTCTTTTAGTGCTGTAGTCATTCTTTGTATGGTTCTACCATAACTTATTTAACCATTACCCTATGGATGGACATTTACATTGTTTTTTATTTTTCTCAATTACAAACAAGACCTTGTGGACATCTCTACTTTTGGGATACATACAGAAATAGTTCTCTGAGCTAGACTCCCCAAAATAGAACAGTTGGGTCTGAAAATATGTATTTACTAAATCTTGATGGATACTATCAAAATGACCTTCAAATAAGAGATTTTTGAAGACTTTTTGCTGTATTTAGATAATTTATTAACAAAATTACTTAAAGTCACCTCTTTCCCTCTCTGGTAATTTTGAAAGTTGAAATATTTGTGTCTTTCTTTTAGGCTCTATAGATTTAGCTTATTGTAACATTCTCTACAGAGACTTAAAGAAGGGTCTTGAAGGACTTGTGCTTGAAAGCCTACTTCATCTAATCTACCTGACAACCCCCTATGATCTGGTTGCTCAGTGTGAACCTAATTGGATGATCTACTTCAGGCAGGTGAGAATAGAAGATTTTTCAATTTAGGCTACCTAATTTATTAATGATGTGATTTTTGTCAAGTAGTTATTCACATTTTTCCTCTGTTAAAATATATTTTGAACTGAGTCTTTTATCTTTCACTTTTTAGCAATATTAATAGACCAACAGCATTGCTTAAGTACTCTCTGTTAAATATAAAAAAATTCATTATCAAAAAAGTAAGGACTTTTCACAAGATGGCGCAGAAGGCGAGGAAGGAAGCTCCTGCCCCTCCCAAAGCCAAAGCAAAGGCATCAAGGCCAAGAAGGCAGTGCCAGGAGGCATCCACAGCCATGGAAACAGAAGATCCATACATCAGTACCTTCCAGAGGCGAAGACACTGCAGCCCCAGCAGCAGTCCACATATCCTCGGAAGAGCTCCCAGGAGAAACAAGCGTGAACACTGTGCCATCAATTTCCCCCTGACCTCTGAGTCTGCCATGAAGAAGAGAGAAGACAACCACACACTCATGTTTGTTGTGGATGTCAAAGCCAACAAGCACTAGATGAAACAGGACTTGTGGCTCGGTGCCTGTGGCTCAAACGGCTAAGGCACCAGCCATATACACCTGACCTGGTGGGTTCGAATCCAGCCCCAGCCTCCAAACAACAATTACGGCTGCAACCAAAAAATAGCCAGGCATTGTGGTGGGTGCCTGTAGTCCAGCTACTTGGGAGGTGGAGGCAGGAGAATCACTTGAGCCCAGGATTTGGAGGTTGCTGTGATGCCATTGCACTCGCCCAGGGCAACAGTTTGAGGCTCTGTCTCAAAAAAAAGAAAGAAACAGGCTGTGAAGAAGCTCTGTGACATTGATGTGGCCAAGGTCAACCCCAATCAAGCCCCACAGAGAGAAGAAGGCATGTGTTTGGCTCCTGATTATGGTGCTTTGGATGTTGCCAACAAAACTGGGATCATCTACACCCCGTCCAGCTGGCTAGTTCTAAATATGTAACTTTTCACCATAAAAAAAAAATAAATAAATAAGGAAAGGTACCAAAGAGAAAACATGATTATTCCTGGTCCCATTCCCCCAAGGACAGTTACTGTTAGGATTTGATCACTGCATTTTGTAATGCCTAGAATGTAAAGGAGATGGTGAAGTCTGCTGCTCATGATCAAGAGTTTAATTCTGTGAAAGCTCTATTAAGAGTCAAGCATGATAATACACCAAACCCAGGAATGTTAATACTTGAAAAGGAATATTTATTTTATAACCATTAGCTAAGTGGAAATAGCCCTGTTTGTCTATTATGATTTTACTGTGAATAGGCTAACTGCATGGACACATATTAGGCAGAAACAGTTCATAGCTTTCAATCACAGATTTACTTCCTTTTAATGTCGTGTTTTTAAACCATTACTCTAAGGCGTTTTAAGTTAATGAAGTTACTGTCAAAACCTTTCCCTCTTCACCACCCTTCAGCATCTCCAGTGTTAAACATAACCACACAGTCCACGGAGACCAGTACGTGTGCCCATCCCTTGAAGTAATTCTATTAAAGCATGTTGTATAATATAATAAATAAATAAAATATAATATATTTTTTAATGTGCAATATTTGAAATAAATTTATGTTGTTTTTTCATATCCTTTAAAATTATGAAAATGTGATATCAAAAAATACTAGATTTGGTTCAAATGGCAAATTTTTAGAAATTTGATTTTTCCATGTATTTATTCTTTTTCTGTATAGTTTAGCCAACTCAGTCCAGCAGAACAAAATGTAGCTGCTCTTCTTGGAGTCTCCGAAAGCTTTATTGGGAAGAAAGCATCAGGTCAAGCCATCAGGAAGGTACCATATCTTTTTTTCTTCCTAAACTATGAACTAAATTTGCTCAACAAAATTAATATCATTGTACCATCTCCTTTGTTGATGCTATCTTTGGTTTTACATGTTCTCTTTAAATTGATATAATTTCCATTT
>NW_003852434.1:6369396-6371183 GCF_000181295.1 Otolemur garnettii
AAATCTTAGTATTCTATTTTTCTTAAGCTACTTTTAGCTTATATTACAAAATTTGTAAAATATTTATAAAATCTTTTCATGATATTATATAATCCTGAAATAAGTTCAGTTCAAGGTAGGAAATATATTTTATAGAAACTTTATATTTGGCTTTCTACTCAATATCAGGAGTTCTAAGATAGAAACCATCTTTTTGTTATTGTTGTTTGTGATCCTCAAAGAATTCCCAGTCTAGTACTCACAGTACATAAAGCACTTTTTTCTCTCTTTTTCTTTTTTTAAAGATTACTCAAGTGCAGTAGTAGGAAGCATAAAACATTTTATAAGGTTAAAGTTAATAAGCTAATAAACTTTTTTGTGAAGTCTTATGTTTTGGTGTTCAGTCAACAGTCATGAAGCAAGTATCAAATCAGAGAGAGAGGGAAGTGGAAATAATCCTTTGTTAACCAAGCCTTCAAATTCCTTAATGTCTTTATTCTCCTTATATACACTTTTTTCATTTTTAATTTTCTTTGATAGTCCAATTTACATTAAAACCTAATTATCTCACCTACCATTTCCCCCCATATCTTTTAAATTTATGTGGACAATACTGATTTCATTCTTAAAAATGTAGAATGGTGTTTACTTACACTTAGATTGAATGGTGTAGCTATCTCATGCATGACATATCATTAAATTAAAAATATCTAAGAACCTGCACAATAGCGTACACCTGTAGTCCAGCTACTTGGGAGGCTGAGGCAGGAGGACCTGAGGCTAAGAGTCCAAGGCCAACCAACCTGGGCAACATAGTGTTTTCAGTGTCTCTAAAAAAAATTAAAAATAAAAATATTTATATAGTATCCATGCTTTCACATAATCAGACTTTTTAGATTAGGGTAAAGTGTTAAATAGAAATATTTCTTAAAATCTTTATATCAAACTCTGAAATGTTAAATAAAAACAAAATCATATTAATTTGGAACTCATTATTAAATAAGAAACATGCAAAATTTTGTTAGAATAATGTATCTTTTTAAGTTAAATTCAGAATTTGTTTTTGTTACATTTTATGAATACAGTCGATAAATATTTGTTAAACTGACAAATATTTAAAATAGTATGGATATGAATTTATCTTAATTACAAATGGATTAGTCATTGTTTTGTAGGTATCCTTTTTTGCAACTCTAGAGAACATGATATTTAGTTAAAATCTAATTAATTGTTTCACATTGAAAAAAAACTTTCCCCCTTTACTTAGCATTTCTTGCAAAAGTTTTTGACAAAAATTGACATCAAGCATCATCTTACATTCTAAGCAAAACCTATGTTAGCTCAATTTATAATGAAGTTAATAATGAAGGTGCACTAAAATTGGGAAATTAAATAACCACCTTCTCACTATTCAACTATCATGCTTTTTCAGCTCAATGCTTTTAAATAGATTGGGCTAGTATCAAGATGAAGAATCTACAGCTCATACATCCTTCAATATGTCATCCTAAGTCTCACCTGAAACATTCTTTTCCTATCGTAGAGGATATAATTTTATATGGTTTATACCTCCTTTTTTCTCTCAAGTTCATCCTTTTTTCCCTTTGATTTTAAGCATCAGTTACTTTCTAAGCTAGCTTGATACTAACTATAAAATACTTTATGCAAAAATATAGCCTTTAGGCACCACAGGCAAAAGCAGGTGCACAGAACAGAAACTGACAACAACTGTCAGTGTTTTAACTTTGGAAACAATCATTTATCACGATCATGCGGAAATCATAGAGTCTGATAGTTACTCTAGTTTA
>NW_003852434.1:6372893-6377556 GCF_000181295.1 Otolemur garnettii
TGGAAATTAATTCTATTTTATGTGCTAAGTACTCCAGATATCTTTGGCATTGAATTGCATCAATTATTTTAGCAAATTTAAAGAGTCTTTTATTTATGCTGATTTCTAAATGTTACATGTTAGCTTATATTCCCTGAGTTCATGCTCGTTAAACAGTAGACGAAAATTATGAGTAATAAGGAGGAGCTAGCCTTTAAAATATATCTTCCTATCTGTTCTGTGTTTGTCATTCTTCATAGCTAAAGATGCTTTCTCTAATATTCCTTCCCTTTATTGTATTTAGGATTATGAGGACTTGAAGCCTTACAGAATTGTTCGAGTAAAAGAATCTATATGTAGAACTTGAGAAACAACTATAATTTGATGACTGAACCTAAGAAAAATCTAGCTGAAAACTTAAGCTCTCTAACAAATATACTTTTAGTATTTTTAAGTCTTTTTTTTAGAAAATTATATGAGTAATACAAAATAGTATACCAATCATATTAAGATACTTTCAACAAGTAGCAAAAAACTCATAAAAGTTTAAAGAGTAAGAAAAAGTTATTATCTTATATAACAAGCACACCAGAACTAAGGCAGCTCCAGGGTTGATTAATTTAGTCATTCTGTTCAAGGTTTCTTTGTCTTCTTTTTACCCATCTTTATTGCACTGGCTACTTTCTGTGAGGTCCCACGATGGCTAGCTAACGCTGTCTCATGTAGTGTGAGCTCTCAAGTGATACCCAAAGGCTAGAAAGGAACCTTAAAAATAAAAGATGCTATTATAATAAAAAATTTAAACACATATAAAAGAAGACAGAATAACATTGAATTCCCATTTGCCCACCCAGCTTTAATTGACTAACACTTCCAGTATTTTTATTGTTTTCATGCTGCATTGAGTATCATCTTACATTTGAATCTTGACATATTTAGTATTTTGTCTTCAAGATAAATTCTCAGGGGTTGAAATTGTTTTTAGTCACTTGGGAAAGAAAAACTATGCATTCACTTCCTGGTGTTATTATTAAAAATGAATGGAACTTTTCTGACTACTTATTTTTCAATTTTCAATGTTTTTCTTCATCCTAAAACCAATTCATCAAATTCCTCTGGGTCTCCACCATGTTTTCTCATAAAAATTTTGGTCTCTGGCTTGAGTTACAGAATTTACATAAGGGAACATCCTGAGTCCCCTACCACGTGAACTAAACTTCAAAATAACTTAACAAAATTTAAATTGTGTATATGTCTTTGTGTTCTGCAGGAACTTGAGGAGTTTTGGGTTTATAGAGCCCTGTTGGTAGAACTTACCAAGAAGCTAACTTACTGTGTAAAGGCAGAACTAATCCCTCTCATGGAAGTGACTGGAGTTTTAGAGGTCAGTAGCTTCCTAGTTTGCAAAGGTTATTTCAATTACACAAAAATCAGGTTTCTACTATTTTGTGAAGTCTTACTACAGGGTAAGTAATGACAAGAGCCTTGTTGCTCATTTGTCATGGGAGTCTTTTATTTAAAATAAATTGCGGCCATGGCCTCTAAGAAGTCCACTATTAATTGGAAAGCAGACCTGGTGAGAAATCTCAGTTGCAAAAAGAAATAACAGGAGATAGAGGCGATTCTCCCCAAGTATGTGTTGCTCCCACCTGTCCTTAACATCTCTTCCTGTCTCCACGCCAGTGAAGAAGGACCTTCTGTCAGTTCAGACACGGTGCTTGTTTAAGGCAGTCTGATTCAGTGGAATCAAGGGTCAGTCTCAAATGTGTCCTCAACTGCTTTTCTGACTTTTCCTATTTTCAACCAAACCCTTGGCTTCAGTTTATTCCTTATTATTCAGTTCCTGAATCTGATGAGTTTTACTTAGAGAACATACCAAAGGCCCCCTGAGCAGTGGGTGAGAATAATTTTAAGGATATTGAACTAGAACATTTTGCCTGAAGACCTGAAATTCTGCCACCAACCCAAGTGCCTCGATGGACTCCTCATTCCTGATCGCAGTGCCTGGTAGTTGGCTGAAGTTGTATAGAAAGCAGCTTGCAGCAGGTTGGGAGCCACCCAAATGCATCTTTAGAAATTCTTCAGGATTCTAATGTGTGATCTCTTCATATTTATTTTATTATCTTAGTTTATTCCTATCTTTTAATGTAAGATTTTTCCATTCAGTAAGATGCTTAATTTTTTCCTAATCCCAAACCCTGATCCTAATGATTTTTGTTACACTTTTCAGGCTCGAGCAAAACAGTTATACAATGCAGGTTACAAAAGCCTAACGCACTTAGCTAATGCAGATCCCGAAGTGCTGGTCAGGACAGTTGATCACTTATCAAGGCGCCAGGCCAAGCAAATTATTTCATCAGCAAAGGTAAGCGAACCACTGTTTAACCTTTGTAGTATTGTGTAGTGTCATCTCCTTGTACTTTGGACATAAGAACAAAAACATACAGCATTGCATAATAGTTTATTTCTATAGACAACAAAGGATGTCTTCACAATCGGTGAGTAAAATAGTGCATCAATTATGACATTATGACACAAATCTTGTTTAAAAGAGAAGGACCTCCTAAAAATGAAAACCAACGTTAAGGGTTCTTTGAAGTACAGGAAGCCCTGGAAGTCATTGACCTCTCCCTCCTAACACCTTCTTCACAGAAATCCTTTCCTCAGCATCCCCAACATCTGGTCTGCTCACCTTTGAGCACCATCTGACGAGGAGCTTGCAACATCATAAATTGTTCTATTTTCAGATGCTCTTAGTGTCACAAAAATCATCCCAATGTGCTGAAGCTAGATTTTTCCTTCTTAAAATTTCTACCATTGCAGTTAGAGTACCACCCCTGGAACTAGCCTATTCTTTAGTTTATATTATACGGTAGATTTTCAGATATTTGAAAATAGCCTTCAGGCCTGGCACAGTAGCTCATGCCTGTAATCCTAGCACTCTGGGAGGCCGATGCAGGTGGATTGCCTGTGTTCACAGGTTCAGGACCAGCCTGAGCTAGAGCAAGACCCTGTCTCTAAAAATAGCCAGGTGTTGTGGCGGGCACCTATAGTCTCGACTACTTGGGAGGCTGAGGCAAGAGAATCGCTTGAGCCCAAGTTTGAGGTGGCTGTGAACTGTGACGCCACGGCACTGTACCCAGGGAGACAATTGAGACTGTCTCAAAAAAAAAAAAATAGCTCTCGGGGCCCCCAAGGGATTCTGTTTCCTGTTTCCTTCATCTACCTTAAATTACCCAGTCTTAGGCCATTGGTTGCTAGGTGCAGCCCAGTTTGTCCCTGCCCTTCTGCTTCGCAAAGGCAAAGCCTTTTCACAGCAGTTGGGATGATTTCCTTCTTGATCTCTATGGTTGTAGTCTGAAGTAGCTTGGCTTTTAAACTTCATTGTTGTGCTGTTGCCCATGTAGGACAGAATTAGCTAAAAAGTACGTTTCCAACTTGCTTTCTTTTTTGAATGGTGCTCACATTGCTTACATTACTCTAACTCAGCGGTCCTTGCAACCCACAGGAACTGTATTAAAGGGCCACGGCATTAGGAAGGTTAAGAACCACTGCTCTAACTGCTCTTGAAGAGAGTCCAATGAGGCAGGTGGTGTCAGCATTTTCCACAACTTGTGAATGAATCACTAAGAGCCCCCATGTCCCATTAGATGAGGAGTTTATAGAGTCAGTAGAGATTTCGTTGCCATAGCACCTAGCACAGTACTCAGCCTAAAGTATGCGTTTAATAAATAGCTGAATAAGCAAATGAAACTTAAATATAAGTGATTTACCCAGAGAAATAATAAGTGGTAGAGCCAAGGATATGAAGCTAGACTGAATATTATTGGCCTGAAGAAACAATGGCCAGAATAAGTGACCTTATTAATAGAAAACTGTATTGGGGTAGTTCAAGCATAGGCTGTCCTTAGCTGCATGGAGAATCACTGTTGTATCCAGGGACCCAAACTTCCATGCTGTTGCTCAACCAGGACACATGCTCTGGTTCTCACCATTCCTTCCTCTTTGCAGCCAATTAAAAAGAGCAAAATGGACATTTTCTTCAGGATTTTGTATAGAGGTGTGGGTTAAAGATTGCAAGTAAGGGAACAAGAGTGGAAGTAAGGAAGCCAATTAGGATTATATCGAGACTATGCATTTTGGAGCAGAAATGCTACAAAAATTGGTATATCATGGCAGGAACTACATAATGTCAATTTGACCCATTACTGATATTAACTCTGATCATTTGGCTATGGAAGGGTGGTCTGCCAAGTTTCTTCACTGGAAAGTTACTGTTTTTCCGTTTGTCATAAGTAACTATGTGGAGAGTGGATACTTTGAGACCCTGGTAGATATCCCCTTTCTTCATTAAACTTTCACTCATTTATTTTACCATTCACCACCAATTTTTGCCTAAGTCAGTTATTTCTATCTATAGTGTTTGCCAAGTGGTGATTTTCTAACTTTATTTTTCCTTCTACATGTATTTATTGGCATTTTACTATGAGGAAAAGCTTTTCTTTCATATTTATTTATTCATTTATTTGTATCAACCTGAACTCATGGGTTAGATGAATTATACTTATTTAATGAACTATAATCCATTACAATCATTACTTATTTTATGCTCAATGGCTTGAGATTTGACCAGTGGAAGACCCAGCAAGCTGGCTCCTGTGTCTTTTAACCTGTCCTCATCATT
>NW_003852434.1:6377745-6381702 GCF_000181295.1 Otolemur garnettii
TTGAATAGGAAAGTTTAACACAAAGAATTAGTAACTAGTAACAGGGGCTGGCTCTTAGGGACCAGCAGAACTTGAAGGACAAGAAGGAATTTGAGGGATGGTCCTCTCCTACCCCTCGCTGCCCTCTGTGGCTGGTATTCAGACATCACTGGAGATGTGGCTACAACCCACTGGACGCCAGATGAGTTTGTTGTGGTGCTGCAGCCAGGCAGGAGTGCTGGCCGGCCTGCCAGGAAACTGCCTGGAGTGTGCTGTTGAACTGGCTTGGCAGCCAGCTGGAGTGCCCATGGAATCCCCTGGGAAGCTATCCCCAGGGGTCCTGTGGACACTCCCTGGAATGAGCACACAGTATGTGCAGCAGACGGCCGAGCACTGCAGGAGCCATACGAAGGACACACGCTAGAACTGGGAAGAGAAACCCCTTCCCCTGTAGTCCTTCCACAGCCTTCTATCGACAAAGTGTAACATTATACCACCTGGCAAAGGATCCAACTTCTTGTTTTTAGAGGATGTGTTTAGAAATTTGTTTTACATGATCATCATTGCATCAGCTAGTAGAAAGTCTACCTAATTACAATTTAATCTTTTTTTTTTAATACTCTGTAATGCTATGCTTTATCAAACTGGTAAAGTGGTTTTTTTTTTTTACTTTTAGTCAGTTTCAGGATTGTTTCCCCTTTGTGATTTTGCTAAATGTTTTATTATAAATATTTTATAACAAAAGTATAGTGCAAATGCTTCACCTCTACATATAAAAAACCCAGATGCAACAATTGCCAATATTTCTGATTTTTAGAAGAAAGAGGAAAAATCATTTGTCAGCAAATACCCACTGACATCTTCTGTATATCAAATTTACAAATACTATTTTTGCTTATGTTGCTTTTGAAATTAATTAACCATTTGAACTTTAGAAGCTTGAATAAAACTTTTCCTTGAAATACAGGTGGTTTTTTTAAAGCATACTAAATTTTGAGGAATAATAAAAGGCATACATATAAAGAACATTTTCAAGAGCTAATTAAATTTTTGCAAAATTGTCTAGATTTTATAGATTAAAAGTTTAATTTTTAAGTGGCTGAGTCTTCAATAAGACAAATCTTTGAGAGCATTAAAGCTCCTTTTATTTTTGGTAGACTACTGCAGCGATCAGCTAAAATGGTTTTAACTAAATGCTCCAGCATCATTTACTGTAATCACTTGTTCTTAAGTGGCCATTTTTCAATCTCGTTATTAATGTCTAGATTACTGATGTGGAAGGATTCAGGTGTCCAACAGGTAGTGGTAAAAATGCTGGCAACTCTGTAGCAGTGCATATTTTGTCCTTATGTCTCGATATTTTATTGTAGATGCTGCTGCATGAAAAAGCAGAGGCTTTGCAGGAAGAAGTAGAAGAGTTACTGAAATTGCCCTCCGATCTTCCTGGTGCTGTGGCTTCTCCCGCTGAAAAGGCATGAAGCTATCTGATGAGCATTTTCAAATATGAATTATTTATTGCGCATATGAATTATTCAAGATTCCTTATACTTTATAAATTAAAAAAAATTTTAATTACACATTAAGAACTGTGAATAATGTATGAATATACCACTCACTCATAATTGCTACCAACTCCAGTTAGAAAAATCCTTGAGAAATAAAATTCCCTGGCAAAGGTCCCAATTAGTCCAGCTTAAGTCCCTTCCCCACCCCTGCGGCCAGAGTATAGCAATACACTCTTTTGGAAGACAGATGGCGTGGTAGGCAGAGGAAACGATAGCTAGTGCAGGTGATGCTTCAGGTCACTGTGGGAAAGATGGGCGACTGAGTGAATGGGGTGGAGAAACCTCACTCCTTAAAACAAATTGAATGTTAGGTAATCTAAAGATTTGAATGTAAATTTTTCTTCCTTTTTTTTTTTGTTTCGTTTTGTTTTGAGAAAGAGTCTCATTCTGTCACCCTAGGTAGAGAGCTGTGGCATCACAGCTCATAGCAACCTCAAACTCCTAGGCTCAAGCAATCCTCCTATCTCAGCCTCCCAAGTAGCTGGGACTATAGGTACCTACCACAGTGCCTGACTATTTTTCTATTTTGTAGAGACTGCTTTGCTCTGCTTTGCTCTGCTTTGCTCAGGCTGGTCTCAAACTCCTGAGCTCAACTGATCCACCCACCTCTGCTTCCCAGAGTGCTGGGATTATAGGCATGAGCCACTGCACCTGGCCTTGAATGTGAATTTTTGAAGGTGTTGTCTGAGTATACTGAAGCTTCAAAGAATATACTTGCAGTTGCTTTAAATCAGGTTTCAGAACACTAAAATGTTGGCCAGGCATGGTGGCTCACACCTGTAATCCCAGCACTCTGGAAGGCTGAGGAAGGTGGATTGCCTGAGCTCACAAGTTTGAACCCAGCCTGAGCCAGGGCAAGACCCCTGTCTCTAAAAAATAGCCAGATGTTGTAGAGGGCTCCAGCTACTTAGGAGGCTGAGGCAAAAGAATCGCTTAAGCCCAAGAGTGAGGTTGCCGTGAGCTGTGAAGTCATGGCACTCTCTACCATGGACAACAAAGTGAGACTCTGTCTTAAAAAAAAAAAAAGGGTAAACCTACTTACCCTTTCAACAAATCTCCACAATGGCATATTTTCAGGAACTGTCAGACTAGTGTAAGACCCTCCTTTACGCTTTATGCTTCCACTTGTGAGGCCTTTCCACACAAACATCACTGCAGCTTTTACATTTTTGTTTAAGTGACTGAGTCTCACTCCATCACCTAGGCTGGATAGTGTGATCCCAGCTCACTGCAGCCTCCAACTCCTAGACTCAAGGGATTCCCTGCCTCAGCTTCCTGAGTAGCTGGGACTATAGGCACAGGCCACCACACCCAGCCACTGCAGCTTTTGAATTCCTATCCCATTGTGACAAGAAGTAACACCAAAAATACATATGCATTGTTATGCTTGGTTTGCTTTGACAATTTCCAATAATTTGTATATTTCTTTCATTATTCTCAATGATAAACAATAAGGATGATAATAAGTTACTGTTATTGAGGGCTGGAGCCAGCATTGTGCTAAACACTGCATGTGTTATCTGGATGACTCCTTACAGCCATCCGCTGTTACTCTTTAGCCGCACACTCCAAAGGCAGACAGTGTGGTTTGCCCAGGATCATCTGTTACCGAGTGACAGAGCCTAGACGCGCACCTGATCACACTGATGATTCTGTTAATGGTTGTGTTCATTTGCAGCTATCCTGCATGTGTTTGGAAAGGAGTGGAGTAAGAGGGCAGGCTGAGCATACATGTTTGCTTTTCCTCCTGCCGAAAGCGCCATGTACAATAGATATATAATAGTACAGAAAACCAGTAGGACTGGCACTAACACACAAGGTTATGATGACTGCGGAGCCAGGTGGGGCATCCTAGGCCAGTAGGCTGTGTTCACTCCCCCACTGATGCAGAACAACACACAAGTAGCATTTCCTGCAAAGGCCACAACAGTGTCCCTGGGGAGTCATCTTGCCAGGTCCAGAAAGGAACGAAAGAAACAAGACAACCTCTCCATACCTACAAGAAAAGCTATTGGCACAAGCCTTCCCCATGTAAACCAAAATCTGATGACAAAAAAAGCAGAGAACAGGATACCCTGGTACAACACAGACAGGCACAATACCAAAGATTTACAAATAAAGTCAACAGGATAAAAGAGACAGCAATTCAGTGAACCAAAGAATTCATGTCCAGGGAAACAATTACTAGAACAACAGATCAAGGTTTTAGAAACACCATCACATTTTAAGGTGGATGCTTGATAGAAGACATAAGTAATCGAATTAACATAACAAGGTAATGTTTTGATCAAAAAAAAAAAAACTCAATAAATGGGTCCAAGGCACGAGTAGTCAGTGCTGGAGAGCCAATTAGTGATTTCCAAGTTTGAGCTAAAGAATCCTTCTGAGCTGCATCTCCAAAGAACAAAAAAAT
>NW_003852434.1:6382073-6398565 GCF_000181295.1 Otolemur garnettii
TTGAGACAGTCACACTATGTTGCCCTCGGTAGTGTGCTGTGGCATCACAGATCACAGCAACCTCAAATTCTTGGGCTTAAACAATTCTCTTGCCTCAGCCTCCCAAGTAGCTGGAACTACAGGTGCCTGCCACAACACCTGGTTATTTTTTGTTGCGGTTGTCATTGTTGTTTAGGTGGCCCGGGCCAGGTTCGAACCCGCCAACCTTGGTGTATGGCTGGCACTATAACCACTGTGCTACAGGATCTGAGCCTAGTTTTTGAGTTTTTATAAGCCAAAAATCTATGACATTTTCCCAAAGCACTCTTGCTCCTTATGATGGGCAAAAGTATATTATAATAAAGAGATATGCACAGTTATGATAATGTAGGCTAACTAAGGGTAAATAACTCGCCATTACATGGATAATGCTGTGTGCTAACTGATTTTCCTTTATGGTAAATATAGTGTTACTGTATGATCACACACAAAATTGGGGGGAAGTCCGCAGGCAATAGACTGTATTAATTTGATTCTGCAAACATTTGTAAGCACTTTGAAGGGTTATAATGAAAGTCTATTGACCATCCTAGAAACCAAGAGGAAATCAGCATTATTTGGCTGAAATTTATGAAAAATCAATGAAAATTTTAAATGCATTTTACTGAGTAGTTTTGACATGCTCAGCCTGATGCCAGACACTGGTAGAGAACAAGGGGTGGGTTACATTTGGTCCTTGGTTCTTTTAGGAGTAGCAAAGCAAAAATGCACAGACCATAAGTGGCTGATGGTAACAAAATGAGACACAGGGTATGAAAGACAAATGCTCACGGCGGAAGAGTGAGCAATGTGGGAGGCAGAGTCCAAGAACTGTGGAGGAGAGAACATGAGCTAGACGCTGAAAGGACAGAATTGGGGATGCCAGAGGTGAAGAGAGAAGGGCATTTGGGGGCACAGCGCTGTCCCCACCCGGGTGTTCAGAAGAGGATACAGGCCTCACCATCTGTATCTGAGCACTTACAGCAGGAATGAGAAACAGAAGACAGCGCACTATCTGTGCTGAGCCATCACTGCTTTCTCATCTGGTCTCCCCTGTGCCCCATGAAAGGCGTGCGAAGTGCCTGACAGAGAGAGGTGTGTGCGGGGTGGGGGGTGCAGGGGGAGCACCATCGGGCAGAGCCATCTGGAGATCAAGTTCGTAACCTTGGCCTTGTTAGCTCTGTGATCTGTCTGTATGTATTAACCCCTGCTCCCTGTGACAGAGAGAAAATGCACCTGACCTTTGTCAAAGACAAAGCCAGACACCAGTTAAAGTGCTAGCGGATAGGCTATTCCGTGGTGACCACTGCAGTGGGCAGAGGTTGGGGTGAACTGAGCTCAGCTTGGATTTATGCAGAGGTGACTGGGTGTTTGAAAGGGAGAATGGGGCAGTGGGCAGGGGAAGCAGAGGGGGCCAGGGCAGAGGCTGGGTTTGTGGATTGGTACTTGTTTAGAGGAAAGCAGACTCCTCCTCTATCTCTGTGACAGGAGATAGTGGGGCAAATCAAGGAGCTCCCCTCACTGGGAGGCCAGGAGAGAGAGCAGAGCTGTTTCCCTGAATGTTTGGATTCCAAAGAGACAGCTGCAGTGCTTGAGAAGACAGTCCGGGTGGCAGAAGACCAACACCACCTAGGAGGAGAGGAAGTATCTACAAACACCTGCTATGTACAGGAAGTGCACAGAGGTGGGGTGGGGGTGGGGCCATGCAGGGGCTGTCAGTCTATTACCAGGTTCTGAGGGGAACAAACAGCAATTCTCCCAGCAGCCTTCAGCATTCTCAGGTGGACACTTTAAGGGGAACTGGGGTCATCTTAGAATGTAGCCTTAAGCTGTTAGAAAGTACCTTGGGGGGTGGGGGAAGGAGGAGGAGGGTTGGCGGCAGGAGGGAAATGAAATAAAACAATAATAATAATAATAAAAGAAACTACCTTAGTGTTTGTTTAAGGCTTTTAGTAGCAGGGTGAGTGGAATGGATGAAATCATTTGCGGCTTCCTCAGAAAGAGGGTCAGAGGAGGCTTTCTGAAGTTCAATCAGGAAGAGAGTCTCCAACCCTTCGATACAAAAGTTGCCAAAAAAATGTATACACATTTTAAGAAAGGAAAAACTGTATTAAAATCGTAATTCTCAAGTTACTTTGACTTTTGCAATTACAAGAGATAGGAGATGCAACATACAAGATAACAAACGTCATTGGTAAATATTGAGTATTACGATTTTAATACAGTTTTTTTCCTTTCTTAAAATGTGTATACATTTTGGGGTACCCTCTGTATTTGTTCAAAAGGCTCCACTCAGCTCACTTTAAAAAGACACATTCTGAGTTTGCTATTTGGTTGTTATAAAACCTGGGTCTTAGGGCAGTACCTGTGGCTCAAAGGAGTAGGATGCAGGCCCCATATGTCGGAGGTGGTGGGTTCAAACCCAGCCCCGGCCAAAAACTGCAAAAAACAAAAATAAAAACAAAAAAACCTGGGTCTTAGTCTTTGATTTTGGTTCTTGGGTTTTTTTCTCAATAGGATCACAAGGGAGTAGGAAGATAATTTTGCATAAGTTATTTCAGCTCTTAGTGTAGCTCTTAAATTCACCTTCCAAGACTCCTGCACCAGGCTGAAGACTTTAGAAACCAGAATGACCTTGAAAAGCTTTCTCCACCCATGGCATGGGCCTGAGCAGGTGCCATTCAGACTGGCCTCCAGGGGTTGGGCTTCTATGGGTAGCAGGCAGGCTGCACTTTGGTTACCCCAGCCTGGGCAGACACCCTGAATCAGAATTAACTGTTAATGATGTTGTCAGTGCCACTCTGCTGGGGACACTAAAATGCACAGAAACGAGGCTCTAACAGCTGTCAGTAATTGGGTCACTGCCTTCCCCTCAGTCCTGGCCGCCTATGTTCATGCCAGCACCTACTATCATTAATGACCCTGCTGCCAAAAAGTCTCACCTTTGCCAAGATGTTGGGCTGGAGGAACACGTGCTCTTTCAGGAGACACTGAAAGTCCTCGAGAGAAGCACAGAAGGAAGATGTGAGTTCACATATAGAAAAAAGTACAAATGATCCGCTGCTCAGTAAATAGAATTGCCTGGCAGTGGCTGAGTCTGCCCCCTCACTGTGGGCCGTGCTTACTTCAGGTGGAGGCCTCCTTCCCTACAAGCTTGCAACGTGTCCTAATTTGTTGTCTTTTCTTGCAAAATGAGCAGTTGCTGTCAAAACTTCTTTCTTGTCAATTCAGCAATGAGAAAGAGTCTTTCCCATTTTGTTCCAATAGCATAATTGGCATGTTACTGATTCATAATGGCTATGATTTCATTCATAAATAATGGTTGATTGGGTTCTTGTGTCAGAGAGCGGCCACTAAGTGGGCTAAGACCAGAGAAACACATTCCAGATTTCTGCTTTCTTTAGTGAATGTCAGCGATCTCTGCTGAATGATAAGCTTTGATTCCACCCTTGGTGACAGACACCCTGGCTGACCTCTGCCAGAATTGTAGGGAAATTGCTGCACAGGCAATTCAGGTGGCTTGAAATGATCTCTTCTCCATATCTCTGGGGGGAACACTTATATTATAAATTAAGAAGCTTCAGGGTGATTTTATTTGAGCACCTCAGTTTGGTGTGACTTACAAACCACTCTAAGTTAGTAGTTTCATGTCTGTGATTATTGGAGGTGGTGGAGGCCCCTCAGATACAACTCCCTGCTCTGTAGGCAACACCATCAAGACAGTGTTTGAAGTAGACCCAGGAGTGGACTGCGGGGCTTGCTGCCTGGAGGTGGGCATTGTTTCCTTCTTTCACAATGGAGATTTCACCCAAAAAGACCACCAGGCTGGTGACAGCTGAAAGGAAAGATGTATTAGTGGTATTGATTTGCAAACTGGAAAGAGATAGTCTCCTTTGTGGACCAAAGATGCTTTTTCTTCAAAAAGCGGAGGGCCAGTTGAGTTTTTATGCAGAATCCATATTACACAACAGTCATGCCTATTCAACAGGCTTGGGGGAAAGCTATACACATTTATGAGTGGAACTAAGGGCGTGAACAGCGGGTGAACACATGTAATATGCATCACATGTTCACTTCTGGGCAGGATTTCAGCATTCAAATTTGGCTCTTTGCATCAAAAGGTGACCTGATGGCACAAAGATAGTGCACAGCCTCGATAAGCTGGTGCCGTCTAAACAGCAAGGGGGCTTCCATCTACCTCCAGTTGCAAAGATGCAATGACTGAGATGAGGGTTGCCACGGAAGTAAGGAACTTTTAATGCAACAGACACCTTTTTGGGAGAAGCCACCTGAAGTCTGTCTCTCCAACTAACTGAGATCCTGGGCTTTTAAAGGACGGGCCACATGCCTCGAGCAGGTTGTGGTGTAACTAACAAGGGGCTACAGCCATTGGGGGCAGGTTGTAGGGGAGGACGGATGTTGGGCCTTCAGAATCCCAGTTCCTTTGTCTGGCAGAAAATCCACCATTTCTGGAAAACAAAAGATCAAATAGTTTGTGAAGAGAAAAGACTATTAAAAAATATCCAGGGGTCACTGGAATTCATCCATAGAGCCAGGTACACTGGCTATCACTGGCCCACAGTCTGCAGTTGCTTCTCAGAAAAGAACATTTGTAAAGCTGGTCCAATGACCGATCAGAGATGTAGTGGTCTGTGTTGTTATCCTAATCAGAATTAGGATAATTTGCCTGATAAGGACTTTAGCAAGAGTATGTTTTTCTTGTACCCACAGAAATTTAGAAATTTGCCACACCCACCAAATCCAGAACCCTTGACCCATAGGTGATTTTTGTTTCCTTAACTATCCAGCCTGTCTTAACTGATAAAGGGGCAACAGTGTTGGTCTCTCCGATCACAGAGTTATATAAGGGGCACGTACTATATCACAGGTGACCACAGAAAAAGAAATGGGCTGGTCATTTGCCTGAACCACTTGCTGCTCCTTTTCTCTCTGAACTGCAGGGGCTGGAGTCCGGACACTGTCTACCTCATCCACCTGGGGCTCGGTTAGCTTTAGCCTACAGGGACCCACTTAGAACACCAGAGCTTGTGCTGGGAAAACTGTCAGAATCACAGTGGAGTTAGTAATGTTAAGACAACTCAGACAAATGAGCCCGGGAAGTCCGGGAAGAGAAGGTTCTCATGCTCGTATGCTTGGTAACCAAAAAGACTACAGAAATCACTGCACAAAGGCTGCATAAAGGCCATCACAACCATACACACAAAAAAGTCCCAGCAATTGCCTGTCCCCCTCAGACTAGCCTCATGCTTGTTATTGATCTTTGTAGCCAAGGATAATTATAAATATTTCAAAATGATGATGTAATCCTTTAAAAACATTTGTCTTCCTTTGCCTCCTCGAGTATAGATTACTGTGGCCATGAGAATTTCCACTTCAATGCCTTATATCCAAACAAACTCCTTTTCTTTAGAGAGTCTCTCTCTGTCTGTTATTTAGATTGACAGTATAAACATTATTTTAAGCTTAAGACACTTGAGATTCAATGGTTACAAAAAGAAGCCTTCTGGGAGTTCCCCTTATCTGACAAAATGCAGAAACTTCTCAATAAGGCTGCCATAAAATCTCTTTTTAGGGGGCAGATGTACTCCCAGGTTTGAAGCCAAGAGTAAATCTCCGCTCCCCCAGGAAGAAGACAAAAAGATGACTCACGCCTGCATGGGCAAACCTTATGGGAAACTATATCTCAGGGCTTTTCCCCCTAAAAACCTCTCTGTCTTTCCTAAAGAACCATGTTTGCTCTTCCATTAGAAACCTTTTCTCCTGCTTCCCTTTCTCCTACGACGTTTGCTGTATTAGCTCCAGATTTACCCACATCACGTGGAGTTATTTATCATTGAGCCTCTTGCTACTACCGCCTGAGCATTGTACACACAAATAAACTCCGCCTTTTCTCTTGTTAATCTGTCTTTTGTCAGTTAAGTGCACAGGTCCTGAGCTACTGAACCTAAGAGGATAAAGAAAAAGTTTTTCCTCCTCTGCAGGCCAATGGGAGGCACCCCCTGGAGACAGGGCAGCATCTCTGGCTACTGCTCCTCCAGGGATCCAGCTTCTGTGAGATGGGCCCTCCACAGTCTCAGCCCCTCACACGGGCCCCAGACTCCTAAGGCCACCTTCTCTCTTGCTCTCGCAAGTCCTGCAGGGGACAGCGGCTTTCTGCTAGTGTAATACCTGGCTCATCCCTGTCCTTTGACTTTTCAACTCTCTTACCACATTCATATTTAGTCCCCCACATTACATTCTCTCTACTGAATTATCTGAGATAAGCCCTGTTTTTGAAACTGGACCCTCTCTGATAAAACAGGTAGTCACAGTGTGGTCCTCCTCATCACCATTAGGTCTTTTCTAATGCCAGCCATCTTTAACACTTTACAAGGACAGGAGATTATTAGCATTTTGAGGATGTAGGAGAAAACATCTTTTCCCTCCACCCTCCTGGGTTCAACATCTAGGGCCCAGGGATTAACCTGATAGAAAACAGATTAATAAGGGCTAGGCATGGTGGCTAACACCTGTAATCCCTGCACTCTGGAAGGTTGAGGCATGTAGACTGCCTGAGCTCAGGAGTTTGAGACCAGCCTGAGCAAGAGCAAGACTCCATCTCTAAAATTAGCCGGGCGTTATGGTAGGAGCCTGTAGTCCCAGCTACTTAGGAGGTTGAGGCAAGAGGATCTCTGGAGCCCAAGAGTTTGAGGTTGCTGTGAGCTATGACATCATGGCACTCTATTGAGGGTGACAGAATGAGACTCTGTCTTGAAAAAAAAACCAAACAGATTAATGGGGGGGAAAAACAGTTTCAGTTACATCCATGTGCATGAGAGTTCACCAAGAAATGCCTCAAGGAGATGGCCCTATGATTGATGCTTATAGGGAAAACTCAAGGCTTCACAAGGGGGAAAGGGCTGGGCTTCAGAGCAGGGGAGGCAAGTTATCGCCCATAAGGAGAGGATAAATGGTAAATGGTAGATGAGGGCTGTCACATCATCCAGATCAGAGTCTGTCTGGTGAGAAGAGTTATCTCCCCAGAGTAGCTTTATTCTTGGAAGGGAGACATCTTTACAAATGGAAATTTCCTTTTAAAATGTACACTTGCTTTTCAGAAAACAAAAATTAAATACTTTTAGGCAGTTTGGGGAAGATAAAGAACTTTTCCTTCATCTGCTGGTTCTCAGTTGCCTTAATTCAAAATAATCCTTAAGTCAAAAAGAAATATTTTGAAAAAAACATACTGGTACCCTTGAAGGACAGTGGGAACTGGATAAGCCAGCTGGCTGGCAAAGGAAGAGATAATTGGGCTGCTTGCCGTGGCATGGGGTCATGATGCGAGTGAGGAATAACAGGGGAAAGGAAAGGTGACGTCCGGAAAGCTGAGCGGGGGAAACGGGCCTGCTTCTAGAATTTGAACACTGCTGAAAAGCTTCCTCTAATCTTGCTGCAGAAACCAGAAAGTCATCGATTTGAGACCCGGGTAGACAGAGGGTAGCGCCTGTTTGAAGTTGCTCCATGCAGCCCACACCCTCTGTGGGGTTTCCTGTGTGCTGCAGAAAATGCAGAGGTGGGTCTGATAGGGCGGCGATCTGGAGAGACGTGCGGCTTAGCAGCACAGACAGGATCCTCATAAATAAATGCACCAACAGTGGTAAGAGGAATTCAAGGGAAACGGCAGAAACAGAGCTGAAGGACACGAGAAGAGGGTGTTATAAAGTATAAGCAAGGCCAAGCTGGTCCCACTCATCACAGCATAGCCAGTAAGATGAGAAACAAGGTGTCAGAGGAAGAAAGCAGCTGTTATCTGGAGAGCCAACAGCCTCGGGTGTCAGGCTAGAGTCCTAACAGACCATTTTAAGTTAGCACAAACTTTAGGCACCTTTTTATCTTAAGGAAAGGGGAAATGGAGGGGGTTGTTACCACCAGACCAGGTTCCTTGCCCACTGCCTAGAAGGACACCAATCCATTGTGACAGCCAGGCTTGCAGCAGAGAAAGAATTTAATATCCCAAAGTACCAAGTGAGGAGATGAGAGAAGTCTCCCAAATCCATATCCCTAGGAATCTGGGGGCTAAGATTCTTAAAGGTAGTTTGGTGAGCAAAGGGCTAGGGAATTAGATCTCCTGATTGCCTGGGGATGAGCTCATGGGGTTGAAAAGCAGAAATTATCTTCTTGGCTGAGACTGTCCCTGGGTAGAGGGTTGTAGGACCCACTGGGTCAGTTCCCACACATGGCCAGCAGCCCAGGTGATATCGGTTGGTGCCCCCAAATGCAGAGTCTGGAATATAATTCAAAGATTAGTCTTTGGTTTTACGATAGTGATTGAGGAAGTCACAAAGCTTATACCAGTCAAAGATACATGACTCCTAAGCAGTAAGCAATTACAGGAAGGCAAGCTTTGAAACAATTGCTAGGCGACCTTTAGCTATGTCTATACTTCTGTAGAAATTGGATGTTTACTGCAGTTCTCGCCTTATCACTTTACATTACTTCTATATAGGAAATTTCACCTCATAGCTGAGCAAAACCTTCCAAAAAAGAACTCCTCTTTCATCCTTCTCATAATGGCTAGAAGAATAAATTACAATTGACGAGACTTATAATTAAATACTTAAATTTAGTATTACAATTGACGAGACTTATAATTAAAAACTTAATTATAGACAAACCATGAAGCTACACTGGTTTGGTGCTTAGGGCTCCTGCCCATATCACAAGGACTGAGAAAGATGCCAAGGTGCTGTTACCCCCCAAACGAGACCAGCTTCGAGGCTGGTACACAAACAGGTGTCTTCCACTGAGAGAGCTCTAAGCTCCTCTGTGAAGAGCCCTGTTTGGTCCATGCACCACCTAGTGTTCCTGAAACACACATCAGAGGACTTGCTTGCATAGTTAGGACAGAAGGCTTACCACACGCAGCCCAGCCCCATTCTAAGCTCAACTAACTGGTTTGTGTATTTTGATGATTTGTGTAGGCCAGTGCTTCTCAATGGAGGGCAATTCCCACTCTCTCCCTTGGAACATCTGACAAAGTCTGGAAACACTTTTTGTTTGTTGTTATAGTTAGAGGCTGGGACAGTCCTACTGACATCCCAGCCTCTTGAGACTTTAATATCTTGTTTTGTTGTTGTTGTTGTTATTTGTTTGTTTGAGGCAGAATCTCAATCTGTAGCCCAGGCTACAGTACCATGGTATCAGCCTAGCTCACAGCAACCTCAGATTCCTGGGTTCAAGCAATCCTCCTGCCTCAGCCTCCTGAGTAGCTAGACTACAGGCACCTACCAAAATGTCCAACTAATTTTTCAATTTTTAGAGGAGTTGGACTCTCACTCTTGCTCAGGCTGGCATGAAACTCCTGACCTCAAGTACTTCTCCTGCCTTGGCTTCCCAGAGGGCTGGGATTACAGGATGAGCTATGATGCCCAGCCAATACCCTGACACTTTTTTTTTTTTTGAGACAGAGTCTCAAACTGTCACCCTGGGTAGAGTGCTGTGGTGTCACAACTCACAGCAACCTCTAACTCTTGGGCTTAGGCAATTCTCTTGCCTCCACCTCCCAAGTAGCTGGGGCTACAGGTGCCCACCACAACGCCCAGGTATTTTTTTATTACAGTTTGGCCAGGGCCAGGTTTGAACCTACCACCCTTGGTATATGGAACCAGCACCCTACCCACTGAGCCAGAGATGCTGCCTATACTTTACATATTTTAAGTTAAAATGTTTGAAATATATATATATATTTTTTTTTTTTTTTGAGACAGAGTCTCACTGTATCATCCTCAGTAGAGTTCTATGGCGTCACAGCTCACAGCAACCTCCAACTCCTGAGCTTAGGCGATTCTCTTGCCTCAGCCTCCCAATTAACTGGGATTATAGGCATCCACCACAACACCTGGCTATTTTTTGTTCGGCCCAGGGCTGGGTTTGAACCCGCACCCTTGGTATAAGGCTGGAGCCCTAACTCACTGAGCCACAGGCACCACCCCTGAAAATAAGTTTTTAATTAGCCAAAGTAAATAGAATCATTGTATTTTTCATATATTATAATTCTTTTCATTGTCATAAAGAGAACACAGAATCACTTTATCCCTGCAGGGCACAGAGGAGACCATGCAAGGCACCACAGATCTTGTCCTGTTCTCCTGCCTGTGTTGATCGGTCTTCAGAGTTAATTTCAAGCAATGTGCTCAGCGTTAATTGAAGACTCTAGAGCTGAGTGAACCCATCAGGCACAAAGCTCCTTTATACTCTTGAACCTTGCAAAAGACATCTGAGCCACTCACCTGAATTACCCACTTTCTATTCCTCTATATTAGGAAATAGCTTTATATTACTTGTATAGCTGGAGGGTTTTTTTAGTATTTTAACTGTGCTCTTACATGTATCAGAAAATCTATTTATTTTTTTCCAGTGATCAATAAAAATGTTCTGAAAATCAGCAATTGTCTTCATCGTTATGGGGTGATTTTAGACACTATTATGTTCTTCCATTTCTGGGAACATTACCATTTAGAGGTTTAATGGTAACTAGTACAAAACACAATACAGCATATTTAATGAAAAGCATCAGTGATGTTATTCTATTTATTTGGGTAAATGAAAGAAGTGTCGTATACGATGGTAGAACCTCCATAGTTGACCACCTTCCTACACTGACCACCTGCTGAAGTTGACTTAGTTTTCAGAGACAGGACACGGACCACATGTACATGTCAGTACAGCAGGCCTGGTTCCTTATGTTGACCCCATCCATATCCTGACCAGTCTGTTATAGTCCCTTGAGTGGTCAACTTGCAGAGCACTGTATTTCCTTTTGTGGTTGAGTATGGGCAGGTTGAATGGGTGACTTCGTGGTGTCTTTGAAGAGTGGTGGCTTCTCTGTAGCCACATTCAGCGGCCTATTCTCAGTCCCTACTCTCCCTGACCCCTCTGCAGCGGCCAATTCTGTCAGTCGGTCCCACATTCTTCTTTATTCTCAGGTGTTTGAAAGGCACTGAGTCTCTGCCCGCTACTCCGCACCTCTGATTGCTCCCCTTTCCCCTTCCACTTGGACATATACCAGACAGTCCTCACTCTCCTCTTCTTCGCTATAATTGTAAGATTAAAAAACACGATGCTGGTTATACGTTCCTAATTCCTTCCCCTGATTCCCTTTCCCTAAAGGTTTCCATGAGCATCAGTGAAACTCTCTTATCTATGTGCTCGCAGCCAGGACTCTAGAGTGGGACCATGAACCAGAAAACCTGGCTGTAAACCCTAGATTTATTCACTCCTCTGTGGGCCTATGGGTGTCACTTTGCCTCTCTGAACCTCAATTTCCAAATCTGTAAAATGGGGATCTCAGCCCTACCTTGTTGTGAAGGTCACCTGAGGTTATACATAAGAAAGCATTTTGTAAAGGAATAAGTCCTTTATCAAGATCTTATAACAATTCAGGTATTATTGAGGATATTCTACACTTATTATTTGATTCTAACAAGAATCCTGTAAGGTACGTATTATTGTTACTGTTTTACAAAATGAGAGAAATAGAGGCTTAGAAATGGTTACGTATCCTGTTCAAGGCCACAGGGCTAGTGCCAGGGCTGAAATTAAAACCTTCCATGTTTATTTATTTATTTATTTATTTATTTTTGAGACAGAGTCTCACTATGTCACCCTCGGTTGAGTGCTATGGTGTCACAGTTCACAACAACCTCAAACTCTTGAGTTTAAGCGATTCTCTTACCTCAGCCTCCCAGGTAGCTGGGACTACAGGTGCCCACCACAAAGCCCAGCTATTTTTTTGCTGTAGTTGTCATTGTTTAGCAGACCTGGGCCAGGTTTGAACTCGCCAGCCTTGGTGTGTATGTGGCCAGCACCCTAACCCACTGAGTAATGGGTGCTGCCTACCTTCCATGATTAGTTCCAAAGCTCACCCCCCAGCCTCAGTCAGGTGGTGAATGTTGGGGGGCCTAACACAGCCACACATGAACCTTCTTCCCTCTTCCTACTGTCCTCCTAAGACAAAGACACAAAGACTCTGGCTAGCCTCCCCACCTCAAGTTTGCACAAGACCCTAACTTTCTGGGCAAGCTGTGGAATTTGCCCACCTCCTGAGGCCCCAGGTAAAAGAGATCTCTAACTGCCTCCCAGTGGACACACCACCTTTACGGTGCCCAGGCAGGTCACCCTCCCCTTACAATAAACCTGGCCTGATCCTCTCTGCTGTAGCCTTCTCTCTGGATGCCACCGCTTACACCTTTCAACAGAAACTGACAATTGTAACAGGAGGTAGCACAGACTTAAGAGTATCAGCCTGAAGTTGAGGCCCAGACCTGGAAAATCAGCTAGAACAAAGGCAGCCCCTGAAAACAAAAGAGGAGGAAGGGAGTAAGCCTTTCTCAGACCTGGTCTTTGGGAGGGGTACTGTGACACCAGACACTGCTGCCATCTCAAGAGAGCATCACGCAGTTGCCAACAACTACTCTGTGTCACTTGTTCCAGATTCAAAGCCCCACGGGAGCATCACATTGGCAGAGTTTGGAACGCATGACCCAGCCCTGGCTGCAAAGACACAGGAGAGCAGTATCCTCTGAAGTCTTCCTCCACAGTAACATTACCAGCCACTGGTCACCTGAACGGCTGGGTCATGCAGGGTGCTGCTGGTCAGGCCCTGACATGGCCGGATGAGCCTCCATGCCCTGCCGACACCTGGAGGATGTTTATTCACTTCCCAGGCTACTGGCACAGGTTAGCTGGTGAACTCCGAGGTTCTGGTAAAGGACCCAGGGCACTCTGCACCCAGTGACCCTGTAACTGGCTGTAAATTTAGTTTAACTAGAAATGCTTTGAAGATAACACCCATCTTCAAAACAAGAGCTACTTTTGTGAGAGCCAAACTAGCTCCATTTTGTTGTTTACAGCATAAGCCCCATTCCTAGCTGTTTACCGCATAGCCCTTCCGCCCCAACCTCTGCCAGTGAAACCTGCAGGGCCACTCCCTGCTGCCTTCCCCCACCCCAGGTTGCACAGCCACTGCGCTGTAAACTGAGTCACCTTAGGCAAATAGTTATTATAATAAACAATAAGTTTCTATTACCTTGAAATACAGGTAACCAGGTTGCACCAACTCTAGCCCCCGGTTGAGGGACCCTCCACCCCTCCCCTGTACCAATCCAAATTCACCTTTACTAGTGAAATCATCAGCCACCAATGCAAATCCTCCTTTACTTCCCCCTTTCCTAATGAAATCACCAACCACCAATGAAAAGTGTACTCGTATCCGACCCTACCCCTCTTGCTTTCTGTACCCCATAAAAACTTCCTCCACCCCGGGTTCCGGGCTCGTCCTAGGCTTGCATGCCAGGAGAGTCCAGGCTTCCCGGGGCCTGAAATAAACTTATCTCGTGCTTTTTACATCGGAGTGTGTCTCGGACTGTCTGTGGGGGTCTTTTGGGAGAATTTCAGGCATGACACTTTGATTCTGAATCCATAAAGGGGCTGGATCTGTTTAATGTGCACTGTGCTAATTAATAACACTGCTGATGTCTGCTGCTGCCCTGAGGATACAAAAACCACAAGGAGAAACAAGGGGCTGTTTCTGTCTCCAGGAGATAGCCTTGCTGCTCTCCGGAATCACTGGATTTTCTGTAAATAAAAGTGAAACTGTTGATCTTTCATCCGCTTCCTGCTTCTTCACTGACTGGCTTGGGTGACAGGTGGGCGGACTCCTTGGTCCGGCAACAGTCAGGTGGGGGGAGGGCGCTGTAATGGGCCAGCAGGGACGGCTCTCCCAGGGTTGCACAGCCGCCGTCCTCACGGCTCACACACCCAACACGCACACACACACATGCACATACCCACTTTCCTTTCCCTTCTGAGATGGTGATGTGTTTTCTCTCTCGTCCAAAGCCCATCTTTCTGTTTTTGAAGCAGAGAGCTTCCCATCGTCTTCAATCTGTGTACAAAGGGGTTAAGTCTCTAGAGTAGCTATTAAGACACTCACAACAGGGAGCAGTGAGATAGCGTTACCAATTTGCAATCTCCAACCTCAGTGGCCCCAGCCCTGCCCAGAAATCACAATACTTCTTTGGTCAGCCCCCTCTCCAGCTCACCAGAACCAGCTACTTCAAACCTCCACACCCATCAGATCCAGAAGGGTATAATATTCTGTCGCCCTCCAGGAGGGAGAGAAAAACCTGTCTTACCTGTCTCAGAAGCAAAAGGTCAGTGATTTCACAGCAGCAACCCTAGAAAGGGAGTCTGGACCCTGGAAAAGTGGAGAAGACCAGAGTAAAGAGGAAAGTAGCCTCACAGAAGACCATCCTAAGTTGCTTCCAGACAGAGGGAGGATCTAGCTAAAAATGGAAAGAAATGTTTTGCAGTTATTTCTGGTAATGGTCTGGACTATATACAGGTCTCAGATGCAAACTCAGAGAGTTACATACAAATATAATTTTGTATTTATTTATTTATTTATTTATTTTATTACGTATTTTATTTTAGAGACAGAGTCTCAAGGTCTCCCAGGCAAGAGGACAGTGGCAGGATCATATAGCTTGCTGTAATCTGAAACTCCTGGCCTCAAGTGATCCTCCCAACTCAGCCTGGTAAAGTGCTAGGATTGCAGATAAAAAGATTCTAGTCCATGCCCCCACTAGAACCCAGGTGTTATATAAGACAAATCATCACAGGTCAAGTGAAGAAAGAAAGGTAGTGTCAGAATAATTGGTTAAAAATTTAGAGAAATAAAAACTTGTTAGGTTCTTACCTGAATAATACCAAAATAAGCTCAAGATATTTTAAAAGTATATAAACAGGGCCAGGTGCAGTGGTTCACACCTGTAATCCCAGCATTTTGGGAGGCCAAGGCAGAGAGGACCACTTGGTGTCAGGAGTTTTTAACCAACCGGAGCAAGATCGAGACCCCAGTCTCTACTAAAAATAGAAAAAAATAGCCAGATGTGATGGCATGTGCCCATAGTCCTAGCTACTGAGGGGGCTGAGGCAGGAAGCTTGCTTGAGCCCAGGAGCTAGAGATTGCAGTGAGCTATGATCATACCACTGCACTCTATACAGAGTGAAAGATCTACAACCCTATCTCAAAAAAAAAAAAGTGTATACATAAATAGTACAAAAATATAAGAAATTACAATTTTAAAAAACAAGTAACTATAAACTGAGGGGGAAATGGGCATATATAACTACATAAAAAATTTAACTCCTGTATGTAAAATTATAAGTTGATTAGAAAGAATTTTTGCCATTAGGGGAGGGAAAACTTTATCCTTTTATGGGTTTTGGCTTGGCCTGACAATTAAATTGTCCTAAGACACATCAACAGGAGAAAAATGTGCAGATTTATTTAATGCAAGTCTTACATCTTACATGGCACAGAAGCTCTCACAAGGAAATGATACACAGACCAGTGAGACCAGAGCACGTCTATAGTCAATCAGATAAAGGGCAGTAAGTCTGAATACTCGCCAGGGCACAGGGGCTCGAGCTCAGGGGGGTTAACTGAGTGGAGTAGAGATTAGGGAGATACGGGCTAGTTTCATAAGGTTCATCTGTACAGATTCCCCTCTGCCTCAACTTCCTGTCCTTGATGATAAGAACAATACTTTCCTTCTGGTACAGGAAGAACATCTATCCACATGGGAATGTCGTCTTCTGCTCTTAGGAAACAGAAGGAAGGTTGGAGCCACCTTCTTGCACCTGCTGTTCTGTTGAGTGCCTCTAACTCAGCTGTTCTCAACCTGTGGGTCGCAACCCCTTTGGACTGTATTAGAGGTTTGCGGCATTAGGAAGGTTGAGAACCACTGCTCTGACTCAAAATAGTCAATATGCCACAGTGGTATGTTTTGGGTGGCACATACTAAACTCCTTCAGTAGCAAATACGATTGTCAAAGGGTTAGTGTATTTTTTATCAAAATTGCTCATGTCCGTTGATAGGAAAAATGCTAAGAGTGTAATAGTTCAGTTGGCTAAGGACACTGTTATAGGCTGACTCGTGTCCTCCCTCAGATTCACATGTTGAAGTCCTAACCCTCAGAATGTGACTATATTTGGAGATAAGGTCTCTAAAGAGGTAACTGAGGTTAAATAATGTTATTAAAATGGCCCTAATCCCTAAGAAGAGATTAGGACCCAGACACACACACAGGGAAGACCCCGTGAAGACACAGGGAGAAGGTGGCCAAGGGGGAGGGCTCAGAGGAAACCACCACTGCTGGCACCTTGACCTTGGATTTCCAGCCTCCAGGTTGTGAAAAATTCCAGTTGGATAAGCCACCCAGTTTGCGGTACTTTGCTATGACCACCCTAGCACACGAACACAGACATAAATAATTTGCAGAAGAGAATACAGTTAATAAAGAAAAGTACATATTCAAAACTGGAAGAGAAATCTTCACATTTGAACTTGGTCCTAAAAAATTAAGAACTGATGACATCTGATCAGCATGTAATTTTTTTTTTTTTTTT
>NW_003852434.1:6398586-6409146 GCF_000181295.1 Otolemur garnettii
GTAGAATGCTATGGTGTCACAGCTCAGAGTCTCACTATGTTGCCCTCGGTAGAATGCTATGGTGTCACAGCTCAGAGTCTCACTATGTTGCCCTCGGTAGAATGCTATGGTGTCACAGCTCAGATTCTCACTATGTTGCCCTCGGTAGAATGCTATGGTGTCACAGCTCACAGCAACTGCCAACTCTTGGGCTTAAGTGATTCTCTTGCCTCAGCCTCCCAACTAGCCAAGACTACAGGCGCCCACCACAATGCTCAGCTATTTTTTGGTTGCAGTTGTCATTGTTGTTTAGCTGGCCCTAGCTGGGTATGAACCTGCTAGCCTCAGTGTATGTGGCTGGCGTTGTAACCACTATGCTATGGGCACCGAGCCAGCATGTAATTATTATACAGTGTTGGTTTGCTTTTTTTTAAAGAAAAGACTTCATATTTTTCCAAAAATGAGTAAATTTGAAACACATAACTTAAAGTTTTATAATTTTGTATCCATAAAACAGACACAGACAACAAAAGAGTTGGATCCTGGGCAGGACTCGCCAGAGAAAGACCAAATAGTGGGAAAGACAGCCACTTGATCAAACAGCAAAATGTCAGATAAAATCTAGAAGTCGTGTGTATTGCTTTGATAGGGTTTTGTGGTGAGCTAATCTTAGGGCAGCAGAGACAAAGAGATGCCTTGAATGGCTGTTCACTGTTCCTGTGGCCATTTTGCCGTGGACAGCCCTGGGCCTGCAGCTATTCCCTGGGGATGGATGTGGTAGGACAGCCATGCCTCTGTCATCCTAACTCCTTCTAGTGTGCCCCTGGGAGCCACAGAGTGGGGAAAACCACATTTTCTTCCCAGACGTCCTTGCAGCTAAGTTCTAGACATGAAGTAAATTATACAATGAGTTGCGTGCATGTATGTACTGCTACTTATCACCTATGTGACATGGATATGCTCACTTTTTCTTTACCTCAGTTTCCATGTCTGTAAAATGGGGATAATAACAACATCTACCTCAACAGGTTTTTAATGAGAACTAAGTGAGTTAATCATACAAATTGGTTAGCCTAACTATTAATCCATAGTTAGTATTAATAATTGTTAGCTTTATTATACTCATTGTTGTTTGGAAGGTGGAAGTGAGGCAGAGGCCACCCTTCCTGCTATGCTGTCTTCCTAGCACATCCTGCCCTGGATCCATTGGGGTTTTCCATAGCAGGATCCCGGTATCCATCAGCGGCTTCGTGATCTCCAGAGTTAGCTGTCCTGGATCAGGTTATGGGGGTGTCAACACATAGGCTGTGTCCTTGAAGTCAACACATCTTGCTTGAGCCTCTGACTCTGTACTGGGGCCAATTCTGTCATAAACTTTGAAAATCATCCTAAAGGCCCAGCCTAGAGCCCTTACTTCTACCCCTTCAGCAACTTTGTGAGTGCTTCATTAGCTTTTAAAACAGGTGGAACTGTGTTTCCTACAACTGAATCCTGAGTGATCTACTCGTGTGAGCCCCTCCCTCAGTTTCCCTTTGCTCCATTTCCAGTTGTGAAAACAGACAGGAAGATCAGTTTAGGAAAAGGCTTCTGCAGGCTGGATGTAGAAACCACAGACAGAGCTGTTGGTGTTGGCAAAGCCAAACCTGGAACCCGGGTCTCCATCGTCCTATTGGGTACATTTTTGTTAGCTCAGGCTCTAAGGTAGGTGACCTGTCCAGACCAGGTAGCTGATCCTGTGGTCTCTCCCATACATCTCCATCGAGCCCTAACAACAGAGAAATGGGAGGAAAGGAACTTGCATGTAATTTATTGACTATCTTGGTGGGTTCTGCTGTAACGAAGTAGTACAGCCTGGGTTACTCATTAACAGTGAAGCTATTCCTCACATTTCTGGGGGTTGGAACACCCAAGATGCAGGTGTCAGCAGGTTCAGCGTCTGGTGAACAGAGGGCGTCCTCTCACTGGTCCACATACGGTGGGAGGGCAGAGAGCTCTCTGGGGACCCCTTTATGAGGGCACCAATTCTATTCCTGGGGGCTCTACCCCTGTGACCTACCCACTTCCCAAGGTTCCCACTCCTAATATCATCATCACCTTGGGTGTTAGGTTCCAGTGTCTGATTTTGGGGGGTACAGGTATTCAATCTATGGTGCTGACGTTCTCTATTTATGCCTTGGACATTCCCTCTAGAGGCCAGAGACCATTCATTTTGTACCTCCACCATGGGCATGATCGAGTATATTCTCATTAAGTGTCTGATAAAAGATATGAACCGAGCTGTTAAGCAGCTATATTACATTGTAGAATCCATAGATCTCTGCTGGAAAGTAAAAGTTGGTGAGGAAATCAAGGGCAAATGCAATGTGGTTGTTTCTACATGTGTTCAGTTTGGTGTTCCAGGTGAACTCACAGGGCACTTGATCTGTTTTGAGCTGGGAATGGAAACTGTAAAGGTGGAGATCCTAATATAACTGTTCAGGCCACAATCCTTTTTTCACTGAAGCTGGCATTATTTTTCTCCTAAATAAGTTTTTTTTTCTTTTTAAAGATTCAGATTCCATGCCTAATTTTTAGTAAATGGCTTATACTTCTTAGTCAAGGTTCTTTGAGTTACAAGTAAGAGAAATCCATGCAAAGTGACCCAGGATGAAACAGAGGTTTTGTTGTAAAACGTGGGGTACTTCACAGATTCCAAGAACAGGACGTACACTCAGGAGCATGCGGGTGCCTGTGGGAGGGCTGAAGGGAAAGAGTATATCTTGATGCGCTTGCATTGCTAGGAATAACGATTTCATAAGCTTAAAACCAGTATTCAAGTTTTTGTTATAAGCACTACGTCACCCTCAGGGAAAAATGCTATGGTGTCACAGCTCGCAGCAACCTCCAACTCTTGGGCTTAAGCGATTCTTTTGCCTCAGCCTCCCGAGTAGCTGGGACTACAGGCACCTGCCACAACACCTGGCTATTTTTGTTGCATTTGTCACTGCTGTTTTAGCTGGCCAGGGCCAGGTTCGAACCCGCCACCCTCGGTATATGGGGCTGACTCCCTACCCACTGAGCCACAGGCGCTGCCCAATACCCAGCTAGTTTTTTGGTTTTAGCAGGCCCAGGTTGGATTTGAACCCACCAGCCCTGGTGCATGGCCAGTGCCCTACCCACTGAGCTATGGGCATTGCCCGAGAGTGAGTGCTTTTGTGGAGTTAGGATATGCAGAATGTATAAACTTTGTTAAAGAAGGCAAGATTTGCTCCAGACTAGATAAGGAGATAAAATATCTCCTTTCTTCTGTCACCTTGGTATGACCAGAAGCGTCTGTCTGTCTGAGCAGGGAGCTTCTTGAGTATTAATTGTCACTCCTGTGTTTTGTGTGCCTGACCTAATCGGGGTCTTCTCTGATGTCCTGCTCTTGGACTCTTTCCATGGTTCCATGTCCTGTTTGTGTTAAAGATCATAAATGCCCTAGAACAATAAAGGTAAAAAGTAAATCCATCCAATTCACATAGTCAGTTAAAGAAATAGTTTAGTTAGAGAAGTGCACGTGCAGTAAGAACCATTCCATAACTGCTTGCCTTTCCCTCATGAGATTTATGATTAAAGCAGTGGTGTCTGAAATAAAAACGGAGCTAGCCTGGAGCAAGACACTGCATGCTGTGTTGATCCTCACGAAAAAGGTATACAGTCTCCCGGCCCAGCTACCTCTTAAACTTTGTCTAGTCTCTGTCTCCTCATTTTTCCTTCATCCTCTTGTTCCTGATAAGCCACTGGGAGGGAACCTATAGCATAGTTGGGGCTGGTCCCTGATAGGAGCACAAGGGCCTGGTGACAGGCATGAGAAAGCTGTCAGAAACCAGGGGCTTCAGCGTGGAGGCTCATGCCTGTAATCTTAGCACTCTGGGAGGCCGAAGTGCGTGGATTGCCTGAGTTCACAAGTTGGATACCAGCCTGAGTCAAAGCAAGACCTTGTCTCTAAAAATAGCCAGGCATTGTGGCAGGTGCCTGTAGTCCCAACTACTCCCAAGGCTGAGGCAGAGAATTGCTTGAGCCCAAGAGTTTGAGGCTGGTGTGAGCTATGATGCCACAGCCCACTACTGAGGGCAACCAAGTGAGACTCTGTCTCAAAAAAGGAAAAAAAAAAAAAAAAGAAACCAGAGGCTTTGTGTCTGCTGTGCTTCTGGGCCCATATCTACTTTCTCTTTGCCGGAGTCTCTGCCCCACTCTCTCTGCAGGCAGACTCGTGGCCTTACAGATGTGTGGTGCGGGAGATTGGCTGCACAACAACCACAGAGCCACACTTACAGGACGGCGTTTCCACATCAACAGGCACTCTCTCCAGTCTTTACGTCTCAATTTCCCAGAAAGCAATGACCAAGCTTAAATTAGATTCTCATTCTTGTTTAATCAACTACGGCCAGGAAACACTGGCTGGCACATAGTACAAATTTACCACACAGAGGCAACTCTGTGGACGGATGGGAGGAGAAGTCCTTGGAGGCTCAAAGAAGAGGCCAACGCACCACAATATACAGGTGACAATACTACAGGGAACAAAGACTATGTAACTTTAATGTGAAATTAGTATAACTGTTAAACTGTCTGCATGTAGGAATATCATGACCTTCACGTCTAAGAATTAATGCTGTTTACATGTGAATATGTATAGTTGGTCCTCCATATTGACTAACCAACTGGTCCCATTCAACCTAAAATACTCACCAAAAATCCCAAAATCAATGAAAAAAAAAAGCAATACAAGAATGCATAAAATAGTATCACAACCATATAGAGAGCATTTTCACCACATTGGGTATTATAAGTAATTTTGAGATGTTAAAAGTATATGGAAGGATGTGCGTAGTAGGTTATACGACACCATTTTATGTCAGGGATTTGAACATCCATGGATTTTGGTATCCACGAGGGTCTTGAAACCCATCCCATGGACACACAGGAAGGACTGTGTTCTGGCTCAGCAGCCTGGAATAGCCTGTGTTAGCTCAGCGTTTTAAGCGTTCCCCTATCCAAGCAATATGACACTGCTAGTCTGAGAACAGCTATCAAAGTAAGTAGAAAGTTAATTAATGAGATAAATAAAAACAGAATTCTCCATGTTGCTGGGTGGTTAAATCGTGCTCAGGATGCAAACTGGGCAATTCGAAAGGGGCATCCATTTCTTCAGGCCACCAGGGCACCATTTAAGGAATTATTACTCTGGTAAATGAGCATAAATAGGACCCTAGTGACTGAAAGTTTGAGGCTGCTTCCAAAGCTCTAATTTTGCACCCAGGGAGTATAAAGAAGAATCTGGGTGGACTAAATAGCCAGATAAATAATGCAAAAGCTGAGTCTGGGCCAAGGTGGAAGCCATATTTGAGAGATCAGGTACTGATGCAAATTTCAGATTGTGTTTTACGGAAAGGTGATCATAGTGAACTGATTGACAGGGGCTTTGACAGTAAGGTGTCAGTCTCTAGGGCATGTGACATATGAATTCCCAGATAAATTCATAGCTCAAGCTGAATTTGAGCTTGGGACTGAAACCCAAAAATGGCAAATATGAGGTTTGGGCAAAAGGAGCAGACTGCTATTCTCCCTTGGTTCTGGTATCCCTGCCTTTCTCGACCTGCCTTCCTCCCTGCCCATCTAGAGAATGATCTCTCCAGTGCAATATATATTAATTATATTAATATAATGCACTCTCCAGTGCAATATATTGTCAATGCAAGGGTTTTTTTGTCCTCATAAGTGATTTTTGTGCACAGAAAGTTATTTTTAAAATTAGCATTCAAATTATTCAAAACCTACTTACTTCTGAAGCTTTTAAGAAGTCACAGTTTTAAAAACATAATTCCCTTTGTAAATCTAGTCAATTTCAACATTCACTTTAAAGGTTTTTTAATTGAATTGAGTAAATTTCCTTAAATATTTCCAGCTATACTTACATTTAGCATATTTGATGTTCCTCCCAAGAACTGTTTAACAACAACCACAACAAAAACTGGGTCACAGGCAGTGGCTTATGCCCATAATACCAACCTTTTGGGAGGCTGAGGCTGGAGGATCTCTTTAGGCCAGGAGCCTAAGACCAGTCTGGGCAACACTGGGATGTCCCATCTCTATTAAAAACAAACTGTCCCATGTTCTTAGATAGGTTAGTGTCTAATGAATTCAACTTAGAACACTTCAAATTAAAATCATGAGCTAAATCAATTGCTCACTATCACAATTAAGAATTACAAAGCTGCATTACTCTAACATGCTAAATTATCTTAAAACACTTCCACATCAAATATGTATAGTTTCTTTAATCCCCAAACATGTATGTATGGGTGTGCCCCTCCTAAGTGTTTTCTGGGGCTGAGAGATGTTTACCCACCAAGGGAAAGATTGTGTCAATCCACACTCTTTTTTTTTTTTTCTCCCTCCAGACAAGGTCTCTCTCTCTCCCAGGTCACTTGGCCTGGAAAGCAGTACTACCATTATATTTCACTGCAACCTCAAATTCCTGGACTCAAGTGATCCTCCTGCCTACAGTCTTCCTGTAGCTAGGACTACAGGTGTGTGCCACCACACCTGGCTAATTTTTCTATTTTTTCATAGAGAGAGGGTCTTGCCATGTTGCTCAAGCTGGTCTTGAACTCCTGGGCCAACCCACACTCCTAGGGATTGCTTTCTTAGATGCTTGAGAGTGGCAGGACAACCAGATGTGTGACTTGGACTATGAGGTCCCTTTTATAATTACTATAGTTTTTTATACCATAACTAAAAGAGGGTGTGCTCACTCACAGGACTGACTTATCCACTAGGCAGAGTGGCTCAGGGCCACAGAATTCTACATTCTGTTTCAGTTTTCACTCTCTTAAAGGGTATGCAACCCTCATAATTTTAAATGCTGTTCAATTTGCAAAAATTTAGAGTCATTTCATAAAGGAACCTAATCAAATAAACAAATAAAAACATCATCACCCATAAGAGAAACAAAAATTAAATTAAAACCACAATGACATAGTATTATATATCTACTAGAATTGCTGAAATTTTAAAGACTAGTAGCACTAAATCTTGCTTTAGTAGAAAGTTTTGGCGGTTTTGTATCAATGCTATGACCCAGTAGTTCCCCCTCCTGGCTATTTACCCTAGAGAAATGAAAATACAGTTCTACAAATAGATGGAGAAAAGAATGTTCTCAGCAGCTTTATTCACGGTAGAAAAAAAAAAAAAAACAACAGCTTCAAATCAATAGGAAAATAGATAAGCAAACCATGGTGTATTCAAACAATGAAAACTACTTAAAAAAAAAGAGGAAAGAATGAACTCAGATACACACAGAGCCTAAATTAATTTCAAAAATTTTACATAAAGGGGATGTGTATGGCTCGGTGCCCATACATAGCTCAGTGAGTAGGGTGCTGGCCACATACACTGAGGCTGGTGGGTTCGAACCCACACCAGCCAGCTAAACAACAATGACAACTGCAACAAAAAAGTAGCCAGGCATCATGGTGGGTGCCCGTAGTACCAGCTACTCAGGAGGCTGAGGTGAGAGAATTGCTTAAGCCCAAGAGTTTGAGGTTGCTGTGAGCTGTGATGCCATAGCACTCTACCCGGGGTGACAACTTGAGACTCTGTCTCAAAAAAAGAAAAAGAAGGGGATGTACAATGTGGTTCTTTGTTAGCATTTCCTTTTTTGAAGTTCTAGAGCAAGTTGAACTATTTTATGATGAATGAAGTCAGACAGTGGTTGCCTCTGGGGATGGGGACAGGGATTTACTGGGAAGGGCTTGAAGGAATGTTCTGGAGTGATAGAGGTTTGGGTGTATGTGTTTGTCAAAACTCATCCATGTTGCACTTAAGATCTGTGCATTTCACTGCATATAAATTTTGCCTAAAAGGAAAAAGAATCATAAACAAATGTTGAGCTCTGGTTAATAATATGATTGTTGAAGTCTATAAGAATAAAGTATCCCAATGTCTGCAGCTCATACACAAAATAAGATACTGGGCAAAGAATATAAATAGATATTTCTCCAAAAAATACAAATGGCCAATAAACACATGAAAAAATGTTTGGCATCATTTGTCATTAGGGAATGAAAGTCAAAACCACAATGAAATATTAATTCAATTCACACCCACTAGGATAGTAAAGGGGTTCAGAACACACCTCACCAAAATATGCCACTTTTGCAAATGGATTATTTTGAACTGAAGGCACTTAAGAAACAGCAGGTGCAGGAAGGATTCTCTGCCCTCTTCCTCCTACGTAAGAGCAGGTCATAAAATTTCCTATGAGAAAGATGCCTTTCTTGCACCAAGAAGAAATAACACGATCACCAGAAACAGGGAGTTGACCCTAAAACAGACCTATACAAACAAACCAATATAACTTTTATCTTCCATTAGTTTTCACGAGTATTTTCTAGTCAGCCCTCCACAATTTACTGCCTCTACCTAAAGGTTAGAGCCCTTTTGTCTTGTTACATCTCCACAATGTATTGTTTTTTGTGTACAAAGATATATGAGCATTCATTTTTCTTCTGAGGATTTTCGTGTACATGTAAAAATATTAAATCAATTTATGTATTTTCCTCTTGCGATATGACTTACATCAGTTTAATGCTGAGGCCCAGCCTCAGAACCTAAGAGGACAAAAGGAAGTTCTTTCCTACCCTAAAAATGACTATAATAAAAAAAGACACACAATAGTAAGTGTTGACAGGATGTGGAGAAAATGGAACCCTCATATATTGCTGTTAGGAATGTAGAAAACAGTCTGGGACATCCTCAAAATGTTGAAAATAGAGTTAGTATATGACTCAGCAATTCTATACTAGGCATGTACCCAAAAGAACTGAAAACACAAAATCTTGTACATGAACGTTGATAAGAGCTTTATACGTAATAGCCCCAAAGTGGAAACAACACAAATGTCCATCAGTTGATAAACAGACAAATACAAGAGGTATAGCCATTTAAGGGAATATTATTCAGCCACAAAATACTTTTTGCACTGATTTATGCAACAACAGGAATGAACCTTAAAGACATTTTGTTAAGTGAAAAAAGCCAAAAACTAAAGACCACATATTGTGTGATTCCTTTTGCACAAAACATCCAGGACAGGCAAATCCATACAGAGAGAAAGTAGACAGCAATGGAGAGTGACTGGGGTTTCCCTTTGGGGTGATGGAAATGTTCTGGAATTATATAATAGAAATGATTGCATGATATTGGAATATGCTTAAACCACTGAATGCTATACTTTAAAAAAAGGTGAATTTATTATATAAAAATTGCATCTCTATTAAAAAACAAGATGGGTTGATTAATAGATAGAGGATGGTTAGATGGACAGACACGTAATAAAACAAACGTAGCAAATTGTTAATTATAGAATCCAGGTGGTGGGTATATGGGTATTTGCTGTACAATTCTTTCAACTTTTCTGTATGTTTACAATTTTTATAATAAAATGATGAAAATATAATGACTGGTTGATAAAACTTTTAAGATTATTCTATCAACATATATGAGATGGATTAAAGACTTAAGTGTAAGATCTGAAACCATAAAAATTCTAGAAAACAACCTAGGAAAAACTCTTCGGGACATTGGCCTAGGCAAATAATTCATGACTAAGACTTAAAAAGCAAATGCAACAAAAACAGAATAGACAAATGGGACTTAATAAATTAAAAAGCTTCTATACAGCAAAAGAAATAGTCAAGAGTAAACAGACGGCCGGGTGTGGTGGCTCACACCTGTTGTCCCAGCGCTGTGGGAGGCTGGGGCAGGTGGATCACCTGTGCTCAGAGGTTCAAGACCAGCTGAAGACCCGCCTGAGGCAGAATGAGCCAGAATAAGACCCTGTCTCTACAACAACAACAAGACAGTCGGACCTTGTGATCCCCCAGCTACATTGGGGGCAAGAAAACACTACAGGAGGAAGAAGTAAAAAAAAAAAAAAAAAGAGTAAACAGACAACCTACAGAATGGGAGAAATATTTGCAAAATGTACCTTTGACAAAGGACTAATTTCAAAAATCTATAAGAAACTTAAAAAAAAAAATCTACAAGGAACTCAAACAACTCAACAAGAAAAAACAAACAAACTCATTAAAAAGTGGGCAAAAGACATGGACATTTTTCAAAAGAAGACGTGCATGTGGCCCACAAACATAACGACAAATGCTCAACATCACTAATCATCAGAGAAATACAAATTAAAACCACAATGAAATAGCATCTTACACCAGCCAGAATAGTTGTTTTTTAAAAGTCAAGACATAACAGATATTGAACAGGATTCAGAGAAAAGGGAATGCTTACACACTGTTGGTGAAATGTAAATTACTAAGTACAACCTCTAGTGGAAAACTGTATGGAGATTTCTCAAAAAACTAAAAATAGAACTGCCATTCAATTCAGCACTCTCACTACTGGGCAGCTACCCAATGGCAAACATATATATCAAAGATACCTGTACTTATATGTTTATTGCAGCATTATTCACAATAGCAAAGAAATGGAATCAACCTAAGTGTTCCTCTAGAAAATGTGCATGGCATACACACCCACTCCCCC
>NW_003852434.1:6409979-6410355 GCF_000181295.1 Otolemur garnettii
TGCTAAGTATATCTATGTTATTGTGAAACAGATCTCCAGAATTTTTTCATCTTATAAAACTGAAATGCTATAACCTTTGAACAACAAACAATTCTCCTTTTCCTTTGCCCCTTATACCTGAAAAATCACCATTCTATTTTTTTGTTTCTATATATTTGCCTTAGATACTTATGTAAGTGGAATCATACAATATTTGTCTATTTGCGACCAGTTTTGTTTGATTTGGTTTGGTTTTGTTTTTGTTTTTTTTTGTTTTTGAGACAGAGTCTCACTATGTCACCCTGGGTAGAATGTCGTGGCATCACAGCTCACAGCAACCTCAAGCTCTTAAGCTTAAGCGATTCTCTTGCCTCAGTCTCCCAAGTAGCTGGGAATA
>NW_003852434.1:6410686-6416346 GCF_000181295.1 Otolemur garnettii
AAATATAATAAAGATATTTCCATTTTGGAAAAGAACAAATCCTAGTCTCTCACAAAGCACAGGTAACACAGAGAAGGAGCCGGAAGTAGATAGGTCCTTAACTCAGCCGGTCAGTCCCTCCTGCAGGATGTCTGGGGAGTTAATCAATCATGATGAGGCAGGGGAGGGATGGTCTCTAATCCCAACATCCATGAAGAAGAAATAAGGGGCTTAAGCTGCTAGAAATCTCCCTACAAGCTGCAATGTATTCCAACTTGAGCCTTTCACTCTGAAATTGGGGTCTCCCTGCTGACTACTCACTACACTCTCCCTTCTTCAATTGAACCCAAGTCAACTTGGCTGCTCACTCTGTAGTTTGCACATACGCTGCGTGTGCATGAGCAAGGGATCCGGGAAAGTTTTCCAAGCTGTGAGGGGCACTGTGATTCCAGAGAGCTAAAACCATTGTCAAATCCTGATTACATCCTGCCTATTAGACAAGCTGATACTGTAGTTCTAGCATTATTTTTGAAATGCATTTTTTAAACTTTTAATTACAATTTCCAATACATACAAAAGTAGACAGGATGGCGTGATGCACCTCTATCTCACTTATATTCTGCTGCCTCACAAGCCACCCTGAATTTGTGATATAAATCAAGAGCCATGGTGCCTGTGGGTTCTGAAGGTCAGGAATTTGGACAGGGCATGGTAGAGATGGCATGTCTCTGTTCCACAGCATCTAGGACTTCAACAAGAAAGACTAGACTGCCTGGTGTGACTTGAATCACTGGGGCTAGCATCATCTAGAGCAGTGGTTCTCAACCTTCCTAATGCCGCAACCCTTTAGTACAGTCCTGTGGGTCATGACCCACAGATTGAGAACCACTCATCTAGAGGTTTCTTCACTGGTGTGTATGGTTCCTGGCTGGGACAACTTGAAGGCTGGGCTTAGCAGGGACCAGGGACAGAGCATTCACACAGCCCCCCCCCCCCCAGTTGACTGGAGCTTCTCATGCTATGTCAGCTGGGTTCCCAGAGAGAGCACCCAAAGCAGAAGTGTCTAGAAAACAAGTGTACCCAGAGCATCAGGTGGGAGCTGCATGGCCTTTTATGAGCTGCCCCCGGCGTCACGTTGGCCGTTATTTCTGTTATACTCTATTGACAAAAGCAGTGTACACTTGCCTCATATTTAAAGGTGGGGGGGCGTAGATCCTCACTTTGTAAGGGAAGGTCAAATTACAGACGAGTTTGCAGGTGGAAAATATTGTTGCCACATTCAAATAATAAAATCTGCCAACACCATCACGCACACATCACCTGGCTTCAATAACTGCTCACTCATGGTCAGTCTTGTCACATACATGCCTCTACCTACTTCCCTGCCCACTCTGGCATTATTTTGAAGCAAATTTTAAATGTCATATCAGTTTACCCACAAACACTTCAGCAGATATCTCTACAAGATAAGGATCCTGGAAAAATAGCTACAGTTCTAATATCCCACCTCGAAAATATAACAAGAACTTGTTTGATAACATTCAATATCCAGTTTGTGTTTCTCTGATTGTCTCATAATTTTTTTTCTTTTTGGAAGACAGAGTCTTACCCTGTTGCCCCGGCTAGAGTGCCATAGCATCAACCTTGCTCCCAGCAACATCAAACTCCTGCGTTAAAGTGATCTTCCTGCCTCAGCCTCCCAAGTAGCTGGGACCACAATGACCAACCACAATGCTAGGCTAGTTTTTCTATTTTTAGTAGAAACTAGGTCTCCATCTTGCTCAAGCTGGTTTCAAGCTTCTGAGCTCAAATGATTCACTGCCCTCGGCCTCCCAGAGCGTTAGGATTACAGGCATGAGCCACTCATAAATATTTTTTAGTAAGGTATATTTGTTTGAGTTGGCCTTGAGATAACCTATTTCTTCAATAGGCTCTTTATTTTTTTTTTTCAGTAGAGAGTGTACATTCCACCTTCTTACATCTGAAGAGCGTCAGACTGGGGATAAAGATTTGTCTCCATCGGCACCCCTAAAGATGTCCTACCTGGTTGCACATGAAGTAAGGAAATGAGACCCATGCTTCTTATAAATAACATTTGCCTTTTCTGTTCATTTCATGAAATAATTACAAAGTCTAATAAAATAAATAATTGGCCGATCATGCCTGTCCAGTCCATTTTGTGCTGCTATAACCGAGTACTGGAGTCTGAGTAATTTATAATGAACAGAAATTTACTTCTCACAGTTCTGGAGACTGAAAGTACAAGACTTCTCACCTGCACCTGACGAGGGCCTTTCTTCCTGCGTCATCGGTGGTGGGAGGGGGAAGGAGAAGGTGAGCAAGAGACCAAAGTTGTCCAAACTAACCCGCTCTCACAATAACAGCATTACTCTATTAATGAGGGTACAGCCCACCTTGCCTAATCATCTCTTAAAGATTTTTTTTTTCTGAGTCTCACTCTGTTGCCCTGAACAGAATGCTGCAGCATCATAGCTCGCAGCAACCTCAAACTCTTGGGCTCAAGCCTTGCCTCAGCCTCCTGACTAGCTGGGACTATGGGCATGTGCCACAAGCCCGGTTAGTTTTTCTATTTTTGGTAGAGATGAGGTCTCCCTCTTGCTCAGTCTGGTTTCAAATTCCTAAGCTCAGGGAATCTACCCACCTTGGCCTCCCAGAGTGCTAAGATTACAGAGAAGAGCTACCTTTCCCAGCCTAAGGTCCCACTTTTTAATACTTTTACAGTGGCAATTAAATTTCAATGTAAGCTTTGTAGGGGACACATTCAAACTGCAGCAATGCCTGGACCAACAATTCAATAAACGCTGTAGAAGCAATTGCCTACTCCGCCCTGTGACCACCACAAACCCACTTCGCCAACGTCTAGGAGCAAACAGGAGTCATTACAAGGCTTCAGGCTCCAATGATAAATGAGTCCTACCACAAGGACTATTTCCCACACAGGCCTCGTCCTTAGTAACACTTATCTCTGCTCCACAAAGGAGGAAATACTTTTGCCCAACTTCCAAGCACATATGTCTTGAGAAAGTCCAAAACTGACATCTATTAAAGTCAAGAACATAATAGAGAGTCCAGCCTACAAATAACATTAGGATAGGGTTTCTTCGCCCAATCTCCCCACCCCAGCCACTTCCTTATTTCCAATGCATTTGGTCAAAGTCTTCCTTCTCGGCCCTGTGTTTACCTTGTTCACACTGCTTATAGAACCTGGGGGGGACAATAAATAATGTCCCATTTAATTTACTTTATTATGCTTTAGGGGAATCAGTGTAATTAGTAGGGTCTTCCAGGGCCTTCTTTATCCCAAAGACAAGCAACCAAAATTGGCCAGTCAGCTCTTTGGGAACCTCTGAATAATCCCTCAGCCTATATTATAGTAATCTACCTAGTTATACTGTGCGGTCCCTGGCACTTACAAGTTCTTATTCTAGGGACACATCTTGTTTTCTCTGATACCCTCTAGTTTACTTACTGGTTCCCAGGTCCCACTATCCAACAGACACAGAGAAATACATATTTGTAGTACATGTATGTATATAGAGATAGATATAGACACATATATTTAAACTTAACAAAAAGAAAATTAGAAACTGTATCTACAGAGAAATACACGTCCACGTTCTACAAATAGATATCTACATGACAGAGGAAACACAACATTTATAGTTGGGCTTTTATTTCTTTTCTTTGAGACAGAGTCTCAAAGTTGTGCCTCGCCACAACATCCGGGTATTTTAGAGAAGAGGTTTTGCTCTGGCTCAGGCTGGTCTCAAACCTGTGAGCTCAGGCAATCCACCCGCCTTGGACTGCCAATCCTATGCTAGGATTATAGGCATGAGCCACTGTGGCTGGCCTTTTTTCTTTTTTCTTTTTTTTCCCCCCAGACAGGGGAAAGTGCCATGACATCATAGCCCACAGCAACCTCAAACTCTTGGGCTCAAGTAATCCTCCTGCCTCTGCCTCTGGAGTAGCTGGGACTATAGGCATTGCCACCTGGCTGATTTTTTTCTATTCTTTTAGTAGAGACAAGGTTTTGCTCTTGCTCAAGTTGGTCTCCAACTCCTGAGCTCAAGCATATCACCTGATTCAAACTCCCAGAGTGCTAGAATTACAGGCTTGAGCTACTGCTCCTGGCCTAATTTGCCTTTTAAAAATATGAAACTGGGCTCAGTGCCCGTAGCACGGTGGTTACAGTGCTGGCTACATGCACCAAGGCTGGTGGGTTTAGCAGCCTGGGCCAGCTAAACAATGACAAATGCAATAGCCACAACAAAAAATAGCTGGGTGTTGTGGTGGGTGCCTATAGTCCCAGCTACTTAGGAGGCTTAGGCAAGAGAAGCACTTGAGTCCAAGAGTTGGAGGTTGCTGTGAGCTGTGATGCTACAGCATTCTACCCAGGGCAATATAGTGAGACTCTGTCTCAAAAAAAAAAAATTAGCCTGGCATTGTAGCAGAGGCCTGTAGTCCCAGCTACTTGGAAGGTGAGGCAAGAGAATTGCTTGAGCCCAAGAATTTGAGGTTGCTGTGAGCTATGATGCCACAGCACTCTACAAAGTAAGACTCTGTCTCCCCTTCCCCCAAAAAAGACTACAAAATAATTATCTCCATTTTACAGATGAAGAAACTGATACTCTTAAAGGTTGACAAACTGGCCCAAGATAACTACACCCTACCAAGCTGCAGGGCTAGGATATACGTAGCTGTAACTTGCCATGAAAAATGTAAGGAGTCTTATTATAAACTATGTCTGAAATGACGGTTTCTATTAATATCCCCATATATTCCTCCTGCCTTTGCTCCTGTCGAGTTCTCTTGATTCTCAAGTTCTCCAACAAATGGATCAAACCAACTTAGATTCAGGAGCCAGAAAGTCATCCAGTCTTAGCCAACAGCTGATCGTGTGTGCAAGTTGCTTCTCTGCTTCCTCCTTTCGGTCTTCCCAGCCCCCACGTTGTGGTAATGCTCGTGTAAACTGTGCTGGCCCACATTTCAGGATGCCGTGATTCATGCAGACTGCACTGACCCACATTTCAGAATGTCGTGAGGATTCACTACTTAGAAAACTTGCAATGATCCACTTTTCAAATCATCCAAATATTTCAAAGAAATTGGTGTGACTGTTGCCCCACGACAACAGAAGGCAGAGGCATGGGGTGAGATGTGGGATCAAAGTCATGACAAAGACAGAAAAAGATTCAGGTGCAGTGGCTCATGCCTGTACTCCTAGCACTCTGGGAGAATGTGGTGGGTGGATCGCTTAAGCTCAGGACCAGCTTGAACAAGAGTGAGACCCCACCTCTACTAAAAATAGAAAAACTTGCTGGGCATTGTGGTGGGTGCCTGTATCCCAGCGACTCAGCAGGCTGAAGCAGGAAGGTTGCTTGGGCCCAGGAGTTTGAGGTTGCTGTGAGCTATGACGCCACAGCACTCTAGCCAGTGTGACAGAGTGAGACTCTGTCCTTCCCTCCAAAAAAAAAGATAGAAAAAGAGCCTCATCTTCTGCTTTCCCACCTCCAGGTCTGCCCATGATTATACTCTCCTGGTAGCACACTGTGTATATATGTGGTGTTTATGTATGTATTATAATAATGGTACCATAAGAACCTGATTCAGGTTGAAAAATTATACACTTAACTTTTAAGTTGCTTAAGAATAGACAGATC
>NW_003852434.1:6416958-6417956 GCF_000181295.1 Otolemur garnettii
CCATCTCAGAGCCTGAGTCCTCCGGTGTGAAGGATGGAAAATGTGCCCGTGGCAGGGCGCGGGGACGGGAGGTGCCACAGGTAAGCACCTCACAGTTCCAGGCCCACAGGAGGCTCGAAGTGCCTGGTGTTGGCTGTGATTATAAAGCAATGAAAGTATCAAAGAAAAGCTGATGTCCCGCCAACACCTGAAAACAAAGCACAGAAGGGAAATCTGGCAAAAACTCCGAATTCAAAGGGAAGTCAGCGCCCCACACGTCGTACGGAGCCGCGTCCCGGCTTCCAGACGCGGCCGCACCAGACACTTCAGGTGCACCTGCTGGAGACTGTCCTCACCAGAGGCTGATAAGGCACTTTTGGCGATCGTCTCCTTCTAGCTGCAGTTTAGCCCATGCCCGGGTCAGATTTTTCAGGCAAAAAGTAAGGTACCTGAGAACCAGCTGCCTGGCCCAGGTTTGGGCTAGCTCGGGCTGGCTCAGGTGACAAGCAAGTGCCGCTCAGCGAGATGGGAGGGGAGCGATGAGGCCCAGCTGGAGGCTCGAGTGGACGGTCGGCAGGAGGAGACCTGGTGCCCCAGGGTGGAGCTGGAAGCGGGAAACGGCGCGCAGGACACGGGGCATCGGGAAGCCGAGTCCGAGATGGCCGGCCAAGCCTCCCGGGCGCTGGGATCCCAGCCATCTCCACACCCTCCAAATGGGTGCGGGTGATTTCGTAAGTGGACGGAACTGCCACGGAGAGGACAGCGATCGAGGAAGTGGGAGCGAGCTGGGGAAGCTGGGCGGGGATGCAAAGGGTGCTGTGCACGGGTGCGCGGGGGAGGGGTGCGCGGGGGAGGGTGCCCGGGGGAGGGGCGGAGAGGGCAGGAGGAGAGAGGACCGCGGAGCGGCAGAGGGCGCGGTGGCCGGGCGGGAGGAAGTGCGCCAGCTGCCCTCGAGTCCTCGCGGCGGTGCCCGGCGGGGAGCAGCCAGGTGAGCCCAAGATGCTGCCGCGCCCGAGGCC
>NW_003852434.1:6421693-6423645 GCF_000181295.1 Otolemur garnettii
CCATAGCTCACAGCAACCTCAACATCTTGATTCTCTTGCCTCAGCCTCCTAAGTAGCTGGGACTACAGGCACCCACCACAATGCCCAGCTACTTTTTAGAGTCGGGGTCTCACTCTGGCTCAGGCAATCCACCTGCCTCAGCCTCCCAAGTGCTGGGGTTACAGGTGTGAGCCACCACTCCGGGCCTGATGTCCTTATAAAAAGGGGAAATTTGAACCAGGCACAGTGGCTCACACATGTAATCCCAGGACTTGGGAGGCTAAGGCAGGAGGATTGCTTAAAGCCAGGATTCAAAACCAGACTAGGCAACTTAACAAGACCCATGTCTTTACAAAAATTAAGATTGGCCCATTGTTCAAGCCAATCACTTTGTGCTTTTTTGTTACTGCAGCTCTAAGAAATTCACACAGCCTCCTGGAAGCACCAGGCCAGGGTGACAGTTGAAACACTTTCATCTCTTTGTGTCTGTCACCTTCTTTGGGGGATTTCTCCCACCTCTCTAACAAACAGTTCCCCATTTCTCTCGAGCTTGTGGTAACTGTTGGTGTTCCTCAGATTCTGAGCTGGGCCACCTTTTCACTTCACCGGTTCCCCTAAATAATCTGTCCCATTCCCAGAAATTACTTGAATTACTGCTCATGCAGTGGTGTGCTGGGAAAAATTTAACAACAGGCTCTCTGGGAAGAGGAGAGATGAATTTATGGTTTTTACTGATTTCTGGGGTGTAAATACTCCGACCATGGCCAGTTTCAGATGGCCAATAGTTTAACAACCGCATGACAGAATTTCTCAAAATTAACATTTGACTCTCGCAGCCTGGTGAGCTGACCCCAGCATGCCTCTGCTTTCATGTCAGAGATAATGCAATTTATTTTTGGACAGAAGGTAAAATAAAAACACCCGCAGACTCTTTTTTCCTAACAAAGTGTTCTGGAAATAGAATAGCTACAGCTGTGATCTTTGTTATGCGTATGTCACCATGGTGGTTTCTTTCCCTCTGTATATAACTGACCTGAGGTATCCTTGATCAATGTTTGCTTTACAGCATGTTTTGCATCTGTACTAACCCTAGTTTTTATCGGAGGGCATCAATACTACACTCTCAAAACAAGGACAATTTCCAATTGAAAGGAGACAAACAAAAAGGTCCTTAGGACCAAAAGCTTGAAACATGTCATTTCCTTTACTTGGCAGCACCCAAGTGGTCAGCCCACGTGGCGGTGGGTTTTAATTTTGTTCAGAAAACAGTATTTGTCTGGCCTCCACTTACCCATTCATCAGGCCAGCCTCACATTTTCATTCACTTAATAAATATTCATATTAATTATGCGTCATCTGGGCACTTGTCTGGGTGCTAGGGAGACTCTGATAAGCCAGAGAAGGCCCCTGCTCTCAGCGAGCTTACATCAGAGGTGGGGAGTGGGATGGATAGTAAGCCAGGGAAACAAACATGGGAAATTAATTTCAGAAAGTGGTGAATGCTAGGAAGAAAATTAAGGCAGGATAATGTGACCAAGAGTGGCCCCAGGTCACTCATACCTCCAGGCACCAGGTTCGGACGCTCGGTTTCCAGCCGGATCCCGCCCTGAGATGCCACAGCTCCTCGCCCAGCTGTAGTTTCCCCTCCGCGTCCTGAAAAGCACCAGTCTTTGCCCAGTCTAACTTGTTTACAAAATAGCAGCTATAGGAATCTAAATGAGTTTCCTCTATCATCAAACATAATCTAAATGGTCAGGATCAGAATCAGTGCCCAGCCAAGCCAGTGGAGGAGCCAGCCTGGAGTGACTGACTCTTTGAGGAGCCCTGGGCTCAGGGTTGCTGGCCCCTGATGTTATACTGAAGATTGTCCCGTCTATATCCCCAGCCTCGCTGTGTCTCCTGAATTCCAGACACACATGGCCAGCTGCCTGATGCAAGTATGTTTCTGGTGTTCTAGACAAGCAAGACCTCTG
>NW_003852434.1:6423665-6429058 GCF_000181295.1 Otolemur garnettii
GCATGTTTTGCATCTGTACTAACCCTAGTTTTTATCGGAGGGCATCAATACTACACTCTCAAAACAAGGACAATTTCCAATTGAAAGGAGACAAACAAAAAGGTCCTTAGGACCAAAAGCTTGAAACATGTCATTTCCTTTACTTGGCAGCACCCAAGTGGTCAGCCCACGTGGCGGTGGGTTTTAATTTTGTTCAGAAAACAGTATTTGTCTGGCCTCCACTTACCCATTCATCAGGCCAGCCTCACATTTTCATTCACTTAATAAATATTCATATTAATTATGCGTCATCTGGGCACTTGTCTGGGTGCTAGGGAGACTCTGATAAGCCAGAGAAGGCCCCTGCTCTCAGCGAGCTTACATCAGAGGTGGGGAGTGGGATGGATAGTAAGCCAGGGAAACAAACATGGGAAATTAATTTCAGAAAGTGGTGAATGCTAGGAAGAAAATTAAGGCAGGATAATGTGACCAAGAGTGGCCCCAGGTCACTCATACCTCCAGGCACCAGGTTCGGACGCTCGGTTTCCAGCCGGATCCCGCCCTGAGATGCCATAGCTCCTCGCCCAGCTGTAGTTTCCCCTCCAGGTCCTGAAAAGCACCAGTCTTTGCCCAGTCTAACTTGTTTACAAAATAGCAGCTATAGGAATCTAAATGAGTGTCCTCTGTCATCAAACATAATCTAAATGGTCAGGATCAGAATCAGTGCCCAGCCAAGGCCAGTGGAGGAGCCAGCCTGGATTGACTGACTCTTTGAGGAGCCCTGGGCTCAGGGTTGCTGGCCCCTGATGTTATACTGAAGATTGTCCCGTCTATATCCCCAGCCTCGCTGTGTCTCCTGAATTCCAGACACACATGGCCAGCTGCCTGATGCAAGTATGTTTCTGGTGTTCGAGACAGAGCAAGACCTCTGAATAAGTCTTGACTTTACTCACTTCTCTCCATCCCCACTGCTGGCACTTTACCTTAGTCTGTGTCTTCTGTTGTATTACCCTGATCAGAGTCCTTAGTCCTTCTTTGCAGTAAGGCACACTGCATGCAGTCTATTATTCTCTAAAACAGACATCTGGTGAGGTCACTCCAGCTGCTCTAAATTCTTCCATGTCCCCTCCGCCCATTGCCCTCATGTGAAGTTGGCACACCTGGACACGATGACCCCCAGGCCCTCTGTTATGCAGCCTCATTCTCCTCTGCAGTCTGTTCTTGCCCAGCCTCCCTGCCTGCGCCTCTGGGCACCTGCACCCCATCACCTCCTCAGTGGTGCCATGCTCTCGTCCAGCTCTGGCCTTCCCACAGGCCTCTCCCTTCCCTGGGAGCACGTCCTTCAGTCCCATCCCACTGTCTTCAATTCTTCCTTTTGCACATCTAACAGTGAAGCCAGTTCCCCTGGGAAACCTCTAACCACTCCCTCCTCCCAGCCCAAAGTGTGGGTGAGGAGCCCCCCTGTATGTTCCCATAACATGGAATTGCCTACATATCATTAAACTATAAACTGTATGAGGCTGGCACCTGTCTCTGCCTCACCATTCTATCTCCAGCAACTAGCATAACACCTGGCACCAAGGGAGGTATTGAGTAGATGAATGGGTAGCCTGCCTTCTCTAAGTAAATCTTGGTTTCTTTACCTATGAAAAAACAAAAATGTACACACAAAAAACCCAACTTGTATAATATAAAATATCATGGGACTGTTACGGAAAACTTGTAACATACAGAAAAGTAATAGAAAAGAGTCTGTCATGACCTCACCAGGTAATAATGACTCCTGTTCTCATCCTGGCATATTTCTCTCCTATGTATAAATATATATGTTACTTTTGTTGTTAAAATTACACGATGTACTTTGTATTTTATTGTGGTAAAATATACGAAACATAAAATGTAACATTTTAACTTTTCAGTGGCATTAAGTACACTCAGGTGGTTGGGCAAATGTTACCAACTCTAAATCTCGGAACTTTTTGATCCTCCCAAACTGAAACTCTACACTCACTAAGCAGTAATGCTCTCTTCCCTGCACCCTGCAATTCATTTATTTTATTATTATTATTTTTTTTTTTTTGGCAGTTTTTTTGCCAGGGCCGGGTTTCAACTCGCCACCCTCAGCATATAGGGCTGGCGCCCTACTCCTTTGAGCCACAGGCGCCGCCCCCTGCAATTTATTTTTATTTGGGTTTGTACCAAACTGAAAATGGCTCTCTGCTCCCTTACCTTGTCCACATTAGCACCTCCATTTACTGTCTTTCTAGTAGTTCTGCACATCCTGCGGAAGATGCTGTCCTTCCAGGGTTATTTGGTTCTGTCGGGTATTTCAGTCAGGGTGAATTCCGGGTTGACAACATTTCTGAAATCTCATTTTATGCTGCATTTTCCTGTGCCAGGAACCCCGGTAATTTTAGGGGTTGTCAAGTCATAAAAAACATGGTGAGAAGAAATCACTGACGTTTTTAATGCGGGAGATTTACTCTTTGGTCAAGTTCCATCTCTGAATTTCTCTCCTAGCTGGGCATGGAGGCCCACACCTGTAATCCCAGCATTATTGGGAAGCCAAGGTGGGAGGATTGTGTGAGGCCAGAAGTACAAGGCCAGCCTGGACAAAATAGTGAGAACCCTGTATCTACAAAAATAAAAAATAAAAAAAATCAGTTGGGTATGGTAGTGTGCACTTGTAATCCTGGCTACTGTGGAGGCTGACATGGGAGGTTTGCTTGAGCCCAGGAGACTGAGGTTACAGTGAGCTATGTTCGTGTCACTACACTCCAGCCTGGAGGACAGAACAAGACATGTCTCTGAAAAAAAATTTCATTAAAAAATGTTATTTTCTAAGCATAAATAAATCTTTTGAAAATTTTACATAGTACTGCACATGTACAGGTCCGCAGGAGCACATCTTACCATTTTAAATTTCAGGTCAGGTCTTTAATTCCTAACTTGTTAAGAAGTCTGAGCAATTAGATAGTCCTCAGGAATAGTTTTCTACCTTGAAATAAACCTTCATGTCAACTACAGCCCCAGCCAAAAACTGCAAAAAAAAAACCCCCAAAAGTACTGAATATGATCATACTTGTCAAGGTAAAATATAAGCTCTTGGCTGGGCATGGTCCAGAGCAGGCGTCCTCAAACTACGGCCTACAGGCCACATGTAGCCCACCTAGGACATTTACCCGGCCCGCCAGGTGTTTTTGCCGCCACTGCCTGTCCTGCTTAGTAGCCGACTCGTCCCGGGGCCCGCAGTCCGGCCCTCCAACGGTCTGAGGGACAGTGAACTGACCCCCTGTTTTAAAAGTTTGAGGCCCCCTGGTCCAGAGGATCACTTGAGCCCAGGAATTTGAGGTTGCTGCAGTAAGCTATGACATTCTTTTCTCAAAAATAAATAAAAATAGGCTCAGTACCCATACCATAGTGGTTACGGTACCAACCACGTATAGCAAGGCTAATTGGTTTGAATCTGGCCCCGGTCAGCTAAAACAACAGTGACAACTGCAACAAAAAATAGCTGGGTGTCGTGGCGGGCGCCTGTAGTTTCAGCTACTGGGAGGCTGAGGCAAGAGAATCGCTTCCAGGGGTCCTCAAACTTTTTTAAACAGGGGGCCAGTTCAGTGTCCCTCAGACAATAGGAGGGCCGGACTGCGGGCCCCGGGACAAGTCGGCTGCTAAGCAGGACAGGCAGCAGTGGCAAAAACACCCGGTGGGCTGGATAAATGTCCTAGGCGGGCTGCGTGTAGCCTGCAGTCCGTAGTTTGAGGACCCCTGGAAGGCTTTGAGGTTGCTGTGAGCTGTGACCCCGTGGCACTGTACCAAGGGCTACTACATAGTGAGACTCTGTCTCAAAAATAAATAAATAAATAAATAAATAAATAAAAATAAAAATGCTCTCACCCAAATTAGAGCTCCAAGTTGCCCGCTTGTGACGAGAAGAACAATCCTGCAATTAGCAAGATTCAGATTCAGGTGATTCCCCTTTGTGGTTTCTCCTCCTCGTCCTGCACAGTTAGATGTTAGGGAATAGACCCTCCACGGGAGAAGGAATGAGAACATCTGACTGGATTGTCTCTGAAAAAATAAATATATTTCCTTGCTTGTCTTCATAACAGTTCTCCAAAACTACGTACCTTGGCCAGAGGTTTGTCTCCTGCTTACCTGAGATTTGGTGGCACCAAGACAGACTTCCTAATTTTTGATCCCAAGAAGGAACCGACTTTTGAAGAGAGAAGTTACCTGCAATCTCAAGTGAACCGGGGTAAAACATTAACCATTTATTTAATTAACTTGAGTCAGTCATGAGAATACTTGGAGAAATGGCTATTGTTCACACCCAGCAGTGAGAAAGTAATAAGGGCTCCTCTGCCCCAACTGAGCTAAACCAAACAGGGGCCGGTGGGGTGCCGTGGCTCACACCTTGATCTTAGCACTCGGGGAGGCCCAGGTGATTGGATCGTTTGAGCTCAAGGGTTTGAGACCAGCCTGAGCAAGAGCGAGACCTCGTCTCTATTAAAAAGAGAAAAAATTAGCCAGGCATAGTGGTGCATGCCTGGAGTCCTAGCTACTTGGGAGGCTGAGGCAAGAGGATGGCTTGAGCCCAGGAGTCTGAGGTTGCTGTGAGCTATAACACTATGGCACTCTACCCAGGGCAACAGAGGGAGACTTTGTCTCAAAAAAAAAAAAAAGAAAAGAAAAGAAAAGAACAACAAACAAATAAACAAAACAAATGGACAGTTTTCCTCCTCATGATGTTTTCATAAATGTGAGACTTTACAAGAAAAGGTGTGTATGTACAACTGAGAGTGAATTGTGCTGTAAACAGGATTGTAGCCGAGGCACAGAGCTGCTTGGAGGGCACGTGTGGGTAGAAATGCATCAGACTGGAGAGAGCATTTCCAGAGAAGACATGGTGGGAGACGGAAGCGCATTTATTCAGGAAATAGAACCTGAATGAAAGATAGAGCGAGGGCACGTGGAGATAAGACTCTGCTTCTAAAAGTAGAGTACACTTTAAGACTTCATTTACTGGGCGGTGGTTCTCAGGTTTTATTGAGCATCAGTAACCACCTGGGTGAGTTTGACTATTTGGATTTCTGGGCTCCAACTTAGATCGCAAATTGAGAAAGGTAATCCTGATGTCGGACATCTGTGGGTGTCACCTGAAAAACCTGCACTGGGATCGTCCTGTGGCTTTCAGAGGTGCTGTCAGACACTGAGTGGAAGCTGAGTCATTATCTTAATGATGTGTTCTGTATCCATCATGGAACCACACCAGAGTATGTACACTGTATACATTCAGGAGGAATATTTAATTATTTCATATTTTTCTTCTGTTTATTATTTCCAATTAGCAAGTATTTAGAACAGTTCATCAGTCATTGGGCCAAAATTGATAAAAGAGTAATTAAAAAAAA
>NW_003852434.1:6429297-6430415 GCF_000181295.1 Otolemur garnettii
ACAAGTCACAAAGCACAGCTTCCCAGAAAGGAAGTCACGGGAGGGTCAGCCAGTCCTGGCAGCAAGAGCCTGATGACCCTGTGGCCTTGTGACAAAGAAATGGTCTGCCTGCCTAACGGGATAGTGGTGGATTTTTCCAGTGTGTGTGCTGTGGTTCCTGAAGCTTTGATAGTACCAAATTTAAAGGGGAAAAAGTCAACGATTCCTGCCTTCCATTATGACAAGAAAAAATCATCACTATGCAGATGGAGTCCCTGGAGAACAACTTCTATGTATTCTGAAAGGAAAGAAAGAAAACTGAGCCGTTTCCTTCACTAGGGCTTTCTGGCAAACTTAAGCTTCTGAAATTATGGCCAATGTATTTGCATCCAGTGTTTCTAAGGAAACCTGCCCCTTGGTGTGTTGTGATTTTGTGTGTGTGTAGTAATGGATGAGCCCATGAAGTTGTCATGTGTACCAGAATATTTCTTTCTCTGACCTCATACCCCATAACCAAAAACTGAATTATCCTGGTTTAGTCATATAAATAGCTAACTAAATATGTATAAACAATTTCAGCCCTCCCTCTGTGAAAAAATTCCCCTCAATGATCTCTTCCACTTACAGATATTTGCAGATATGGATCCATCCCTCCTGATGTGCAAAAGAATTTAGAGTTGGAATGGCCCTTCCACGAGCAAGTGCTGCTCAGAGAACAATATCAGAAAAAGTTCAAGAACAGCACCTACTCAAGTAAGAAGGGAAAGGCACCTTGCAGGGGTCTGCCAAAAATAAATATTTGGATAGGTCGGACTTGGGCTTGAATCCTGTAAGTGCTACAGTGCATGTGAAAAGCTGTACAATACCCAAACACTATAAGAGTTAATGGGGGCAGCGCCCATGGCTCAAAGGAGTACGGCACTGGCCCCAGTGGCTCAAAGGAGTAGGGCGCCAGCACCATATACCAGAGGTGGTGGGTTCAAACCCAGCCCTGGCCAAAAACTGCAAAAAAAAAAAAAAAGAGTTAATGGGAAATCCTGAACTAAAACTTGCCGGTTTATTGTTTTTGTTGCTGTTGTTGTTGTTTGTTTTGTTTTTAGTTTTTTTTTTTTGACATATTCTCACTTTTTTACCCTGGT
>NW_003852434.1:6431369-6438028 GCF_000181295.1 Otolemur garnettii
CCCGCCACAATGCCCATCTGTTTTTAGAGACAAGGTCTCCCTCTTCCTCAGGCTGGTCTCAAACCTGTGAGCTCGAGCAATCCACCCACCTCAGCCTCCCAGAATGCTAGGATTACAGGCGTGAGCCACTGCACCCGGTCTCAGTCAACATTTAAAGTCCATTATGTAAAATAAATTATTTATCTTTGTAAGATTTTACTGTGCACTACCTGAATTTCAGTGTATCAGATATATTTTTTATTTATACATATAATATTTATGTTTATGAGGCACAGAAAATATGTCTATATTTTCATGTAGAAATAAGAAAATAGTTAATGTATTCCTCTAAACTAGTATTTTTCATTTTTAAGAGGGGGGAAAACTACTTGATACTTTAATAAACATGATTTATTGTTAAATGGAATTTGACATGAGCAGGGCCATTTCAGATCCTGTTAGAAGAATGACAGGAAGTCTCCTCACCCATTTATAATAAATCATTATGGTATGGGCTTACTATGAGAAGCCCTCATGGTATTAGGTAATTAGTGGATTCCAAATTTTGTTGGTCATGTTAAACATTGTTTCCAGTTTATCTTTCTAAAAAAAGTTTGCCGCCTCACATGATCTTTCTGTCACCACAATAGTAGATTTCTAACATCTTTTCCTGCCTCTAGGACTTGGGCCTTCATGGTTCTTGTACCAGGGGAAATGCCTTCCTTTGCTAACGGTACAACTGGGTTAGTAATATAACTCCATGCTAAAATACATGACAAACTGACATATTTTATTTGTATTTGGAATCATTTGACTTTGGCTTGAAACTTTCCATTTCATGGCATGTCACGGAAACGTAGACAAAAACTTGCTGTGTCCAGTCTAGGTAACTACTCACCACAGTGAAAAAGTATCTCAGAAGCCCGTAGGCGTTTCCCACCTGTTGGTATGAATCTGTGGCTGAGTAACTTGGGGGGCATCCTACAAAGGAAGATACAGCGAAGTCCGTTGTGGCAAAGACATGCTAAGTCCCTAGTGGTCTGTGCCCCCTACAAGATGACAGGTGAGTTTTCTAGTACAGAAAGTAGGTGGTGCCCTCCACTTAAGTAGAAGATGACACAAACATTTTTCCTGAGAATGTCGACTCATTGTAAACTGGTTTGGGCAAGAAAAGGAAGCAAGGTTACAGATGTAATTCTGGGTGTGACTGCAGAAAGGAGGACTCCCTTATTAAAATAATCCTACTTCACGAGCTAATTGTTTTCATTCCTTCTTCTCCACCTCTTTTCCTCATCACCCCTCTTCCGCCCCCTCCACCCAGTCCCATGCTGGAGCTGGACACATCCTATAAGCTTACATGGCATAACTCAAGGGAAAGAGTCTGCTACTTTTTAAAGTGTGCTGTCTGGGTTATCTTCATCCCAAGGATCTCTCCACTCTCTCTGAGAGTAAGAGATCAGAATTTGGAAAATAGGAATAAGATAATTAATTATAAGGTTTTTATACTTCCCATTTGGGGGAGGAAGTGGGCTGGGTGGCTCTTCGTTTCTTTTGAGAGTAATTTTGAACTCAGTCATATATGACCTTTATTGTAGGAAACGTTACTGTGTATGATGTTATAAGAGGTGTATAGTAAATTTCAAGCTACATAAATTCCAAGTGCATCTGGAAAAATGAAAAAATTGAAGAGATCACAGGGCTCACACTTATAATCCTAGTGCTTTAGGAGGCCAAAATAGGGGATTGCTTGAGGCCAGGAGTTTAAGACAAGCCTGCTGAGCAAGGTGAAGACCTCATCTCTACAAAAAATAGAAAAATTAAAGGTTGAGCACAGTGACTCACACCTGTAATCCTAGCACTCTGGGAGGCCAAGGTAGGTGGATTGTCTGAGCTCACAGGTTTGAGACCAGCCTAAGCCAGAGCGAGACCCCGTCTCTAAAAATAGCAAGGTGTTGTGGCAGGCGCCTGTCTTCCCAGCTACTTGGGAGATTGAGGCAAGAAGATCACTTGAGCCAGGAGTTTGAGGTTGCTGTGAGCTATGATGCTACTGAGGGCGACAAAGTAAGACTCTGTCTCAAGGAAAACAAAAAGGGAAAATTAGCCTGGTGTGGTAATGGGCACCTGTAGTCCCAGATACTCAGGAGGCGTAGGCAGGAAGTCTGCTGGAGCCCAGGAGTTTGAGGTTGCTGTGAGCTACGATGATGCCACACTCTAGCCTGGGTGACAGAGTGAGACCTTGTCTCAGAAAAATAAAAAAAGAAAGAAAGCGAGAAAGGGAAAATATGAGTTGGATAAATACTTTAAAATGCAAACATTCTGGATTTTTTAAGATGCTGTGATCTTTGTAAAGGGGGTAGGCTACAACAATGTAGACATCCACAGGGATTTTTGTGATTTACAGTTTTCACGTGTCATTTTAACCTCAGTTTTGTGGGGTACACACATGACGCCTGGTGCTTGTTCCAGGCCTGGTGAGCCATAGCTGAGGCTCCTGTTTATGTCTCAGTCTGTAAGATATCACCCCTGATTATATTTCAGTCTGTAAGTGGGAGAGCTACACCTGGAGCCCAAGTCTCTAATTCTTGATTTCAGGCAGCTTCTACAACATGATTTGCAATACATGAACCTGCAAAATAGCTGTGACTTGGGCAGTTGAGTCACCCCTTTGTAGCAGGCTCTGGTCATGCCACTGCCACCAAATAGCTATGTGATTTTGGTCAAAGCACTTTTTTGGATATCAGTTTCCATATAGAAAAAAATTAGGGTAGAGGTTTGGGGCAGGTTACCCCAAAGGATCCATTTTGTCCCAAACTGTGACTCTATGATCCAGTAGAATTCTGGGTCACAGGACTCTGACAGCTTTTCAAACCCAACAGTCTGTCACTTCTTGAGGGTAGGCAGCAGTTACAGAACTGGGTAACACAGCAAATATCCAAACACCTAAAGCAGGCCAGGCACAGTGGCTTGCACCTGTAATCCCAGCATTTGGGGAGGCCAAGGTGACAGAATGACTTGAGGCCAGAAGTTCAAGACCAACCTAGGCAATATAATGAAACCTCATCTCTACAAAAAAGTAAGGGAAAGTATCCAGGCATGGTGGTACTCACCTGTGGTTCCCAGGTACTCAGGAAGCTGAGGCACGGGAAGCCCAGGAGTTTGAGGCTACAGTGAGCTATGATCATACTACTGCACTCCAGCCCATACTACAGAGCAAGACTTGTCTCAAGAAAAACTCACACCTAAAGCAGTTTGCTATAGTAATTTCTGTTTATCAGAATCTAGGAATTACTTGGATGCTATGGTTATTCAAGTAATTCAGGCCAGAGATTTAGAAACAAAACAAAGTCACTTTTAAAGAGAAAGCATTTAAGTTCAACAAAGTTTTTTTTTAAACTAGGAAAGTTCAAGAGTGAATTACCATTTGACAAATTAAGTATACATGAAAAATTTCAAGAACTTATGCATATGATAATTGATTTAAAGACAACTCTTAAAACCATATGGTTGACACTCTCAAAAAGGAAACATAGACTGGCTAAAGTCTAAAAAGCAGAGCATATAAGTTCCCAAACTCTTGGTGGCACCTTAGACATAATTATAATCACTTATTAGGAATAGAAATCCATTTAACAAAAGACATAGTAACTGAGCATGAAGAACAAATTTGGAAGACTTCTCATTGTGAGTGCTGACCTAACCTAACGTTGCAGCCTTTCTCTCTTAGGAAGCTCAGTGGATATGCTATACACTTTTGCAAATTGCTCAGGACTGGACTTGATCTTTGGTCTAAATGCATTACTAAGAACAGCAGATTCCCAGTGGAACAGTTCCAACGCTCAACTTCTCCTGGACTACTGCTCTTCTAAGAATTATAACATTTCTTGGGAACTAGGGAATGGTAAGTACCTCATTGGCATTACTATTTTCCTATTTCTGACCTTCTTTTTACACATCATATTAGCAAATATACTCCTGCCTGGGCACATTTTTGTAAGTAGTCAACAATGCAACGTTTGGACCTGCATATGTCAGAAATAATATATCCTTTATAATATAATCCCAGAACCTATTTTGAGTTGCAAATCCCAGTTTTTGTTACATTTGAGGTGAGAACAAGTAGTTGCAGCCTGCAATCTTCCCAACTCCCAGGTTCACCTGGGATTTTCAGAGTCACTTCACCCTGTTACACTTGTCAAGCTGGACTCAACAAAACTTAGAGGCGGGCACTTTGGTTTCTCTCTTCTCTTCCTCTCTCTGTTTCTCAGCTTGTTAATCTCCGCACCTCATTCCAACTTTCACCATATGCTCAAGCTGTCTGAAACTTGCTAGTACAGAATCTCACCTGGACAAAGCTCCTGATTGTCTCCTTTGCTTTTTTGCAAGGAACTTACAAATTCTAACTAAAGTATTAATGATTAGCCACATTTATTCAAAACATATTTATAGCACTTTCCCACATATCAGCCAATGGAACTGAAGATGATATGGGAAATGAGATGTAATAATGTGGCAGGCATGTGTACTCCTCCCACCCAAACTCTCTTTAAGGTAAATTAGGTTATTAGATATGGCATTGTATCTCACAAAGATCCATTGGATTGTTATTAAACTAATAATTAGTTAGTAATTCGTCCCATTATTAACTGAATTGTTATGCCTCTCGTACCTTAGTTACATAGTTTGAATTTGTGTTTTTCTGGAATGCCTCCTTTATTACTAGAGGGTTACTTTTCTTGGCTTTGAATTCTAGGTTTTTGTTTTGGAAAATGTTTTGTTTTTATATACTACTGTATGTTTGCTTTTAAATAAAACATTTCTAGGTGAGTGTTATTTTGAGAATTGCTGTCTTTCAGAGCCCAACAGTTTCCGGAAGAAGGCTGGTATTTTCATTGATGGATTGCAGTTAGGGGAAGACTTTATTGAATTGCATAACCTTCTAAGAAAGTCCACTTTCAAAAATGCAAAACTCTATGGTCCTGACGTGGGTCAGCCTCGGGGAAAGACTGTCAAGATGCTGAAAAGGTATGAGCTGGAAGACGCTGAGCCACTTCTTAAAAGTAAACATCCCACTCTGGTGAAGCATCCTCAATAGTTACACATTACTACACAGTTTGCTGCCAGACTACAAGCTTACCAAAGGAGAAGTGTTAATTAGTTCATAATACCAAGGATACTGAGGCAAATGGCATCTATGATAAAACCTCCTATCAGAATTAGGAAGTGTGTGTTACCTGATCTTAAAGCAGTAACCAGCCTATTTCTAGGGAGTAAAGTTCCTGTGAATACGACAACTGAGTGATAACATAAGACATTTTCCCCCCTAGTTTCCTGGAGGCTGGGGGAGACGTGATTGATTCAGTTACATGGCATCAGTAAGTATGTCTCCTATTCTCAATACTGGGAAAGTAATGCTAGCTTTATTCATTACCTAGTTTTCAAAAATTATTTCCATTTAACTGTTAATTGACTCTAAACTATAAATAAACAGTATCTGAAGAAGCAACGTAGAGCCCAGGTGAGGTGGCTAACACCTATAATCCCAGCACTCAGGGAAGCTGATGGGGGAGGATCACTTGAGCACAGGAGTTTGAGACCAGCCAGAGCAAGAGTGAGACCTTGTCTCTACTAAAAATAGAATAACTAGCCAGGTGTTGTGGTGGGCAACTGTAGTGTCAGCAATGCAGGAGACTGAGGCAGGAGGATTTCTTGTACCCAGGAGTCTGAGGTTGCTGTAAGATACTCTGATACCACGACACTCTAGCCTGGGCAACAGAAAGAGACTGTCTAAAAAAAAAAAAAGAAGCAGTGTAGAATTTTAATATTAAAAAAACAAAAATTTTACATTGTTCTAATGTTCTGGTTTCTATAAAGATTAAGGTATCTGGCCAATTATCCCCTAGAAAACATAAGTAGCTAAAACCAATTGCCTGCCAAAGAACAGGTAATAATAGATACCTACTCTCTTGACTGTGTCTTCTAAAGACAGAGAAACTGATTCCTAGTTCTTCGGATAGAAAGGACTCTTTCTCATATTCCCTTTGGGTATGGGTCTTTCCCTAGTAGAATTTCTGCCTCTTTCATAACAAGGAAGTGGGAGAGGAGGAAGGAAGATAAGGTTGGCAATTAACATACAAGCAAAATGTAAAGTTTGTTCTTTTCTTTTTCTGAATATTTTCTTAATAATTTAGCTACTATCTGAATGGACGAATTGCTACCAAAGAAGATTTTCTAAACCCTGATGTGTTGGACACTTTTATTTTATCTGTGCAAAAAATTTTCCAGGTAATAGTCTTTATAAAATTGTTAATGCAAAACCAGAATCCTTCTTTTACAGTTTAGTTCTAAGTTCCATAGGTATATATATTTACATGTTTTTATAATTTTAGAGAACAAACACTATGACTTATTCACCATTGGTTCCCCCCTTAGCAGTAGGTCCCACCCTTGTATGTTGATTAGAAATTAAAAATATTTCTATAACCTTTCAATAGAATTAATTAACCACAGACCATAAGAATGGGTTTTTTTCCATTCCTTCCACATCAAGAGTATTCCAGTGAAAGAAAATTGCCTGAGACCTAAATGATTGTGAACGTATTTTGTAACTGTATAGGGTGCATGGATCTAGGAATTCAGGGTTTTGAACACTGTTAATCTTCATCACCACAGCTGGTCAGCTC
>NW_003852434.1:6438932-6450900 GCF_000181295.1 Otolemur garnettii
TAACTATATTCATAGATTCCCAAGAAGTTTAGAGCCTGAAGTGTGGGGTCACACCTAGGGGCCATCAGTGAATTTAAAGATTTACTAAGTCACCTCACTCTCCAGTAGCACAAACTTGATTGCTTGGAACTCCTGGTTTACTTACAGCAGTGGCTCCGGTCACCAACAGTTCAGTATCCTCACCTTGAGGGGTTTTCTTCTCTTTCTTCTTCCATCCTCATTCTTATAATCCCAGAATAAAGCAAAAATCTTTTATGCTCCCAGGGGCACGAGCAGTAGTGAAAAGAATGGAGATGTTTGTTTCACAGTTAACTAAAACTTTAGGTTAGGGAGGGCAGAGGAGGATGGGGAGAGAGGTATTCAGGATAGTTCCAGTATGATTCTGCTTATTTCACATCCACCGCTGCTGACCACAACCTTCCCTTCAGCCCTCACCCTGCGGAGGTTGTTGGGGGTGGGCGCAGAAGACAGAAGGGGGAGGAATTGTCCATAGGGGAGGGGATGTGTCTGCTCTGCGTTGTGGAAGTCCTCTTACCCAGCCAGGGACTCCTCTGACCGACAGTCCCCTGGGATTGGTTATCATGCTGACGGGTGGGAAGACGAGGGGGAGGGATTGTGCTGCTACTGGCAGTCGCTGTGACTTGGTCATAATTAACGCCACTCTTCTGGCTTCCTGTTAATTCTTCCCACTTAGAGGAATAAAGCAGGATAGTATGTAATTACAACTCAGTGATTTTTGTTTCCAAACCTGAAAAAAGCTCGGTCTCACTGTGTTGCAGGTGGCTGGATAAACTGGGCCTGTCAGCCCGGATGGGCATAGAAGTGGTGATGAGGCAAGTGTTGTTTGGAGCCGGAAACTACCACTTAGTGGATGAAAACTTCGAACCTTTACCTGTGAGTGACCGTTATTTTCCTATTTCTAGACTAACATGTACTCAGGGGCCTTGGCATAAACCTCCTGGAACAGTCGATCCTCTCAGTAAGTAGCTAGATCACATGAGGATGAGTTGGAAGGAAGCGAAGATTATCCATTCTAATGTTTCTTTGTCTCAAGAGAAGAAGTCAAGAGGCCGGAGTAACTTTTTAAATGTGGGCCATTTGGGGTGTATTTTTTTTAAGGGATAATTTGAAATTTTATGACTCATTTTAAAAGATAACAAATTTGGATTAAAAATGTTTTGCAAAGTAAATCAAAGTTAAAATTGCTTACGGTATCCAAAGCTTCTAAACTCTTTTTATGTTATGATGTCATAATTTTTTAACTTTTACATTAGCCAGTTCTGTGTATTTGTTAAGTTTCAGCCTTAGAATTGACTATTCTGTTAATAATCTCCAAAGTCTCATTTTCACTCTACCTCCAAGTGGATCTGGTGCTAAATCAGGAATGTAGCCTTTCTATCCAAAAAGCCAGTTGGAAGATATATATATCTAAACACTGAGATAATAATAGATGTAGCCTCAAGAAGTATGACCTTGATTTTTGTAATCTAAAATGGCATTTTTGAATATCTATTTTCTAAAAATAGTTCCTAAAGGGATTATTTAAATGTTGTAGGAAAGCTAAGACATTTTCCAAAGAGCATATGCCAAAATACAAGCTGGGCTTTTGTGGTTTGTGGGTGTCTCTGACAGGTGTCCCAAATTAATTCTTGTAAGAATGAATTGTTTTAGAAATATTGTTCTTGGCCGGGCATAGTGGCTCAATCCAGTAATCCTAGCCTATTGGAGGCCGAGAAGGGAGGATCACTTGAGATCTGGAGTTCATGGGACCAGCCTGAACAAAAGAAATTCCAACAAAATTCCTTTTTATCTGTACTGGTCTAAGCTTGTGGAGCATACTATTCATGTTTATTTTACAAAATTCTTAGAAAATCTCATGCAGATGCTGAATGAGAAAAAAAAAGAAAATTCTTAGAAAAGTTAACTTGTTCTACAACTGAGGTCACTTGGTCCCACAGAGAATATAAGCCCTGCTCTTGATTAACTCGAACGAAACAGAAAATATTTTAGGGATCAATGCTTTGTGAACAAACATCAATAAAATTACAAACTAAAATTGTGAGGACATTTTAAAAGGATTTATAAAAGCAATTAAACTTATTAAAATAATGATATGTGACATAAACATTTTTACATATGTATGTTAATGTATATACAAATACTCACGAATATGGAAGATTATTTTAGCTCCCAATCATAAAGAAACGCCATGTTGAAAGAATTTGTAATGAAATGTGGGTCACAACTTACATTTGTGTGTTTTGAAATTTGCCTTCAAATTTAAAAGGAATCAAGAGTTGGGAATATGCTTTGGCTTTGGATATAAAATGAGAAAAGTACCAAGAAAGATCAGCAATGGAGGGGTAGGGAAATGATTCAATAAAAATGATTTAATCTTTTTTTTTTTTTTAAGATGGTCTCACTTTGTCACCCTCAGAGTACCATGGCATCAAAGCTCACAGCAATCTCAAACTCTTGGGCTTAAGTGATCCTCTTGTCTCAGCCTCCCGAGTAGCTGGCACCACAGGCACCCATCACAATGCCCGGCTATTTTTAGAGATGGGGTCTCACTCTTGCTCAGGCTGGTCTCAAACCTGTGAGTTCAGGCAATCCATCCACCTTTGCTTCCCAGAGTGCTAGGATTACAGGCGTAAGCTAACACACCCAACTGATTTAATCTTAAAAATAAAGTGAGCTTCCAAAAAATGAAATGTATCTTTCCCCAAGTATTTTAGTCATCTGTGAGTTAAACCATTAGACAAATGTTCAAAATATACCCCTGGCCTTTTCTTAGATGGACAAGGAAGATAAATTATTTTGTAAAATTCAATTTGAGTACTATGTATAAAAATTAGCTAGCTTATCCTGTCACTCTAAAAATAGCACCAGTAAATATCATGTTACCCAAATCTTCCCAAGGCCCAAACATAAACCTTTGGCTTAAGAACACGTTGTATGTTCACTAAATATGCTTCTTCCTCAAGGTTCTCAGGCAGCTGGGAAAACTTGCAAGAGTAAATGGTACCCTTGACACCTATAGGATCCAAGAGAATTGGCCTTAACCCCACACTGTACATGTCTGAGTTCTCACTGAATTTGCATGACAGTCCTGTGAGGTGGCAGGGCAGGCATCTTAGATCCATTTTTCAGATGAGGAGTTCAAATTGAGAAGAGGTTGTATGATTCACTGGAAGCCACACTGTAGTCCTGTATTACTCCAAAGAATCCCACTCAAATCCTGCCTCTGAGGCCAGCATGCTTTCCAGCCTCAATTACCATTTACTGAACTATGCTAAAGTTATGTCTCCTTTGAAAACATTTAATTCAGGGGTCCTCAAACTTTTTAAACAGGGAGCCAGTTCACTATCCCTCAGACTGTTGGAGGGCTGGACTGCGGGCCCCGGGACGAGTCGGCTGCTAAGCAGGACAGGCAGCGGTGGCAAAAACACCTGGCAGGCTGGATTAATGTCCTCAGTGGCCACATGTGCCCTTGGGCCGTAGTTTGAGGATGCCTGATTGATTCCAGTCTTGTCTCCAGTGAAAAATTTGAATTTAAGCAAAGAAACAAACGCTATTTGTCCTATTGAATCTATTTTCCCTCTACTTAAAAAGGAGGGCTGGGATATATACCAAGTAAGATTTTAAGGAAAACTTTTGTGGCTGGGAGAGGTGACTCACACCTGTAATTCTAGCACTCAGGAAGGCCGAGGCAGGAGGATTGCTTGAGCTCAGGAATTTGAGACCAGCCTGATAAGAGCAACAGGGAGAGCCAGAGTGTGACCCCATCTCTACTAAAAATAGAAAAACTAGCCGGGCATGGTGGCAGGTGCCCATAGTCCCAACTCCTTGGGAAGCTGAGGCAGGAAGATCGCTTCAGCCCAGGAGTTTGAGGTTGCTGTAAATTAAGCTGATGGCACTCTAGGCTGGGGCAACAGAGTGAGACTCTGTCTCTAAAAACACAAACAAACAAAAATTTTGTTATAGAAAACTTCAATCATATACAAAGTACAAGGAAACCACCGGGGTGTAGGAGACAAGAATATACTTCCCCAAACTATCCCACTTTGGCATAAGGATTATTTTGAACTGAAAGCAATTGAGAAGAAGCAGGCACACGGAAAGCTCTCGGTCTTTCCCCCATTTCCCTAAAAAGCAGGACATAAATTTACAGTCACTCCTCCCCTCCCTACCTGGCAGAACTGAGGTTAGTGGCTGAAGACACTTTAAACCCTTCACAGTCTGGAGATGGCACCAGGGAATCTACATCACCAACTCATTTATTATGCCTCCCCCAATCCAACCCCTTATACACTCGAAATCCTTCCCCTTATCTTGTCACTTGTCTAAAAATATACTGTTCTTTGTTGATGATGTTGAATAGAAACCATAGTCCTAAGCCACTCCTTTGAGAATTACTCATTTCCTGGTTATCTCTCATGCATATATGAAATATTCGTGTTAATAAACTTCTGTTTGTCTTATTCTTGTTTTCTGTCTTTTATTACAGAGCTCCATCCTAGCTAAGACCTTAGAGTAGAGGGAAGATTAATTTTTCCCCTCTGTATGCCTCAATCTTGTATAATTCATAATCCTCCCCACTCCTCATCTCCTACTTATGGGATTACTCTGAATCAAATGTCAGATATATTATTTTATCTATAAATATTTTAGTATGTATCTCCTTTGTAAAAACATTAGCACAATACTATTATCATACTTTAAATTATTAATAGTAATTCCTCAGGATCATCAAATTATTTAGTGTTTTATGTTTTCTTTCTTTTTTAAAATATTGTTGATAGGGTTGGCTCCCGTAGCTCAGTGGGAAGGGTCCCGGCCACAAACACCCAGGCTGGTGGGTCTAAACCTGGCCTGAGCCAGCTAAAACAACAAGGACAACTGCAACCAAAAAAAATAGCCAGGTGTTGTGGCGGGCACCTGTAGTCCCAGCTACTTGGGAGGCTAAGGCAACAGAATCACTTAAGCCCAAGAGGTTGAGGTTGCTGTGAGCTGTAACACCATGGTATTCTACCTGGGGTGACAGCTTGAGACTCCGTCTCAAAAAATAAATGAATAAAAATAAAATATTGTTGATTTTTGGTTTATTCAAATCAGAATCCAAACGTGGCCCATACATTGCATTTCCTTGATATGTCTCTTAATCTATTCTTATTTAAGTTCCTCCCCACATTCTTCTGTCTCTTGTAATTTACTAAGGAAATCAGGTAATTTGTTCTATGGTGCTTTCCACATTCTGGATTTTGATAAATTTTTCCCATAACATCATTTAGCATGTTCCCCTATCACCTGTATTTCCTGTAAACTGGTAGTCATGTACCAAGAAGCTTGAGCTTATTCAAGTTTTTAGATGTTTAATTTTTTGCAAGAATTATCCACAAATGATGTTGTGTGCATCCATTAGGAAAAACATAATATCTGATTGTCTCTTTCTGACCTTGACAGCTAGTGACGATCATTACTAATCCATTACTTTATTAGGAAGGCTATAGAGTTTTAAATGAAATTGCCTTTCAATACTACTTATCTTCATTTATCTGTGGATGTATGTCTAAAAGTTTGGCTTTGAGCTTTGCTTTGAATTCTTGGATATAAAATAGCCAAGAATATTTAAACTCTCTTGTCTGATCAATGGATAGCATTCTTGAAATGTATCTCATAGTGGCTATGGCCCTCTGAATTATGGGCATAGAGTCTTCCAGTGAGAAAAAGCATCAAACAAAACATTGCCCTCAGATTTATAGTGGTCACATGTATCCCCACCCCAAAAAGGACAAATCATATTTAAATACCCCTGGGATAACAATCACACTCTTTCTAGGGTAACTACTTGCTTAGCACTGATTTTCTTAATAAACAAAACACGTAATGATCCATTTTTGTTCCTCCTCTCCCCAACCATCACAACTAGGATTATTGGCTATCTCTTCTGTTCAAGAAATTGGTGGGCACCCATGTGTTAATTGCAAGTGTGAAAGGTCCAGTTGGAAATAAACTTCGAGTATACCTTCACTGCACAAACATCAACCAAAGGTAAGCATGAAGCCTGGCCTTTACCAATCAGCAAGCTTTAATTGTTAAAGCACGAAGCTTCCTACTCAAAAACTCTCTTGCCCGGTATCTACATGTGTACAGTGGGTTTAAGATGTGTCTGTGTTCTTTTTTTTTCTGTTCTGTTTTTTGTGTTCATAGGTATATGTATGTATGATGTCAAATCTAACTAAAAAAATGTTGCTTAAATAAAAGTATTTGCAGACCAGCAAAGATTTACACAATGATTTCGATTGCCAGAATCTATAATGGAAATATTCCTTGAATTTTAATAAATGGTATAAATGTAAGAAAATGTTACTATTTTTATATGAACAATGAATTCATTGAAGGACTATAGGTGAATATAAATGTGAATCAATATAATAGACTTATCTCCTCGCATCATAGCTGACAAATTTAATAAGGAAGAAGAATTGAAAGAAGAAGGAAAACACCACCAACAATAATATCCTCAAAAGTTGCAGCCACGATTTCTGGAGTTGAGATGCCATAGAGATTTTTGTAACCTCCTACTCTTTCTTTAGGGAGCAAAGAAGGTTTCTAAACCTCAGGGTTTTTCTCTTCTTTTTAGTATTAATCTCTCATTCCTGATAGGATGATACTAACATACTAATTCTAGCCCAAATAACCCACTGACATTGCCCATTTCTGGAGACTAGGAGCTCTATGGATAATGAACACACCCTGTAGGAATTAGTGGGGAGATAGCTTGAATGGATAAATTCTAAAAAGTGTCAATAGATTTAATTTTCTTATTTGTTTTGGTCTTTTTATAAGGCGAGGAAAAGCCCCTGTTAATATAGTTTATAATTTGAAATTCACAGGACCCTGGCTCAGTGCCTGTGGCTCAAGCAGCTAAGGTGCCAGCCACATACACTTGAGATGGCAAGTTCTAATCCAGCCTGGGCCCGCCAAACAACAATGATGGCTGCAACCAAAAGAAAATAGCCAGGCCTTGTGGCAGGCGCCTGTAATCCTATTACTTGGGAAGTGGAGGCAGGAGACTCACCTGAGCCCAGGAGTTGGAGGTTGCTGTGAGCTGTGATGCCACTGTACTCTACTCAGGGCAACAGCTTGAGGCTCTATCTCAAAAAAAAAAAAGAAAGAAAGAAAGAAATTCACATGACCCCATAAAATTTGTATTTTATCATTTAACTTTCTACCAACTCAGCCAGACAAGAAGCAAAGATCTCAGGGTGCTCTAGTCCAGAAAGCAGTGGTGTGAAGAGTGATGTTTTTTATCATGTTTGAGTGGTCTGATACTTTCATAAAAACAAAGGTACTAAGAGGTCCCCTCATCACTATGGATGCTAAAACGTAGTATCCATGATCACATTTGTCATTGAGTCTTTAGTTGCTTAAATTAGATAATATTTTTATTTATTGAGTTAACCTATTTGCTTTTAGCCCAAGGTATAAAGAAGGAGATTTAACTCTGTATGCCATAAACCTCCATAACGTCACCAAGTACCTGCAGTTGCCCTATCATTTATTTAACAAAGAAGTGGACAAATATCTCATGAAACCTTCAGGACCTGATGGATTACTTTCCAAGTGAGTCATTTTTCTTAGTCATTTCACACTTTCAATAAATTCTTGGTAGTTTTCAGAATAGAGAGTTTTGATAGGAAATAAAAAAGCGAACTATGTCAAGTTCTTATAATTCTTAATCTGCAGGAAGTTTATATGTGAAAACTTATTTGTACAGGTGTAACTCTGAGAGTCCAAAGCAGAGGAATAATAACACAGACTGGCAGCTGTCTAAAAGAACAGTTTGTGGTTCAGAATCACTTGATATATTCGGATCCACTGGATGCATTTAGATTACTTACTGCAGAAAGAAAGACTTGATAACACAGTCACTAAAGCAAAACATACCTATATATAATTACTATTAAGGGCATGTTCGTTGGTATAAAATATAATGCCACATGAAATGGGTCTGATTCTCATATAGCAATTTTTTATTGCTTAGAGTAAGAAAAGAAAATGGCCAGTCAGGAAGGCACTTGTGGCTCAGTGGGTAGGGTGCCAGCCCCATATACCAAGGGTGGCAGGTTCAAACCCAGCCCCGGCCCAACTGCAACAACAACAAAAATATAGCCAGGCATTGTGGTAGGCGCCTATAGTCCCAGCTACTTGGGAGGCTGAGGCAAAAGAATCGCCTAAGCCCAGACATTGGAGATTGCTGTGAGCTGTGACGCCATGACACTCTTCTGAGGGCGATAAAGTGAGACTCTGTCTCTAAAAAAAAGAAAACGTACTTCTAGGTGGATTATTTGAAGTGAGTCCATATACATACATATATATATATATATATACACACGTATACATATATACATACATATATATAATATATACACATATATATGTGTATATAATATATATGTATGTATATATGTGTGTATATAATATATACATATATATATATATTTTTTTTTTTTGAGACAGAGTCTTGTTCTGTTGCCCCAGGCTAGAAATCAGTGGCATCACCATAGCTTACAGCAACCTCACACTCTTGGGCTCAAGCGATCCTCTTGCCTCAGCCTCCTGAGTAGCTGGTACTGTAGGCACCCACCACAATGCCCAGCTTGTTTTTCTATCTTTAGTAGAGCTCGGGTCTTGCTATTACCCAGGCTGGTCTCAAACTCCTGACCTCAAGCAATCCACCCGTTCTGGCCTCCCAGAGTACTAGGATTACAGGCATGAACCACCATACCCAGCCTGCATTTTGGTTTTAAAAACCAATCATTGAATGTATCTTATAAAAAGCCCATAATCAAAAGAGTACCAAAAACTGAGAGTTAGGCATGTACACATTTTAAGGTTTCTCCTATCTATCTGTATCTATTCTCATATCAGAACATAAAAAATTAAGAGTTTACAAAATTCCCACCATCTCCTCCCATCTTTGCAAACGCTACATGATGTTTTCAGTGACTGTTAATACCAGAACTTGAGAAGGTACAGGAAGCATGCTTTCTTCAAATTCTTGTCCCCACACACAGGCGTTATTAACATGGGACACTGTTCTATTCCCTGCCCAAGTGCTTTATTTTACTGCAACTGTGATCATATAACTTTTTTCTAATGGGAAAAAAATTTTGGGAGATCAAAAGTTTTCCCAAGTGCCTTTCCATACACAGTCTTGGTAGACATTTTTAATAGGCTGAATGTTTTATAAAATACTATCATGATTTATTTAACCATTTTCCTGCTGTTTAAATCCCCCCCCCCCTTATAGATAGTGTGTCTTTGGGTAACAGATACTTTTCTTTATTTAGGGTTCTGAGCCTTTTTGAAATGGATTTTTTTTTGGTTTATCTGTCTGTTGCTGGGAATTTTTTTTTTCTGAAGTCATTGAATAAATAGTTGTAGAGTTAGAAGTGTCTTAAGAGATCATTTTAGTCAAACCACCTACCTAAAGCCCTTCGGCTCTGTCCAGTTATCCCTCTCTTGTAATACACAGCCTCTCAAGGTGGTGGTTCTCTCTGGCAAGGACAAAGCAAGCCACTTGGTGTCTTTACTTGCTGCTCTTAGTTCTATTCTCTAGAGAAGAAATTGGAAACTATACCTCATTCTTACAGACAAGTGGGTTTGAAGGATTCCCCGCGCTTTTTGTGATGGAGGAGATTGGCATGCATTTTGAACTCATTTTAATTTTTAATTAATTGTCAATAAGCTGAGTGTGGTGGCTCAAACCCATAATCCTACCAATTTGGGAGGCCAAGGTAGAAGGGTGGCTTGAGCTCAGGAGTTCAAGATCAGCCTGGGCAACATAGTAGGATCCCATCTCTATAAAATATTTAAAAAATAAGCCAGGTGTGGTGGCACCTGCCTGTAGTCTCAGCTAGTCAGGAGGCTGAGGTAGGAGGATTGCTTGAGCCCAGAAGTTCAAGATTGCAGTGAGCTGTGACTGTGCCACTGCATTCCAATCTGGGTGACAGAGTGAAACCCTGTCTCTAAGAAAAAGAAATAATTATAATTGTCAACATTTAACAATTGACAACTGTTATCTCATGTGTCCTCACTTATATGTGGACAGTTATCAGAGTCTGGGAAGGGCAGTGGGGAAGGGTACGTGAAGTGAGTATGTCAATGGGTGGACAAACAGCACAATAGAGTGTCTATAATCAACAATAAGTTAGTCAACTTGGCACCTGTAGCTCAGTGGCTAGAGCGCCAGCCACATACACCGGAGCTGGTGGATTCGAACCCAGCCTGGGCCTGCCAAACAACAATGACAACTACAACAACAACAAAAATAGCCAGGCATTGTGGCAAGCACCTGTAGTCCCAGTTACTTGGGAGGCTGAGGCAAGAGAATCACTTAAGCCCAAGAGTTTGAAGTTACTGTGAGCTGTGATGCCACCGCACTCTACTGAGGGTGACATAGTGAGACTCTTTCTCAAATGAGGAGATACCTTCAAATAACTAAATCGCTGAGGCAGTGGATATGCTAATTACCCCAATTTTATTAATTCATATTGTATGCCTATGTTAATACATCACATACTATAAAGATATACAACTATTGGCCTGGCACAGTGGCTCACACCTATAATCCTAATCTAGGAGGCCAAGGTGAGCAGATTACTTGAGCTCAGAAGTTCAAGACCAGCCTGAGCAATAGCAAAACCTCGTCTCTACTAAAAATAGAAAATCTGAAGTAGGAGGATCACTTGAGCCCAGGAGTTCGAGGTTGCTATGAGCTATGATGATACGATGGCACTCTAGCCAGGGTGGCAGAGTGAGACTACATCTCAAAAAAAAAAAAAAGATATACAACTATTATGCATGCATAATAATTAATAAAGAAAAAAGAAAATAAATATATATGGTTTTGTTTGTTTTCTTTCTTTCTTTTTTTTTTTTTGAGACAGAATCTCACTTTGTCACCCTTAGTAGAGCGCCCACCACAATGCCTGGCTATTTTTAGAGATGGGGGTCTCGCTCTGGCTCAGGCTGGTCTCGAACTCGTGAACTCAGACAATCTACCTGCCTTGGCCTCCCAGAGTGCTAGGATTACAGGCGTGAGCCACTGTGTGTGGCCAATATATATATTTTAAAAGATAACTAGTAAAATATCTGGATTTCTAGCATTTCTTTAAAAATGGATGCTCTAGCAACTTCGGACTTGTTTTTCTACCTAACTGGAAGTGAATTGGGGTTATTCACTGTAGACAGGTGATTCAGTTTTTAGTTCACAGTCTCTACTTCACCCTGTTATCTTAAGCCTGTCCTACTGTACTTGCATATATAACTTCCTTGGCCCTTGTGGATTTGAGTTGTGCACCTCTGGTCTGGAGCAATGGTGAATGCCTCATTTTCTATAGGATAACTCTCGAAATTTTTAAGGAAATTGGATTATCTTCTGTTCAGGCTAATTGTTCCTAGTTCTTCCAGTGACTTTGTTGTTGTTGTTGCTGTATTCAACAGACCCTATTGCTTTCTGATCGCACATTTCATGTTTTATAATTAGAAAATTGAAATTACAGACAACAGGCCAGGTGCAAGTGGCTCATCCCTATAATCCCAGCACTCTGGGAGGCTGAGACGTGAGGATGGCTTGAGCTTGGGCATTCAAAACCAGCCTGAGCAGGAGTAAAACACCTTCTCTACTCAAAAGTAGAAAAATTAGCCAGGCATTAGGGTGGCTATTCTCAGCTACTTGGATGGCTGAGGCAGGAGAATTGCTTGAATCCAAGAGTTTGAGGTTGCTGTGAACTAGGCTGATACCATAGCACTCTAACTTGGGGCAACACAGTGAGACTGTCTCAAAAAAAAAAGAGAGAGAGAGAGAAAGAAAGAAAGAAATTACAGTTAATGTTTTATTCCCCAAAATTCTTTTGATGAGTACATATTACCTATATTCTTCTCTCTTTAAAATTTGACA
>NW_003852434.1:6451249-6457778 GCF_000181295.1 Otolemur garnettii
CTGTCTCAAAAAAAAACAAATAATTTCTCATATTAGCAACTTGTATAGTGTCTATGGAGGGGCCTTCATAGTAAGTATTTAATAAATATTTAATATTTTTAATATAAAAGCAGTATTTTAGATTTATCTCAGATGAATTTTGCCCAGCATCTCCAATCCTGCCAAATCTGTTGCTCGCTAATTCCTTCCAGTTTTATTTCCTCTGAAAGTTGACAAATATGTCTTCTATTTCTTTCTCATCTTGTTATTGACTTCAAAATAAAAAACAAGGCCCGGCACAATGGATCACGCCTTTATTCCTAGCACTTCAAGAGGCCAAGATGGGTGGATTGCCTGAGCTCAGGAGTTCAAGACCAGCCTGAGCAAAGAGTGAGACTCCGTCTTGACTAAAAAAAGAAAAACTAGCCAGTTGTTATGGCACACACCTGTAGTCCCAGCCAGTCAGGAGGCTGAGGCAAGAGGATTGCTTGAGCCCAAGAGTTTGAGTTTGCTGTGAGCTATGATGCTATGGCACTCTACCCAGGGAGACACAGTGAGACGCCATCTCAAAAAATAAAAAACCCAACAAAGTACAAAACAAGATGCTACCCTCAGATAAAACCCCACCCTCATTGCCCAGCCTGATCTGCAAATTGTCAGCTACTTTAGGCTTACACTGAGAATATGTATGGCACCTATATTTAGATTAGACACCTGTTTAGACAATATAGCCTGATGGTATTGTATCTTGCCCATGCTCTTCATCTTACCCAGAGCACTATCATTTCACAGGTATCAGATTTACCTTTAAACTCTGTAGCAAATATCCTCCCCAAAAGCACATCTGAGATGTGTGTGTGTGTGTGTGTGTGTGTGTGTGTGTGTGTTCTTACAGGGTCCTTAATGTCACACAGACTCCACTGTCATTGGACATTTTTTTAAGACCTATTTTTGTTTGTGGTTTCCTGATGGTGGTCATGGCATTTCCTCCCTCACACCCTCTAAAAATTGATGTGATATCGATGTTAAAACAAAAAGCAATGTGTGTAGACTGAGTACAACCACAGCACAGGCCTGATAGCCTCTGGCATAGTCATGGGTATGTTACTGATATGTCTTAAGTCTCAGAACCCAGGTTGAGCGGAAACCAGTTTTACTGCTTAATGAGAGCAGAGTTTAGGAGATCTTTTTCTTTATTATTTTTTTCTTTTCTTTTCCTTTTCCTCCTTCCCTCCCTCCTTCCCTTCCTTCTTTCCTTCTTTATTTTTTTTTTTGTTTAGACCTAGTCTCACTCTGTTGACCAGGCTGGTGTGCTGTGGCATCACCTTAGCTCACAGCCACTTCAAACTCCTGCTTTAGCCTCCCAAGTAGCTGGGACTATAGGTGGCCACCACAATGCCTGGATAATTTTTCTATTTTTTGAGTAGAGATAGGGTCCCAGCAGGACCAGGTTCTGTTCACTCCTGCTCTGACTAGTCTTAAACTCCTGAGCTTAAGCCATCCTCCTGTCTCAGCCTCTCAGAGTGCTAGGATTATAGGCGTGAGGCATTCCACATGGCCAAGAGATCTTTAAAAATTAAAAATAATATAATAATGTTATATGGAATCAACAAAATATCTAATATTAGAGAACTAAGTAAATAAACTAACATATATCATGGAATCTTGTGCAGCCATTAAAATGAGGTAATAGGCTTGATGCCCATAGCTCAGTGAGCAGGGCACCAGCCACATACACCAAAGCCAGTGGGTTCGAGCCCAGCCCAGGTCTGCTAAACAACAATGACAACTGCAACAAAAAATAGCCAGGTGTTGTGACAGGTGCCTGTAGTCCCAGTTACTCAGGAGGCTGAGGCAAAAGAATCACATAAGCCAAAGAGTTTTTGTGAGCTGTGACACCATGGCACTCTACTGAGGGCAACATAGTGAGACTTTGTCTCAAAAAAGAAAAAATACAATAAAATAAAATAAAATGAGGTGGTAGATGAAGGTTTAATGGTGTGAGCAAATGTTAGGATGCGCTAGGGAGAATCAAATTTTAAGTAAAGACGTACAGTATACCTATTCTTATTTAAGCACAAACGTGTACAGTCATGTGTCACTTAACATTAGAGACACATTTTGAGAGGTGCACTGTCAAGAGATTTCATGGCAGTGTGAACATCACAAAGTGCATGCACACGAGCCTAGGTGGCACGGCCCACCACACACCTGGCTGTGTAAAGCAGCGGAGTGCCACTCCTGAACTGCTGACCTGCCCAGCCAATTACTGTGTTGCAAGCCGTGGGCCACTGTAGCACCAGGTGACTGTAGCACCAGGGTAAGTATTCTGTATGTAAACATAGTCACACACGGAACAGGGATGTTACAGCATTATAACTGCTGGAGCTGAGAGTTCATCTCTGAGCACCTCTGTGGACCTGGTTCCATTCACCCAACAGAGCTAGCAAGTTCAGCTGAGTTGAGGGAGAGTGAGAAACTGGAGGAGTGGACAATGAGTTAGTGGAGACTCCAATGTAGTGCCAAAAAGTGGTACAGATTTTTTTCTTTTTCTTTTCTTTTTTTTGAGACAGAATTATACTTTGTCACCCTCAGTAGAGTGCTGTGATGTCACAGCTCACAGCAACCTCACCAAGCTCAAACTCTTGGACTTAAGCAATTCTCTTGCCTCAGCCTCCTGAGTAGCTGGGACTATAGGCACCTGCCACAACACCTGGCTATTTTTAGAGGTGGTGTCTGGATCTAGCTCAGGCTGGTCTGGATCGTGTGAGCTCAGGCGATCCACCTGCCTCAGCCTCCCATAGTGCTAGGATTACAGGCGTGAGCCAGCCTATTGTCTCTGTTTTATGGGGGCATCATTCATGGGCTAGAGGACATGGGTCACAGCCTAGAACCTATATTTTGCAGGAACAACATCTACTTGGTTAACTAGGTCACACCCACCCAAAATTTCTCTTTTCACTTCAGGGCCCTTTCCAACTTTCTTGCCTAGAAGGGCATTATCCTCTCCCACCTCCAGGTTAGCTCCTCTAATGCCCCTTCATCCCCAGTCAGTAACAGTGGCTACAAAGTCACCGGGAAATAGAAATTTTTCAGCTCCCTTACGATCCTATGGGACCACTGTCTTATCGGCAGTCTGTCGTTGTTGGAAACATTGCCACGTGGCATGACTGTGTATACAGGTGATCCATGATGAGCTGGTCCACGCAAACCAATATCTAAGGAAGCTGAGAGACTGCAAAAAGAGGCTGGCAAGTCCTGTTTCTCACAGAAGAAAACATTTAATAAGAGCTTCCAAATAAAAGCCCACGGCTTGAGTAGGGGCAAGACCAGAAGAGACGGTAGATCGTGTTACTGCCCTCATCTCCACCAGGGCTTATACTCTGTAGGGAAAGAATGTATAGGACCGTTGAAGTCCACCCTTCAGGGAAAGGCAAGAATGCTATGTGAATCTGCCTGATGGCAGGATGCATGATCGAGGTTGTTTGGACATAAGGACAGGATTTTTTTTTTCTTTTTTTAGAGACAGAGTCTTACTTTGTCAACCTCAGTAGAGTGCTGTGGCATCACAGCTCACAGCAACCTCCAGCTCTTGGGCTTAGGCGATTCTCTTGCCTCAGCCTCCCGAGTAGCTGGGACTACAGGCATCCACCACAGTACCCGGCTATTTTTTGTTGCAGTTTGGCCAGGGCCAAGTTCGAACCCACCACCCTCAGTATATGGGGCTGGCACCCTACTCACTGAGCCTCAGGTGCCACCTGGTAAGGGCAGGATTTACAATAACTATAGATAAAGTAGAAATCTTACAGGCACTCCCAGAACAGGGGTTAACCTGAAGGCAACATGGTGGATTAGCATCCAAGATGGAGTTGCCTTAGCCTCCATGTGTAGAAATGAGATGAAGGAATGAATATACATCAAAATATTTAAAATGCCTATAATGATTTAGCCAGTTACACTAATTTTATTATATTTATCTGAATAATGATGATGATAGACAATCTTTTATAAAGCTTACCGTATGCAAGGCACTGGTATATGCATCCTATATACATTAATTACATAAAAGTCATAAATATAACTCTGACAATAACAAATCTTGTGAGTTTTTAATAATTAAAAAGTGCTCTTTTCATAATATAAAAAACATGTGAGAGCTGAGGCAGGTGGATTACCTGAGCTCATAGGTTCGAGACCAGCTTGAGCAAGAGCAAGACCTCATCTCTAAAAAATATCCAGGCATTGTGGTGGGCGCCTATAGTCCCAGCTACTTGGGAAGCTGAGGCAAGAGAATCGCTTAAGCCCAAGAGTTGAGGTTGTTGTGAGCTGTGACGCCATAGCACTCTACTGAGGGTGACAAAGTGGGACTCTTGTCTCAAAAAAAAAGAAAAAAAATTTTTTTGAGAAAAATAAAGATAGAAGCATTGCTTGAAATGATGAAAGTTAAGTACCAGTAGAATAAAAGCAGACCGGCTCAGCACCTATAGCTCAACCGGCTAAGGCGCCAGCCACGTACACCTAAGGTGGCGGGTTCGAATCCCCAGCCCGGACCCGCCAAACAACAATGACGGCTGCAACCAAAAAATAGCCGGGCGTTGTGGCGGGCGCCTGTGGTCCCAGCTACTTGGGAGGCGGAGGCAGGAGACTCGCTTGAGCCCAGGAGTTGGAGGTTGCTGTGAGCTGTGATGCCACGGCACTCTGCCCAGGGGGACAGCTTGAGGCTCTGTCTCAAAAAAAAAAAAAAAAAAAAAGAATAAAAGCAGACCAACGTTTTTCTTCATAAGCTTTTGTCCACATTGGATTTGTTGCTATGAGCATGCATTAACTTGATTTAAATAACAGGTATATTTAGGAAATAATACTCGTTCTTAGGTATTTTCTTCTTTTTTTTAATTTGAATTCCAACAGTGAAATACATAGAAAACATAATTTTTTATGTGGTTTAGCCAAAGTTGTTTTTGTTTTGTCACAGCAATACACATTCTACCAAAGTACCTTAACAACAGTAAGAACAGGAATGTGTGCCTCCTGGAAGAAGAGGGTGGTTAGACAGTTTATAGGCATAGTTATAAGTGGGAAATTTCACTGAGTGCCATTTTAATGTGAAATTCATGAAAATTCCATCCCATTCTCTGTGTGTGTGTGTATAAAAATGGTTCCAGTTATTGGCCATCAAATAAAACAGCCACAACTCCAGTCATGTTATTATACACGGTGTCCATAAAGTTCATGTGCAATGTACTATGTTAAATTATTTTGAATTGTACATGAACTTTACGGACACCTGTACTTCCATATATTGCCTAGCATAGATTGTATGGGTTCCGTTTTCTGATAAGCGCAGATAGAAAATGTTTCAGGATTTGGGACAATCTGGTGTCTGTCACAACTCCCCTACTACTGTAGCTTAAAGGTTATGTAGGTCAACTACCTAACAGAAACAATGCTGAAATATGAGTTATCTAATACAGGCTGCCACAGAAATAATTGATTTGGTCTAAAAAAAGATCTTACGACTTCCACAGGAGGCATGGAGCCTGCGCAGCTTGGCTAACTCCGCCTGTCTTTCCCTTTGCAGATCTGTCCAACTCAACGGTCAAACTCTGAAGATGGTGGATGATCAAACCCTGCCCTCTTTGACAGAAAAACCTCTCCGCCCAGGAAGTTCACTGGGTTTGCCAGCTTTCTCGTATGGATTTTTTGTGATACGAAATGCCAAAGTTGCTGCTTGCATCTGAAAACCAAAGGCATATACTAGCTCTGAGATTGAATTTTTCAAATGTATTTATTGGTAAGAGTGAAGCAGCTCAAGCTGTAGAAAGAAGGCAAGCGGATACATCACAAGTCAACTAGTAGGAACTTCAGAAACATTGGGACAGTTCCAGTGCTAGATGTAGCACAGTATTATTATCTCTTTAAGTAGAGCACTGCTAATAATAATAGCTAATATTCCCTGGTGCCAAACACTATTCTTAGCACTCTGCATGTACTATTTTTATTTAAGTTCATTAAAAATGTATATGAAGGCTAACATGGCCAGAGGCAAATAGGTGAAGGCTATAATAATAGTTTTAAGAAAGAGCTTAGTTGTTTTTATTTTTAAAAATAGTTATTAAAAAATTGTCAGATTCTTTCCTTCATGGGCCGTTTCTATGGGCTCCCATGGGGAAGAGGATACTGCTACAACCTTGAAAACTGCTTGTAAAAGTTGCAAACAGACTGAAGAAAAACTACCTCTTGCACCTTAACAGAGACCTAGATTCAGCTGCTGCTTTTTTCCCTCTGTTCTGTTGGCCTTTGTCAGAAATAATATGTGACAGAAGAGATGGTTAGGAGGCACCCTACCACCTCAGTGGGTAGGGCGCCGGCCACGTACACCGAGGCTGGTAGGTTCAAATATGGTCCAGGCCAGCTAAAACAACAATGACAACTGCAACCAAAAAAAATAGGCGGGTGTTGTGTCAGGCGCCTGTAGTCCCAGCTACTTGGGAGGCTGAGGCAAGAGAATCGCTTGAGCCTGAGAGTTTGAGGTTGCTGTGAGCTGTGATGC
>NW_003852434.1:6458239-6461333 GCF_000181295.1 Otolemur garnettii
AAAGTTTAGAAAACATATAATGTTGTGGCAGGCGCCTGTAGTCCCAGCTACTTGGGAAGTTGAGGTGAGAGAATGGCTTAAGCCCAAGAGTTTGAGGTTGCTGTGAGCTGTGACGCCACAGCATTCTACCAAGGGTGACATAGACTCTGTCTCAAAAAAAAAAGAAAACATCTATTACATTACAACTATCTGTTAATATTTACCTACCTTTAGTTCTTATTTCAGTTGGAAAGCTTTTGACTGCAAGTAACATAAAAACCCTAATTCAGATAGCAAATGATAAGGAAATTTATAATCCCACAAAAGAAGTACAAGCAGGGCAGGCTTCGGCAACTCAGTATGTCACCAAGGATCCAGGTTCTTCCCCTTTCTGCTCTGTCCTCTTCAGTGCTGGCTTCGTTCACAGACTCTGGTAACATGATGGCTACAGCTGTTCCATGGACCCATTCAGACCTGGTAGCAAACAGGTGAAGAACATGAGTAATTCTTGTCCCCTTCACAGACTTGAATAACTCTTTTTCATAGGCCCTCTTAGCAAACCTCTCATGGTGTCTCTTCAAGTCTTTTTTTTTTTTGAGACAGAGTCTCACTTTGTCACCCTCAGTAGAGTGCCATGACGTCACAGCTCATAGCAACCTCAAACTCATGGGCTCGAGCAATCCTCTTGCCTCAGTCTCCCAAGTAGCTAGGACTACAGGCGCCCACCATAACACCCGATTATTTTTTAGAGATAGAGTGTCGCTCTTGCTCAGCCTGGTCTCAAATCAGTGAGCTCAAGCAATCCGCCCACCTCCCAAGTGCTAAGATTACAGGCGTGAGCCACCAAGTCTGGCATCTCTTCAAGTCTTATTGGTCAGGATAGGGTCATGTGGCCATTTCCCCAATCACTGCCAACAACAATGAGATTCCACTAATTGTCTCTGAGTAATACTTCTTTGGAGAGGAGAGTGTGTTGGTGGGTCTACAACACTGAATATTACAGTTCTGTGCTTTTTGCATATGACAGAATGTATAATTTTCCCCTAGACTTTAATCCACTTAAAGATTAATATTCTTGGCTCAGTGCCTGTGGCTCAAGTGGCTAAGGCGCCAGACACATACACCTAAGGTGGTGGGTTCGAATCCAGCCCGGGCCCGCCAAAAACAACAATGATGGCTACAACCAAAAAATAGCTGGGTGTTGTGGTGGGCACCTGTGGTCCCAGCTACTTGGGAGGCTGAGGCAGGAGACTCGCTTGAGCCCAGGAGTTGGAGGTTGCTGTGAGCTTTGATGCCACTGGCACTCTACTCAGGGGGACAGCTTGAGACTTTGTCTCAAAAAAAAAAAAAAAAGATTAATATTCTTTATATGTATGCCTGCTATGAATACTGTCTCAAATTTAAGTACATTTAAGGCCAGGTGTGGTGGCTCATGCCTATAATCCTAGTACAATGGGAGGCCGAGGCAGGTAGATTGCCTTAGTTTGAGACCAGCCTGAGCCAGAGCAAGACATCTCTAAAAATAGCCGGGCATCGTGGTGGGCACCTGTAGTCCCAGCTACTTGGGAGGCTGAGGCAAGAGAATTGCTTAAGCTCAAGAGTTTGAGGTTGCTGTGAGCTATGATGCCATGGTACTCTACTAAGGTCAACAATGTGAGAGTCTGTCTCAAAATACAAATTAATTAATTGATTGATTAATTTAAGTACATTTATAAGGAGCCTAAAGTTAAAATTTTGGATGCTTCAATACCCTTAAACTTTATATGTAGTTTTTATATTTTCACATTTGAAATAAAATAATTTTTATAACCTTAATATTGCAATTTTTAAATAAAGCTTATAATGCCTCCACCTGGAAGCCTTGTTTTCTTACTGCTTTGTTTATCCCTCTTACTTTTAGTTGTCCTTTCAGGCTCCCCAGCACCAAAAGAATCGACCTTAAGGGAAGGAGACTACTGGGCACAAACACTGTTTCTTATCTTACCACAAAGACTAAATCAAGATTGAAGCCATCCTGTTTTCTTTTCCCTGTCCCCTTTGCCACTTGGAAGCCTAATCTCTTACTTATATTATTATAAGGATCTCCTAATTACTCATCCTGACTTTCCTTAACAGTTCTTAAATGGCTCCCCCTTTCTTATAGGGACAGAAGGTCCTCACCTAAACCTGTACCCACCTATTTCTTCAAGCCCAACTCTTTTCCCTCCCTCCATGAATTCTCTTCTCCAACCACACACGAGTTGAGAAGTCTGAACATCCATGCTCTTTTACCTTTTCCTCCTATGTTTTGTGCAGCTCCTTTGAATTCCTATCATGGTGACAAACGTTCGTGTTCATTAAAACCCAGCTCACACATAAGTTTCAATAATCGCTGTCATGCACAGGGCTTTCATCATTTTTCTTTGCTCCCATAGCCCTTTGTAGATTTACAGTGGCACTTATGAGGCATTTTAATCATGTCCACAAATCTGTCTCGCTTGGCTTTAAGCTTATAAGAAGCAGGCATGATATCCCAATCGTCTTTGTATTCCCTGTAATTAGCATCTTCTGTGGCACACAGTAACCCCTCATAGAATGCTCTTCTAAGCTATTTGCTTAATGCAAAGTTATAGAGCCAAAGATGAAAGATTATTCTGAGGTGCGAGATGAAAGGAAAACAGTGGCCTGGTTTGTGCAATTAAAATGGCTTTATTTCACCAGACTATAGATGGGGTAAGATTTCCAACCAGGCCAGGATGAAATCCACACATGGGTAATGGTGAACAGGGGTTGTAAAGGTCAGGAAGGTGGATGGCGGGGCATTCCCTTTCCTGGGTTGGACATCTGTTGCAAGGGTGAGGGTTGGCCCATTTACCTTTCCGGGGACATCCAGGGGAGAAGGTAGAGGGTTGATTCTTTTAGGCGGGTCCACTCTATTTGGGCAGGGTTTGATTGTGTCACTTAATGGCATAGACGAGCATTCACATTTGAAACCTGGCTGAGATAAAATCTGAGTGAGTGACTTGCCTAGGGTTACTCAGTTAGGGTTAAGTAGGATACTACATGTAGAGTGCCTGGAACAGTACCTGGCATTTAGCAGTACACAGGACTGCCTATGTGTTTTTTTTTTTTTTTT
>NW_003852434.1:6461668-6467009 GCF_000181295.1 Otolemur garnettii
GAGCCACAGGCACCGAGCCAGGACTGCCTATGTTAAGAGAGCTGGCAAGACACTGTAGCTGCAGGCTCTTAGCATCACACATGCTGGCTGACTCTTGATTATACAGACTCCTGTGAATGCATGTCAAATCTACAGTTTTCACTTGCGTAGTGAATGTCCCTTAACCTTGGATGCAGTTTTAATTTACATCATCATTATTATTATCATTATTTTGAGACAGAGTCTCACTTTGTCGCCCTTGGTATAGTGCCCTGGCAGGCATTGTAACTCACAGCAACCTCACACTTTTGGGCTCAAGCAATCCTCTTGCCTCAGCCTACCAAGTAGCTGGGACTACAGGCACCCGCCACAACGCCCCCACTATTTTTAGAGAGGGGTCTTGCTATTGCTCTGGCTGGTCTAGAACTCCGGAGCTCAAGAGATCGCCCACCTCTGCTGGATTACATGTATGCCTAGCCTTAATTTACATTTTTGGATTTGGATGGTTGGTGCCCTTTTAGTTTGAATAAGAAAATACCTGGATGCAAATTATTATTTTGGGGTTCAGTAGGTTTGTCAAAGCTTTCTTTTTTGAGGTACAACTGTTCCATAGGAATAAAAACTATCCTTTTCCATTTATTACGAAACCAACGACACCGTTAAATGAAAATCATGAAAGATCATTGTTTTTGGACTAAATTCCTGCACTAGGCCCCGCTAGCCAGACTAAAAAGCAAAATGAAGTCACCCACGCTAAAGGTCCATGTAACCAGGTTAAACCTACGGGGAGAAATTAGGAGAGCTGACAGCCAATTTCCCAAAGAAGCCACATTCAATCTGTGGCAAGCATGTTAAGGAAATTCCTTGTTTAATCCTCAACCTGAAGTAACCTGATGTTAAGCAACCAACTCTCTATTGTTGTTTTCCCGTCCCCACCTTACTAGGAAAGTAACTTTGAAATGACTAATCCGCTTTTTGTTCATTGTTTCTGCTTTCTTCTGCCCTTTTTCTGTCTATGACGCTTATAGAATGAAGCGTTGCCCAATTCCAGATTCACAATGCCAACTTCGAACTTCAAATTTACGCTAATTTTGTATTTTGACAATAGGAGTTCCTTTTACATGAGTACGCCCCCTCGCAGGGCAACCGACCAAGACGCTATTGGAAAGGTCCGGCCCACGCCAAGGCCCTCCGGGCAGGCTCTGCGCATGCCCGCCGAGACTCGACGCCGGGGGACGACGTCAGCGGAGCGGCGCACGCCCTCCCGGCGCCATGCTGGGCTGGCGGAGCGCGCGGGGCGCGCGGGGCCTGCGGGCTGTGGCGCAGGCGTGGCTGTGGGGCTCGCCGGGACGCCCCCCGGCTCTGACGCGCGCGGCAGGGGCGCCCTGCCCGGGGAACTGGCAGCCCCCGGCATGGCCCGAGCCGCGCCGGCGCCCTCTCAGCCTGTCGGCCGCCGCGGTAGTGGACTGGGCGCCCCGCCCTCTGCAGCCCTACCTGCGCCTCATGCGGTTGGACAAGCCCATTGGTGAGTGGGGCGCGGGCGGCCAGGTCGGCCAGCCGCGGGCCTCTGAGTCGGGCCCGCCGAGCTGTCCGCGGCGGCCGGCCCGGGCGCGAGGGAAGTGAGAGACTGAAAGTCAGGGCTTGGCTGCCGGGTGCTACGGGTCCCCTCGGGACACCAGGTCGGACAGTCACCGAAGGGGAGATTGGTTTTCACGCCGGTCTGTATTCTGAGCCCCCGAAGCGGGCAAAATAGTCACTCCACAGATAAATTATTTGAATGGTGAACCTAAAAGAACATTGCATCCGCGTGGCCCTGCAGATTTACAGTATTGAAGCACAACATTCATCGCAGGGTTTGTCCTTGCAGCCCTCTAGGGGAGATAATTAAGAAAGTTAAAACGCTAAGGAAACCAAGGCTTCTTAGAGCCAGACCAGAAGAACCCCGTGTTTTGATGCTGAGTCTTAAGTTTTTTCCTGCATCACTTGTAAAGCAAACATTTAATTCATTTGAACGCAGCAGGTGAGGTGCCTGTGGACTGCCTGCAGCTCCCAAATCGCCCCCTACGAGATTTCCCTGACCTTCCCGTTTTAATTAATACTTATGGACTTCACTCTTTATTCCTTATTCCCCGTTTTTTCTTCATAGCGCTCACCACTAACTAACCTTGTACACTTATTGGTTGATTGACTTCCTTGGTAATATTAAATTAATAAATTCCTATCACATTGCTTAGCGTTAGAGATAGAAAAAGCTATGGAAAGTCCCTGCTTTCAGGGAGGAACTTAAGTTTCATTGAAAAAAAACTATTTGGTGAGCTGGGAAATTATCAAATCTGAATGGTACAGGTAGTGAGTGCTACAGGAAAAAGTAATTACTGTGAATCTCTATTGCTGGAAAACGTTTTGAGAAGTTATACTCCAGGGAGGCACCTGTGGCTCAAGGAGTAGGGCACCAGCCCCATATGCCAGAGGTGGCGGTTTCAAACCCAGCCCCGGCCAAAAAACTGCAAAAAAAAAAAAAAAAGAAAGAAATTATTCTCCAAAGGACAGGTTGATTTTTGCAGAAGAGGGAAGAGACCTTGGTGGGAGAGATAATTTTCCAAAGACCCAGGGTGACGTGTTAGAACACTAAGAATATGAGTCTGACCTGATACATCAAGTGGGTATAGAAAATGGGAGATGAGGCTGGATAAGAAAGTAAGAAGGTGGACCATGAGGAGGGGTGGAGGCTGAGCTCCAGCTAATCTAGTTGATGGCATTTGCCATTGCAGTGCATAGACGTATCAATACATTCAGATGCCCATATCCATTCACTCCACCTTTGCCCATTCTAGACCCCAAGTTAGGCCTTGCTTTTAGTATTCTAGAGCACTAAATTATAACAATTGACAAAGTGTAAAAGCATGTTAAGCTATAGATACAGGCGGCCATCATCCGGAGGTCATGTATGACCCCATTTGAGGCCAGATTCAGATTGACAGGCATAAAATTCCAAGCCCAGTTCTAATCTGAAGCCTAACTGCAATTCTGTTCTTGGAGTCTGCATCACGGAACTGTAGTGTAGGCTTATAGATGGACATCTGCCATTATCCTTATTTCCATAGTTAAACCTCTGGTCAGTAACAGGAGGCTGCAAAGGAGCTATGAGCAGAGCTCTGAGGCAGACCTTTTGGATGTGAATCTCCATCTTCCCATTTGAAGGACCTTGGTTAAATTACCTCACTTCTCTGTGCGTTTTCATTCATAAAATGATAATAACTAATGATTTTGACTTTATAAGGTGTCATGAAAATTCACTGATAGATGTTAAGTCATTAAAACAGTGCCTGGGCTCAGCGCCTGTGGCTCAGCAGCTAGGGCGCCACCCACATACACTGGAGCTGGCAGGTTTGAATCCAACCCAGACCTGCCAAACAACAATGACAACTACAACCAAAAAAATAGCTGGGCGTTATAGTGGGTACCTGTAGTCCAGCTGCTTGGGAGGCTGAGGCAAGAGAATCACTTAAGCCCAGGAGTTTGAGGTTGCTGTGAGCTGTGACATCATAGCACTCTACCAAGGACGACAAAGTGACTCTCTCTCAAAAAAAAAAAAAAATACCAGCCTGTATGCTTCGGTTCTAAATAAGGTGATGATTACAGGATTTTGCAGAAAACCTATTAATAATACTATGTTAGAATGCATTCTACAAACATTTTTGAACTCCTACCATATACCAGGAATGATAAACAGTAGTAGAATTCTAGGTTTCATATTTCTTTAATTTTTTTTTGAGTGGGATGTGGTTCTAGCACTTTTGGAGACTGAGGCAGGTGGATTTCTTGAGGTCAGGAGTTTGAGACCAGCCTGAGCAAGAGCAAGGCCCCATCTCTACTAAAAATAGAAAAACTAGCTGGGGATTCTGGCTGGCACCTGTAGTCCCAGCTACTTGGGAGGCTGAAGCAAGAAGATCTCTTGAGCCCAGGAGTTTGAGGTTGCTGTGAGCTATGATGCCATGGCATTCTACCCAGAGCTACATAATCTCAAAAAATAATAATTTGGTAGGATAATGGTATGTTCATTGTTTTAATTTGTTAAATTTACATCTTATTACTTTCATAAACCAATAATTAGTTCCATTGTTTTTGAGAAGGCAATACAATGGGTCAACCTATATTATTTTGAAATGGGTCAACCTACATTATTTCAGGGAGTTTCAGTAGGTGGCACTCTTTCCACTAAATTGGCAGTGTAATTTTTGTTTCATTGCATTTTTAGGTGATTATGTATGTTGTCTTAAAGATTACCTGTAAGTATTGAATGAATCTTAAACTCACCCTGCTCTGGTTTTTTGATTTGCCGTCATGTCTCAGAACTTGGTCATTTTATTTCATCTCCCAGGGAGTTCTTGAGAACTCAGTCATGCATGTTAGCTGCTGTTAATGTGGGGCCCATTAAATATAAGTCTGTCCGGGACAATTTGAATTTGGGTCTGGACTAGCCATTTCTCAAGGCTTTAGCTTGAGGCCTCTACTTGCCTTTTTTTTTTCCTCTCCTTGCTTTTTCTGTTGTGTCAATTTAAGCCCCTATGGGAAAGTCTCCTGATTCCTTTCCAGCTCCTCCTCAGTTAACTTGAATAGTTTTGTTCTGTGCCTTTGTAGGACCCTATTCTTATCTTATCGTTAGATTGGTTTTTATTGCATTTCTTGCTTTTGATTTATAAGCTGCATGAAGGCAGAAACCAGCTTTCTCTTAGTCACCATTGTATTTCAGTTTGTGGCACACTCCCGGCACAGTGTGTATGTTTCCTAAATATTTGAAGCTTAAATGTGATTACACAAACTTTAGTCATTTGACCATTTTCGTGCAGGATCTGATCTTTCTTTAGACCCCAATTCCTTTCCTCTTAGATCCCTAAATAGGGAAAGACTGCTCAGATTTTGTCTAATAAACACTATGTCAAACCCTGGTAAAAAATTCTTTAAGAAAGAGACTGTCAATACAGTTCACCTGTGAAGTCTCTCATTCATAAAATCTATTTGCTTTAAGTTTAATAACATATAGTTTATGGATTAAGTACTAAGAACAAACCCAATTTGTACATGTATCTGCCAAAGATTCAATACAAAATAATAAACCCAAGACCATCTTAGCAGATCGGCACCTGTAGCTCAGTGGCTAAGGATGCCAGCCACATACACCGGAGCTGGTGGGTTCAAATCCAGCCCTGGCCTACCAAACAACAGTGACAACTACAACCAAAAAATGCCAGGCATTGTGGCAGTTATCTGTAGTCCCAGCTACTTGGGAGGCTGAGGCAAGAGAATCGCTTAAGCCCAAGAGTTTGAGGTTGCTGTGAGCTGTGACACCAGAGCACTCTAC
>NW_003852434.1:6467790-6475731 GCF_000181295.1 Otolemur garnettii
AAAAAAAAAAAAAAAAAAAAACGGAAAAATTGGTTGGGCCTAGTGGTGCTACTCGAGGCTGAGGCAAGAGGATTGCTTAAGCCCAAGAGTTTGAGGTTGCTGTGAGCTATAATGATGCCACTTTGTTCTACCTAGGGTGATAGAGTCAGACTCTGTCTCAAAAAGAAAGAAAGAAAGAAATACATAAGAATATTCAACTCCCTAAGGAGGATGTGTTGTCAGACTTTGAATTTTGTCAGTCTGAAAGGTGAAAAATATCATCTCAAGGTCATTTTAATGAGTGTTTCTCAGCCAGGCATGGTGGCTCACACCTGTAATCTAGCACTCTGGGGGGCCAAGGCAGGTGGATTGCCTGAGCTCACAAGTTTGAGACCAGCCTGAGCAAAAGAGAGACCCCATCTCTACTAAAAATAGAAAAACTCAGGCAAGAGGATCACTTGAGCCTGAGATGCAGGTTGCTCTGAGCTATGAGGCCACAGCACTCTACCCAAGGCGACAGCTTGAGACTCTTGTCTCAAAAAAAAAAAAAAAAAGTGTGTTTCTCAAAGTTGTGTATCTCTTCACATATGCATTTATATTTCTTTTTCTTTTAACTTCTGTAGTGTATTTTGCCTATTTTTTAATTGGACTGTTGATCTTTTCTCTATTTCTAGGAGCTCGTTACACATTAGGGAGAATATTCCTTTGTGATAAGAGTCGCAAATTTATTTTCCCAGTCTTGTGGGTTTTTGGTTTTGCTAATAGTGTTCTTTACTTCTTTGGGATATGGTATTTAAACAAATGAAAATAGTTCATTGATTGGAATTTGTACCTTTTTTGTCTTGTCTTTTTTTTGCTTAGGAACCTGGCTGCTGTATCTGCCGTGTACCTGGAGCATTGGTTTGGCAGCTGAACCAGGCTGTTTCCCAGATTGGTACATGCTGTCCCTCTTTGGCACTGGAGCTGTTCTGATGCGTGGAGCAGGCTGTACTATTAATGACATGTGGGACCGGGAATATGACAAAAAGGTAGTTTTTTCCCGGAAAACAGTAGAGGATTTCCTCTCACTTCTGCAGAATCCTACCACTTTCGAATGCTACGCGAGGTCCTGCTGTCAGAAGAATAGCTGTTGCAAAGTGCAGGGCACTGTATTTCCTTTCTAAACACAAGAGTGGCCCCAGGGGCAAGGTGTGTATTTCATTTCTACAAAGTAAATTAAGAATTTGGAAGACTGAAGGTCAAAGACTCAAAGGTTAGGAGTTAAAGTGAAAATTCATCCCGAACCTTTGAGTGTTCAAGAAGATCTGTAATCCCTTACTTGGAGGTGTATTAGAGCCCTAACGCTTCTTATGTAAATCAAATCTTAAATTAAATGAACCAAGGCAGCCTTATTAGCATTTACTCTATATATACATATATATATATATAATTTTTTTTTCTGAGATACAGTCTCACTGTTCCTCTGTATAAAATGTTGTAAAGTTATAGCTCACAGCAACCTCAAACTCCTGGGTTCAAGCAATCCTCTTGCCTCAGCCTCTCTAATAGCTGGGACTACAGGTATGCACCACCATGCCCAGCTGATTTTTCTATTTTTAGTAGAGAAGGGATCTCTTGCTCAGGCTGGTCTTAAACTCATGAGCTGTGAGCTCAAGCAGTCCACCTGCCTTGGCCTCCCAGAGTGCTAGGATTACAGGGGTGAGTCACTGTACCCAGCACTTATTTGACTTTTATTCCAAAGGCCATGCCATGATTAATACAGGATTATTCAGTGCTTGGGTAAAGAATGAAGGGTGCTTTGAATTTAAAAGAAACCCATAGTGACTTATATAAAGTGAATAATGTTGTATAAACTTAGATAAATAATCACCCTAGTTTGCCTTTCTTATAATCTGAATTTCCCTTAAGCAAGGCACACTTGAAATAAGTTTTTAGAACAGTGTTAACGTTTGATGATTTTTAATTATTAATTTTTTTTGGTTTTTTTGAGACAGAGTCTCATTTGGTCACTCTTGGTAGAGTGCTGTGACATCTTAGCTCACAATAATCTTATCTCTAGGATTCAAGTGATTCTTTTTCCTCAGCCTTCCAAATAGCTGGGACTACAGGCGCCTGCCACAACGCCTGGCTATTTTTTAGAGATAGGATCTTGCTCTGGCTCAGGCTGGTCTCAAATCTGTGAACTCAGGCAATCCACCCACCTTGGCCTCCCAAGTGCTGAGATTACAGATGTGAGCCACTGTGCCTGGCTTAAATATTAATATTTTTTAATTCAAAAATATTTTTTGATTGATTGCTATATGTAAGACTCAGTAACAGGTTCTTCTAGGATTGCATAGGTGAAGGATAACATTCTTCCCCTCATGATTGTGGCTGGTGCTATCCCTTAGCTTCTGTGACCTGGAAAGATACTGAGCCCTTACCTGAGTTTTACCCACATTAGAAATGGCAAGAATTTGTGACTGGCTGAAACACAGGGTCACTAAGATTTGATGACATGATGCAATTAAAGCTCTTGGAACAAATACATACTAGCTAGAATAACTCTAGCATCTTTTTTTTTTTTTTTTTGAGACGGAGCCTCAAGCTATCCCCCTGGGTAGAGTGCCATGGCATCACGATCACAGCAACCTCCAACTCCTGGGCTCAAGCGAATCTCCTGCCTCAGCCTCCCAAGTAGCTGGGACTACAGGCGCCCGGCACAGCGCCTGGCCATTTTTGGGTTGCAGCCATCATTGTTGTTTGGCGGGCCTGGGCTGGGGATTCGAACCCGCCACCTTAGGTGTATGTGGCTGGCACTTTAGCTGCTTGAGCCACAGGCGCCGAGCCAACTCTAGCATCTTGAAGCAAATATTATTTTCTTTTTTTTAGAAACAGTCTCACTTTGTCGTCCTTGGTAGAGTGCGGTGACATCACAGCTCACAGCAACCTCCAACTCTTGGGCTTAGGTGATTCTCTTGCCGCAGCCTCCCAAGTAGCTGGGACTACAAGCGCCCCCCACAATGCCTAGCTGTTTTTTTGTTGCAATTTGACCGGGGCCATGTTCAAACCCACCACCCTCGGTATATGGGGCTGGAGCCCTACTCACTGAGCCACAAGCTCTGCCCAAAGCAAATATTATTTTCTATTTCAAACTCCAGGATTCAAATTAGGAATAAAAGATCCAGTTCTGGTACTCAAAACAGGATGAGTCATTACTCACAATTGTTGACAAGCTGCTTTATCTCAGAGTGAAGTGTGACATAAATCCAGTCAGCAAACTTTTTCTGTTGAAGACCAGTTAGTAAATAAATATTTTAGGCTTTTTCTTTGGACATTGAACATACACTTGATATGCTGTGTAGCTGAATGGCTAGATAAGGAATTAGCTTTGTTTTGCTTGTTTGGAGGTGGGGAAGGGAGAAGGGGGAATGAGTGACGGGAATTTTTAGTTCTTGTCAAAGGCATCCTAAATGGGAAGTTTTGATTCTTGGCAGTACTTCAAATGTTGATTTCACTCTTTATTCATCTTTGTGCCTTAGTACCTACCATGGGCCATTCTTCTGATTAAATGTTTAAATAAGTAACTGAGCAATTCCATGAACCTAAGGTATCTGTTTTTATGTGTTAAGGTTACAAGAACCGCAAATCGCCCAATAGCTGCTGGAGACATCTCAACTTTTCAGTCCTTTGTTTTTCTTGGAGGACAGCTGACCTTGGCACTGGGTGTTCTTCTGTGTCTGAATTATTACAGGTATATTAAGTGTGTTTTCCATAGTTATGTATAAAAGTTCTCTTTTGAAATTTTCCAGAAAAAGTAGGAATAAAATAAAACTGAAATATCTTTCTCACAGAGTTTATTGGCTACCTATCAAGTATCTAAATAACTTATTGCACATTGTATACTCTGCTTCAAAATGCTTTCAGCCAAAGAAGTTAAGAGATCAGCGTTTCATTTATTATGAGCCACCTTCAATATTTGCCCCTCATGGTCCCCAACCTTTTTGGCACCGGGGACTGGTTTCATGGAAGAGTTTTTCCACAGACAGAAGGTGGGGGTGTTTTGCTATAAATCTGCAAGCAGTTGACTTATTATGGTCTCTGTGCAGTCAAACCTCTCTGCTAATGATAACCGGTACTGCTGCTTCCCAGCACTAGCATCTTCCCCTCAGCTGCACCTGAGATCATCAGGCATTGATTCTCAGAAGTAGCAAACAGCCTGCATCCCTTTCATGTGCAGTTTACAGTAGCGTCTGCACTCCTGTGAGAATCTGATGCCGCTACTGATCTGACAGGAGGTGGAGCTCAAGTGGTGATGCGAGCGATGGGGAGCGACTGTAAATGAAGCTTTGGGCGCTTGCCTCCTCCTGTGCAGTCCAGTTCCTAATAGGCCATAAACCGGTACTGCAGCCTTAAAGGACACAAGACACTTTCTTAAGTTTTCTAAGTATGTGCATGGGGGTGTGTGTGTGTGTGTATACCCATGTATATATGCACAGTTTTATTCATGCTGATACTGTCTGTGAAGTAGATGGAAAAAAAAGTGATTATATTCATTTTGCAGAAAGCAACTATGTCTTTCTCAGAGTCGTGTTACTAATCAATGCCAGAAGAAAAAAGGAGCAGGACTCGTTACTGTATCTTTTAGATAAGTGGTTCTCAACCTGTTCCTGACCCACAGGAACTTATTAAAAGGGCTGCGGCATTAGGAAGGTTGAGAACCACTGTTTTAGACAGAGGCAGAACTAAAGTTCTGTACATCAGATGGCTGCTTACAAAGTACATCAATTAGGGAAGAAAAAAAGACAAAGGGAAGGAGGTGTCAGTAAATAAGTATTACTTTGTGGAGACTAGACTCAGGTGCATGCCTTGTCCTGATAGCGTCAATAACACGAGAACACCTTTAGGAGGTTACTCCTGGAAGGAGTCTTAGATGAACTTTGAGATGCCTAAGAACGTCTTATTTATCATGTTTTCATAGGTGCTTTCCTTGTCTAGAGAAGTAACTTCCAGTTTTACGTATGAAGAGGGATATCTTACTAATTCTCAGGATATCTGAGTTTATTAGATGCCTTAATGTTTGTAAATGGAGTTGAGAGAAGCAACTGCATATGGCTGGGGTATCCAACTTGTACCCCATGGATCACATGCTGATTTTGTGAGGATCCTTTTTGCTTGTCTGTGGTATCAGATACCATGAAAAGCATGCATAGACCTATATTTTGCTAATCAGCCTTCCTCAGTGTTTGTATATTTAATGTGTGGCCCAAGACAGCTCCTATTCTTCTAATATGCAGTAGAGAGGAAAAAAAAAAGGTTGCCTACATGGTTAGTAGGGTGGACTCTGGAGCCGGGCTGCCTGAGGTTTGAATCGGGGCCATCGTACTGATCAGCTGTGCCAATCGGCAGATTACTTCATTTCTTTGTGCTTCAGTTTCCTCATCTGCAAAAAAAGGAGGAGAATAAAACTACCTGGATCTTAGGGTAGTTGTAAAGATTATACAGAGTTAACAGAAATGTAAAGTACAGAAATGTAAAGCATTTAGAACAGTGCCTGAGACATTAAAGTACTGTGTGTTAGCTGTTACTTTGTATCATTGTTTTGTAACATTTTAAATATTCTAAATCATCCTTTATAATAGGAAAGGTCAAAATGTAAGAAGAGAATTTACTTAACAAAAAATATAATTTAAGATAAATAATATCTTCAACTTGGTATTACTAATGTTGTCTTAAAGTGTTTAGAATTTCTCAGAGATAATCTTTTTATTGGCTTTCCTTGTTTTCAGTATAGCTCTGGGAGCAGCATCCTTACTTCTTGTCATCACCTACCCACTAATGAAAAGAATTACATACTGGCCTCAATTAGCCTTGGGTGAGCTTGAAATAACTTTGAGTATTTCCTTTGATATGCTCAAACTGTACATGTATAGGTAGGTAGGCAGAGATGAAATGTCAAATCAGTCATGACATTTTCCAAAGCAAGAATAGACTTTCATATTAAAGGAAGGCAGTTAGCCACTTATATTAACTAAGAAATCTTGTGTATTTATGAAGATAATCATTATGATCATTATTATTTTCTGAAATGCTTTTTTAAAAATCTAGTTATTTCATGAAAAGGTGTTTGATATCCTGTGTTTCCCCATCAGTAAATTGTAAATGACTAAAAGATAAAGTATTCTTCATCTGTGGCCCAGCAGCTATAGTGCTTGGCACAGCATAGGTATTCAATACATATTTGTTGATGAAAAGAGAGATAGGTAGGTAAGTCACAATCTATTGCAAAAATATCTATTACCAGATTTTTCTATTCTTAGAGTATTCTAGAATATTCCTAGAACAATTCTAGTTTTTTGAGTCATTTTTCCAGTAAATAAAAAAACTAAAAGATACTTCCAGAAATTGATGTGAGCTTGATTGATGGGAAAATTGTGATAGGATATTGTTTTTTTTCTAAGATCGTCTCATTGAATGTTCTTTCTTTTTACTATTAAAAAAAATGGTAGAAAATTATATTCTCATTGGATGTGGGAATCATGGTAAAAAGAACACAAGCATTTCCTATATACAAGAAGCTAATATATTTACTTCATTTATTGAACTCTTACTTTGTGCCAGGGATTGCACCAGGTACTAGGAAAATAAAAATAATTAAAACAACTTTGCCATTTTAAGGAGCTGAAAAAGGAAATAAGAGATAAACAAGTCACTGCAGTACAGTGTGGCATGTGTGAGTGCTGTCGGACCATGAGGTCAGGCACATAATCAGTCGAGGAGACATTCTGAATGTAAGTAGGCAATATAGGAGCTGAAAGGGTTTCTGAGAAAAGACATTTGGGGCTCAGCGCCCATATAGCTCAGTGAGTAGGGCGCCAGCCACATACACCAAAGGTGGCAGGTTCAAGCCCAGCCCATGCCTGCTAAACAACAATGACAACTGCAACCAAAAAATGGCCAGGCATTGTGGTGGGCACCTGTAGTCCTAGGTACTGGGAGTCTGAGGCAAAAGACTCATTTAAGCCCAGGAGTTTGAGGTTGCTGTGAGCTGTGACACCATGGCACTCTACTGAGGGTGACATAGTGAGACTCTGTTTCAAATAAATAAATAAATTAGCAAATTCTGTTGCTACAGCATATAGGGGAAGTAGAGTGGAGATGGAAAGAACACAGGTTTTTGAGTGAGATAGGTCTAAGTTCAGACTCGGAATCTCCGTTTGTCTACCATGCTAGCTAGGATAAATGTTCTCATTAAACTTCCTATTTTACTGGGGGATATTATTCTTTCTGTTAGCTGTGTTATTTTAATTGTTAGTTATCCTCTCTGAGCAGGTTTCCTATTTTGTAAAAGGGAGTTAGTTACCACCGAGGGCTGAGAGGATTTAATGAAGGTGCATACAGAAAACACAGCCTGATACACAGGAAGCACTGAATACATGCTGATGCCTGTCTCCTTGGAATTCTAAAGTACATTTAGGCTTTTCCCCTTTTTGTGGTTTACTAATTATAGGGTTGACATTTAACTGGGGAGCGTTGCTTGGATGGTCTGCTATCAAGGGTTCCTGTGATCCAGCTGTTTGCCTGCCACTGTATTTTTCTGGAGTTATGTGGACACTAATATATGATACTATTTATGCCCATCAGGTAAAGAAAGGATATCTTTTTATTTAACTTTGGATTAGTTCTGTGGAGTGTTCTGTTTTGTTTTGAGATAGAGTCTCACTCTGTCACCCAGGCTGGAATGTTGTGGTGTCTGTCATAGCTTACTGAGACCTCAGACTCCTGGGCTCAAGCAGTCCTCCGGCCTTAGCCTCCCAGAGTGCTAGGATTACAGGCATGAGCCACTGTTCCCAGCCTTAGTTGTTTTTTTGTTTGTTTGTTTTTTTAGTAGAGTGCCATGGCGTGAGAACTCACAGCAACCTCAAACTCTTGGGCTTAAGTGATTCTCTTGCCTCAGCCTCCCAAGTAGTTGGGACTACAGGC
>NW_003852434.1:6476232-6496310 GCF_000181295.1 Otolemur garnettii
ATGTTTGAGATGGGATCTCACACTGTTTCCTGGATTGGAGTACAGTGATGAAATCAATAGAGCTCATTGCAGCCTTGAACTTACAGACTCAAGCAGTCTTCCCACCTCAGCCTCCCAAGTAGCTAAGACAATAGACGCAGATGACCAGGACTGGCCCAAAGTATTTTTGTCCTTAAAAGAAAGTCATTCATAATTCTATGGCTCCAGCAAAGTATTTCTGTTTCATGTTTATGTATGTTTACCAAAGAGTTCAGCTCATTTAGTTTATACAAGCATTTGTACAGTACTCACTATATACCAGACACTGTCTTAAATACTTTACAAATGCTTATTTAATGCTCACAACTATCTGTGAGGAAAGTTCTTTTATTATCTTCATTTGACAGAAGAGGAAACATGAAGAAGTAACTTACTGTGTCATACAGTTAGGGGTGGCAGGGCTGAGAGTCAAGCCCAGATGGTGTTCAGGGACTCTGTTTCTAACCGCTGTGCTCCCCTGCCCTTCTGTGTGTGCCTCTAATCACTGTATTTTTTTTTTTTTTTTGAGACACAGTCTCACTTTGTTGCCGATGGTAAAGTGCTGTGGCATCATAGCTCACAGCAACCTTCAACTCTTGGGCTTAAGCAGTTCTCTTGCCTCAGACTCCCAACTAGCTGGGACTACTGGTGCGCACCACAATGCCTGGCTATTTTTTAAAGACAGGGTCTCACTCTGGCTCAGGTTGGTCTCAAACTCCTGAGCTCAGGCAATCCACCAGCCTCAGCCTGGGATTATAGGCATGAGCCACCATGCCCAGCCCCTAATCACTGTATTATGCAGCTCTTTTACTTGGCTTAGATAATAAACATTTTCCTTTTTATTTTGTCAAGAGTCTCACTATGTCACCCTCGGTAGAGTGCTGTAGTATCACAGCTCAGCAACCCCAAGCTCTTGGGCTTAAGCGATTTTCTTGCCTCAGCCTCCCAAGTAGCTGGGACTAGAGGTTCCTGCCACAACACCCAGCTATTCTTTTGTTATATTTGTCATGTGATTTAGCAGGCCCAGGCTGGGTTCCAGCCCCCCAGCCCCGGTGTATGTGGCTGGCGCTCTAACCACTGAGCACAGGCACCGAGCCTATTTTCCCATGTTTTTACCAATTATTTGTTATTGTCACTTAAAAGATTGTGACCCATTGATTTAACATGTCATAACTTTTAAAAATTTAATAATTTATCTATTTTGATAATTTGAGTTTGCACAATTATAAATAATACTGTTCTGGGCGGTGCCTGTGGCCCAAAGGAGTGGCCTCTGGTATAGGTGCAGGCCCCTATACCAGAGGTGGCAGGTTCAAACCTGGCCCTAGCCAAATAATAATAATAATAATACCGTTCTACTCTCCAATGATTCACGAATATGAGTTTTTCAGGTAAATTTTTAGAAATGGTATTACTGAGTTAGAGGCTATAAACATTTTTATAGTTTTTGGTACTGTCTTTTATTAAGTTTATCTTTAAAACTCCTTTTTTAGGAGGGCAGCACCTGTGGCTTAAAGGAGTAGGGTGCTGGCCCCATGTGCCAGAGGTAGCAGGTTCAAACCAGGCCCTGTCCAAAAACAACAACAACAAAAAAAACCTCCTTTTTTGCTCTCTTTCTTATATGGCCTTAATTATCTTTTTACATTTATCAAATTTTTTCCCAGCTTCACTAAGGTATAACTGATAAATAGAAGTTGTGTATGTCCAGGGTATATAATATGGTGATCTGATATGTGTATACATTATGAAATAATTATCACAATCAAATTAATTAACACATCTATCACAATAGTGACCATTTTTTGATAACTGTGCTAAGAATACATTTATGAACATTTTGAAAGTTTTCTTCTTGGTATTTTTCTGAAATAAGATCATATTTACTTAAAGGTTTTGGGTGTTGTTGTTTTTTTTTTTTTTTTTTTTTTAGATAGAGTCTCACTTTTTTGCCCTTGGTAGAGTTCCATGGCATCACAGCTCACAGCAACCTCAAACTCTTGAGTACAAGTGGTTCTCTTGTCTCAGCCTCCCAGGTAGCTGGGACTGCCAGTGTCCGCCACAACGCCTGGCTGTTTTTAGAGATGGAGGTCTTGCTCTTGCTCAGGCTGGTCTCGAACCCTACTTCAAGGACATGTCTGGATTTTTTCTTGTTTTCTTCCACAAACCCCCTGTCCTGTGGTGTTTAACCTGCAGGCTACATGCTGATTTCATGAGGACTATTTTTTGCTGATGTATGAGTGTCAGATACCATAAAAAGTATGCACAGACCTTTTTTTGCTAATCAGCTTTCTTCAGTGTTTGTGTATTTAATGTGTGGCCCAAGACAACTCTTGTTCAAGTGTGGGACAGAGGGGAAAAAAAGGTGAAGTGAAATTTGACTTGCAGCTTCAAAGAGATGCCTGTACTCTTTGCAGGAAGGTCTGGAGCCAGTAGTTAGGATAAATGTATTCCAGCGAGAATAACTTGTTCAGTAAAACACCACATACTCAAGACACTTTTGTGATTCCTGTAATTAAAGATACAGTCATCTGAAGATGATTGTAGTATGAAAGAAAAAATAGATACACTAACCCACACTCATTATTATTTGGATTTGGACCCAAAAAGGTGGCCTGCCTACCTGCAGGTCAGTGCAGAGTTCTGAGTGCAGCCACTGACACTGCACAACCATTATTTCAACAGTGCATGGCAATGCTTACAAATAAAACCCCTAGAGGAAACCAGGCAGCTGCATACCCAGGATTTGATAAGAAAGGCAAGGAATTGGCTCTGTGCCTGTGGCTCAAGCAGCTAAGGTGCCAGCCACATACACCTGAGCTGGGTTCAAATCCAGCCCGGGCCCACCAAACAACAATCACAGCTGCAACCAAAAAATAGCCAAGCATTGTGGCAGGCACCTGTGGTCCCAGCTACTTGGGAGGCTGAGACAGGAGAATCACTTGTGCCCAGGAGTTGGAGGTTACTGTGAGCTATGATGTCACGGCACTCTACCCAGGGCAACAGCTTGAGGATCTGTCTCAAAAAAATAAAAAAAAAAAAAGGCAAGGAATAAATTGGACTAGAAGTGGAATGGGAATGGGAATGATAGTAAGCAAGCATTTTCCTACATGTGTGATTTAGCAAGATTGAAACTAAAATATATAGGAAATTACTGAATTTTAAGAACTATGAGGAGCCTGGGTACGGTGGCTCGTGCCTTTAATCCTGGCACTCTGGGAGGCCAAGGTGGGTGGATTGCACTGAAGTCCCAGGTTCGACACCAGCCTGAGCAAGAGCAAGACCACATCTCTAAAAATAGCTGGACTTTGTGGCGGGCACCTCTAAGTCCCAGCTACTTGGGAGGCAGAGGCAAGAGAATTGCTTGAGCCCAAGAGTCTAAGGTTGCTGTGAGCTGTGACACCAGAGCACTCTACTTTTTTGAGACTCTGTCTCAAAAGAAATTTTTTTAATCCTTATATAGTAAAAGTATTAATAGTTAAAAGCCACTGTAGTGTTACAAGAAATACAATGAAATGTAGAAATAGAGCTAGATGGTGGTTTTAGTAGTGATGTTTAACTTCTCTTGGCCTACAAATTTATTATTGATTGGCCTGCTTTGAGTTACTGTCATTTTTCACAGCTGGTGGTAAATCTGCATGTTCTTTGGAAGATAGTCTCTTCTGCGGTTAGATAGTGGCAGTGGTTGACACCTTGTGACTATACTAGAAACCGCCAAATTATACATTTCAAAATGTGAATTTTATGATACTTAGTATGTGGATTAAATCCTCCCCAATGACACTTATTATTACTTCCTGTATTAGGACAAAAGAGACGATGCTCTGATTGGTCTTAAGTCCACAGCCCTGCTCTTCCGTGAAAACACCAAGCAATGGCTGGGTGGCTTCAGTGCTGCTATGCTGGGGGCGCTGAGTCTGGTGGGGGTGAGCAGCAGCCAGACTGCTCCCTACTACGCTGCTCTGCTCGCCGTCGGAGCCCATCTGGCTCACCAGGTTTGACAGTTTCTTACTTGTCCCTTGTTTTTCTTTGGTATAAATTACAAAAATAATTTTTTTAAAATACCCTTTGTGTTTACCAAGTCAGAAACTTCTTAAAACAACTACTTTGCTTGTACTACCTCAAACCACCCCCTCCTCTGTTCCAACTTGTCATATGAATGTGTTATTTTAGAGAAAAAACATAAACCTCAACTGGGGTTTTTCCCTTTGATTTTCTCTCTGATTCATGTCTGGAAAAATGTCTGAGGCTTGTGGGTTGAGTTTAATTATTCTAAAAACAAATTGGTAAAACTCTTTTTTTAAATCTGGGTTTCTAGTGATAGTTAAAGTAATCATTTATAAGTTCGGGCTCCACTGGTCCCCAAATGCTAAACATGTCAAAGTTCTGCCTAGATGGCAGGGAGCTGTTGTTCCAGGGTAGTCGCCCACACTGCTTCTCCTACCCCCCAAGCTTATACTGAGAATCTACATTATTGACTTGTAAACTCAATCAACTACATGTAATATTAATTAAATGAAGTGTATTTTTCTATCAATTTTAATGTTACTATCATTAAACAGAATAAAAAAGATGTTAGGGAACTTGTTTTTAGATGATCTGATCTGTTTCATACAGATTATTGCAAATTTCTTTTTAGCATGGGTAAGACTTGCACAAGGTAATATGAAGGAAATTAAAATCTGCTGTCTAGGGTCTGGCCCAGTGGCTCATACCTGTAGTCCCAGCATTTTGGGAGGCCAAGGTAGGAAGACTGCTAGGCCCCAGGAGTCTAAGACCAGCATTAGCAACATAGCAAGACCCCATGTCTACAAAAAAAAAAAAAATTAGCCAGGCACGGTGGTGTGTGCCTGTAGCCCTAGCTACTCAGGAGGCTAAGGGAGAAGGATCCCTTGAGCCTAGGAGTTCAAGGCTGCGGTGAGCTATGATTGCATACTGCACCCCCAACCTGGGTGACAGAGCAAGATGCTGTCTCTAAAAAGGAATAATGATGTCTCTTAAAAGTAAGCCCATATCCCCTTCATTGTTTTCATCACATGAGAGCTAAAAGGTAAAAATGGGTGATTCTCCAGGATGTCACCACTCTCCTCTTCAGAATTTCTCCAAATCCCCTCTTGGTCATAATTCAGTTCCACGTGGGTTGTCATCCCATGGTCTGGATAATGGAAATGTAGTGGTGATTAAGCATCTGAATATTAGCAGAAGAAGGCAGAGTTACAAGGACAACCACCATTACAATAACTATTTGGAATATTTTATACTTCAAATGACTTTTCTGATCCTCTGTTGAATTCTTGACATAGCATTTGAAGGTGGACACAGCCTTCTAGTATTTGAAGAGAAAGGAAATCAGGATGATTTTAAGTCTGCAGACGATATAATAAAGGAGAGTTAGTTCTTTAAACTTCGGGAAAATAAAGTAGGAACAGAGACTTTCGTGATAACATTTATAGTCCTACCATGGGGAAAAGGAGTGTGTGTGTTCTAGGTTGCTAGCAGCAGTTGTAGGTCTCTAGGTTCCCATCTGTATGTGGGCATGGGAGGGAGATTTGTAAACATACTTCTGGCCATCATGATAAAGTGGGAGGGAGCACTACAGGCATTCTGTGTAAGGTCCAGTGAATGTCCCTTGGGTCACCAGACAGCCCTGCACAACAGAGAATCGGCCTGCCCCGCTGTGATTTGTTCTTCATTGAGAAGACTAAAGAGAGAAGAGAGCTAGAATTGGAAAGTAGGGGCTTTGAGGGAAGCAGATTTTCAAATAAGTCAGTATAAGGAAGAGCTTTCTAAATAGAACTAAAAATAGAATGGGTTGCCTCTCACAGCAGTCATGAACTCAACTGGAAGTTTTGGGGACACATCTTAGAAGGTATGGTAAAGTTTTCTACATTCAGAAACATGTTGCAGTATGATAAGGGCTTCCTGTTGCTTAAAATTCTGTAACAAAACGCTGTTTTCTCCTCTGTCCTGCCATGTTTGTATGTATGTCCCGAAGTGCAGATCAGATCAGGGACTAATGCAGTGTTGCCTTCCTTCCTTACAGATTTACACTCTAGACATCCACAGACCAGAGGATTGCTGGGATAAATTTACCTCCAACCGAACAATAGGACTAATAATTTTTTTAGGAATTGTCCTTGGGAATTTGTGGAAAGAAAAGAAGACAGATGACATAAAGAAAAATACAGAGAGTAGAATAGAAAATTAGTGAAGTTTATCTAGGAATTATTAAAACAAATTTTTACAAAGAAGAACCCAAAGACGAAGATTTAGAGCATTTTTACCTGGATTTTAATTCAACTACTTGCTACCAGAATTCCTCCCTGTCACAGAAACCAGGGACTTTTCGGGATTTGAGATAACCCTGAGTATTTAACTTGATGAATTCTTTAGTCCATTATAATTCTGATCTGAAGTTCCAGGAATTGTATGAGTTTTGGCACTTTAGGGAAAACCCGATGTGTATCTCATTTAAATGAATGTCTCAAAATGCACTCTTTTTTTTTTTTTTTTTTTAAGGCAAAAAATCAAAGCTGCTACAGAAGTTTGGGGCTTATTGTTCTTTATTGTGACCTTTACTCACTGCCCAAAACTGTAATTCCAAAACTTCTGGGGTTTTTTTTGTTTTAGGCAAATAAATATTTTGGCCTACTACAGCTACATGTACCACTGTTGTTACCAACACTAACATTTGCTTGGGAAATCTGGTTTCTGTGTGGAGTCACAGTCATCAGAGACTATTTTAATTTCTGTTTTTATCTTATCTAATTATAATTTATAGCATGGTGACACAGTGCTTAAACGTTTAGTATTGCTTCTGTTGCCCCCATCGGAATGTTTTCAATACAGCAGCCAGAGTAATTCTCTTAAAACCTACATAGGTCTTATCATTCTTCTGCCCAGAACCCTCCAAAATCTCCTTAGGTCACTCAGTACAAGCTGAAAGGCTGCCACCTACCAGGCTGCCATGATCTGCCCTCATCTCTGACAACTCTTCACACTATACCTGCTCCAGCTAGGCTGGCCGCCTCCCTGTTACTTAAACAGTCTGGCCAGACTCCTCCTGCCCCAGTGCCTTTGCATTTACTGTTCATGTTGCCTGCAATTGCTCCACAAATTACGCCTTCCACTTTCGCTGCAGGTCTTTCCTTAAATGTCACCTTTTCAAGGAGGTTTTTCTTTCTAAAATTTTATATACAAACACTACCCATACTTGCTATCCCTTTGTTCTTTTTTTTTCTGTTCAGCACTTCAATCTGAAATATATTTTGCTTGATTTAAATGGCTCTCACTGTCACTAGGGTATAGGGAGACAGTGTGCACGGGCAAGGGTCAGCAGTAAACCCTGAATGGTGTGGTGATGATGCAGCTCACGGAGCACTTACACATGCACAGCTCTGGTAAGCACAGGAAGACATGTTTGTTTATTCAGCAAACACCCACTGAGAGTGAGGGTTTAGACTTAGCATAGTAATAGCAGCTATAACTCTGCTAAAGCAACAGTGAGCAAAAGAGGGAACAAATAGGAACATTGTGGCCTGTTTTTTTTTTTAAGGCAGAGTCTCACTCTTCAGGTTAGAATACCATCTCAGCCTAGCTAAAGCGACCTCAAACTCCTGGGTTCAAGCAATCCTCCTGCCTCAGCCTCCTGAGTAGCAGGAACTACAGGAGCCCGCCACCACACCCAGCTAAATTTTCTTTTTTTTTTTTTTTTTTGAGATAGAGTCTCACTTTGTCTCTCTTGATACCGTGCTGTGGTGCCATAGCTCAAAGCAAGCTCCAACTCTTAGGCTTAAGCAATTCTCTTGAGCTGGAACTACAGGCGACTGGCACAATGCCCACCTGTTTTTAGAGACAGGGTCTCGCTTTTGCTCAGGCTGATCTCAAACCTGTGAGCTCAGGGCAATCCACCTGCCTTGGCCTCCCAGAGTGCTAGGATTCTAGGCATGAACCACCTATTTTTAGTAGAGACAGGGTCTTGCTCAGTCTGGTGTTATACTCCTGAACTAAGTGATTTTCCTGCGTTGGACTCCCAAAGTACTAAGATTACAGGCATGAGCTACCACACCCAGCTGGTACCCTACTTTTAAGGAAGTATGATTGGCTTTGATTTTATTTAATTCTGATTCTGCATCAGAATAGATAGAATTTAAATCTGTGCTGATTTCTGTTTTCGTACAGTTCTCACCCTATATTTTAAAATCCTTAAAACATCTTAGCCCATTAGCACTGGTTTCCATTAAAGGATGGTGAATGCAGTGTGTTGCAATTTTATTTCATGTTCCTAAATTAGTAGATGAAAAAGTGGACCAAATCTTAGAATCACTAAAAATCCTGCAGCCTTTGTGGATTAGGAGAATGCAAAGTTAATTATAAGTGTATGTTATATACTTGAAATGTGCTAAGAGAGTAGACCTTGAATGTCACCACACATGCACACAGAAGAGGTCCCCAAGCTGCATTCGTCAGCTTGATCATGGCACTCATTCCCCACCTCCTATATCTTAAAATTAATTCATAGGTTACCGTACTCTCAAAAAGCTGCTTCTACATTTCTCCTTTTCCCAGTATAAAGACTGAAAAAAATAGTATAAATGGGCAAGGGGTAGATAGAAAAACAAGAAAAAGATGAAGGTCCTCGCTTCGGCAGCACATACACTAAAATTGGAACGATACAGAGATCGGCACGGCCCCTGCGCAAGGATGACACGCAAATTCGTGAAACATTCTATATTAAAAAAAAAAAAAAAGATGAAGTAGATCAGCCTCTAAAACAAGGGACTTAAAACAATTCTGGATGGGAAAGAAGTGTGGCAGTCACCCCTGTGGTGTCAGGATCGGCTATCCACAGGGAAGCTGAAAGGCCATCACCAGGCGCTGGTGGCAGTCAAAATGACCAAGGCTGCCTTGGGGAATCTGTTCAGTGGGGAGGAACCTTGCCCTGGTCTTCTGCTTCTGAGTCACTGTGAATTTGTAAGAACTTTAGCTGGACAATTATTTAGTTAAAGTTTGACGGGGGAAATGCTGCCTCTCCCTCTTCCCAGATTTCATTGCTAGATTGCTCAGTGCTCAGTGCCTGTAAAGGCCAGACTATAAAGGCCTTCTTGACCGACCCCACCCTGCTATTTCTGCTCTTTCCCGCAACTCAAAGTTCACCCTCCACCCTCTGATACAGTCTGTGGCATCCACAGTCATACTCTCCTGCCCCCATCTGCCATCACAACTGCCCTGGCATCCCAGGCCTGGCTCTTAGAGCAGGCAGGCTGGGGGTGAATCTCCCTTTCATACTTGACATCTGGGAGACACTAGGCAAGGGGTGAGCCACCGTCAGCCGCGTTCCAACTGCCAGATCCGGGCTGCTGTCAGCAGTTGTTGGCATGTGTCTAAGCCCATTCCAGGTGAATTGTGTCCCCTTAGAATTCCTATGTTGAAATCCTAACCCTCAGTACCTCAGAATGAAACAGTTTTTGTAAATAGGGTTTTAAAGAAGTAATTAAGTTAAAATAAAGCCCTAGTCCAGCACAACTGTCCTTTTCAGAAGAGGAAATCTGGGCACAGACAACGTGTGAGTACAGAAGACAGCCACCTGCAAGCCCAGGAGAGGCCACAGATGACGCCGAACCCGCAGCGCTGCATCTCAGACTTCTGGCCTTCAGAATCACGGGGGAACAGTTCTATTCTTTTTAGCCACCCAGTCTTCAGTACTTGGTTAGGGCAGCCCTGGCAAACTAACGCAAAGCCCTTGGTGCTGGGCCTGCCATGGGAAAGGTGCTCTACAAATGTAGTTCATGGGATAAGCCCCCCACTTCCTGCTCCTTTCTATTCCAAAGTACAAGTCCAGCCTTCCCAGTGCCCACAAGTTTGGCTGAATAAAGCCTTCCTAAAGATGTCCTTGTAATTCCCAGAGCCAGGGAATACATGACCTCACATGGGAAAAGGGACTTCACAGATAGGATTAAGGATCTTGAGTTAGGGAGAGGATTTGTCTAGGGGTCCCCTTAGAGTGGGAGGAGAAGGTAAAGGCCGCAGCAGGAGACGTGATAACAGAAGCAAGTGGTGGGCAGGAAGCAGCACTCGCCCAGGAAGGCAGGCCGCCTCTGGACACTACAAGGAAACTGGCTCTTCCTGCAGAGCATCAGAAGGGACCAGCCTGACGCCTGGCAAAGAAATAAAAAAAGTTGTTTGTTTGTTTTGTTTTTAATGAGGGTCTCACCTCTGTCATGGGCTGAGGCTGGAGCACAGTAGCATAATCATGGCTCACTATAACCTGTAACTCCTGGGCTCAAGCCATCCTCCTGCTTCAGCCTCCAGAGTAGCTAGCACTACAGGTGTGCACTATCACATCTGACTAATATTTTTCCTTTTTTGAGACAGTCTCACTCTGTTGCCCAACCTAGAGTGTGGTGGCGTCAGCCTGGTTCGTAGCAACCTCAGACTCCTGGGTTAAAGCAATCCTGCTTCAGCCACCCAGGTAGCTGGGCCTACAGGCCCCTGGCACAACGCCCAGCCTCTTTTTCTATTTTTAGAAGAGATGGGGGTCTCACTCTTGCTCAGGCTGTGAGTTTTGAACTCCTGAGCTCATGGGATCCACTGTCTCTGCCTCCCAGAGTGCTAGGATTACAGGCACGAGCCACCACTCTGGGCCCTAGCTAATTTTTTTTTTTTTTTTTTTTTTTTTTTGGTAGAGATATGGTCTTGTTTTGTAGCTCACGCTATTCTCAAACTTCTGGCCTCAAGTGATCCTCCTGCCTTGGCCTCTCAAAGTGCTGGGATTACAGACAAGAGCCATCATGCCCAGCCCGGCTGACCCCTTCACTTGAGCCCAGTGAAAGATTTTGGACTTCTAATTTCCAGAACTGTAAGGTAATAAATTTGTGTTGTTTTAAGCCACTAGATTTGTGATAATTTGTTATAGCAGCCAGAGTAAACTAAAACAACTTTTCCAGCTCTATTTGATCTGTTCTCTGAATTCCCAGAACATTTGGTTGGACCAGCAAAGAAGCAGCTTGGCTGGGTTGGAATGCTCTACTTTTAACACCTACAACTTGGATGATCTTGAAAAAGTTGGTCCCTGACCTCTTTGTGGTTCAAATGCTCAAATAGGGATAATAATACCTTTTTCGGCTCAGTGCCCATAGCTCAGTGGCACTGGCCATATACATGAGACTGGTGGGTTCAAATGTGGCGTGGGCCTGCTAAACAACAATGACAACTACAACAAAAAAAAATAGCCAGGTTTTGTGGCAAGTGCCTGTAGTCCCAGCTACTTGAGAGGCTGAGGCAAGAGAATTGCTTAAGCCCAAGAGTTTGAGGTTGCTGTGAGCTGTGACCCCCCCCCACCACTCTACTCAGGGTGCAGTGAGACTCTGTCTCAAAAAAAAAAAAGAAGAAATAATGATAATAATAAATAAATAAAATACCTTTTTTGTGGGTTTCAAAATTTTCTTTCTCCTTTTAGCATGGAAATTTCAAGATAATGAGGACATTGGATGACTTATTCATTGAAATATCCTCCATGTACCACACTGTAAGTTTAAAAGTAAACATTTATAACTTATTGTACATCAAGTAATCTAAGGTTTGAGTTAATTATCAGACCTGGTGGTAGGTACCGTAACAAATTTTTTTTTTTTTTTGAGACAGAGTCTCACTATGTCACCCTCAGTAGAGTGCCATGGCGTCACAGCTCACAGCAACCTCAAACTCTTGGGCTTAAGTGTTGCCCAAGTAGCTGGGACTATAGGCACCCACCACAACGCTGGGCTTTTTTTGGTTGCAGTTGTCATTGTTGTTTAGCAACCCCAGTCCAGGTTCAAACACTCCAGCCTCAGTGTATGTGACTAGCGCCCTACTCACTGAGCTATGGGCACCAAGCCAGTAATAGAAATTATTAATGTCATTCGATGACATATAAAAAATAATAAAAATATTTTCACGTACATATCAGAACTATGCAAAAACATAGGTAATGAAGGCTAAAGAAACAAATGAAAAAGTTATGTCAAATATAGCATAGGTTGTAATATCACTCTGTATAAAAATTGAAAGGGCTTTGGTTCTAAATTTTGTGCTTTAATCTTTTTTTTATTGTTTGGGATTCATTGAGGGTACAGAGAATTAGGTTACACTGATTGCATTTGTTAGATAAAGTCCTTCTTATAATTGTGTCCTGTCTCCAGGATGTGTGCCATACACCGTGACCCCCCCATTTCCCTCCCTCCTCCCCTCTCCTGGCTCCCTCATTCCCCCCACCCCCCCCACCCTTGTATTAGCTCATCTGCTGCCTTCATATTAGAATTGAGTACACTACATTCTTGCTTCTCCATTCTTGTGATGCTTGACCGAGAAGAATGTGTTGTACCTCCATCCAGGTTATTACAAAAGAGGTAAAGTCTCCATCTTTTTTTGAGGGGGGGAGATAGTCTCACTCTGTCACCCATGGTAGAGTGCTATTGATATCGGAATTTTGCCCTTCAGTAGGTTCTTGGTCTCAGTGATTCGAAGAATGAATCCGCAGACCACAGATCAGTGGTAAGACAGGATTTATTTACAGAAAAGAATAAGGAAGTGCCAGAGCTCCAGGCAGAGAGAGAAAACTGGAGTCAGGAGAGAAAAGTGCTCCCTCTCCCTCTCTGTCTGTAGGCTCTTTGTTTAGGGGTATATATAGTCGCATGGGGCCCTGGATAGGGATTAGGTAGTTACATTTAGTGTAATAGGGGTTAGGTACTTACATTTATCGTGTCTGGGACATGGTGTCTGAGACATGTCTGGTACATGTCTGGGACATTGTGTTTGGGGCATGTCTGGCCCTGGTAGTTTCATTTAGCGGGTCTGGGACATCTGTCTGGGACATGTCTGACCCTTGGTAGTTACATTTAGCATTGTCTGGGACATCTGTCTGGGACATGTCCAGAACAACATGTCTGGGTTGCAAATGAATGGCTACAATCCTTTTTATTCCCAGGCCTAGGAAATGGGGACCCCCCTGCCTACCCTCCAGCCTTCTGGTTCTGCTGCTTGCTGCCAATGCACCAACACTGCCAAGGCGGAGGCTGCCAGTCCGTGCCCCCCAGCTCCATGAGCTGGCTGGGATACCACTTATCCTGTATCACTATGGCATCTTAGCTGACAGCAACATCAAACTCTTGGGTTCAAGCGATTCTCTTGCCTCAGCCTCCCAAGTAGCTGGGATTATAGGTGCCTGCCACAACACCCAGCCATTTTTAGAGACAAGGTCTCCTTCTGGCTCAGGTTGGTCTTGAACCCATAAGCTCAAGCAATTCACCTGCCTCGGCCTCCCACAGTGCTAGGATTACAGGACCCACCATGTCCAGCCAGTCCCCATGTTTTTAGTGGCTGAAATGTATTCCATGGTATACGTATGCCACAGCTTGTTAATCCATTCCTGGGTTAGTGGGCATTTAGGTTGTTTCCACATTTTGGCAATTATAAATTGAGTTGCAATAAAAAGTCTAGTGCAAATGTCCTTATGATAAAAGGATATTTTTTTTCTTTAGGATAGATGCTTAGCAATAGGATTGCAGGATCGAATTAAACTAATCTTTAAAAGTAACCTTTAATTCTTCTAAGATAATCTGTGTTTTTTAATATTTGCATTTTTAAAATAGATGTTAAGATAATCTATATGTATCCACCATAAAAACAAAAGCAAGATTATTATTATTTTCATAAGCCCTTTCCAAAGTAAAAAATAGGTGTGAATATTAGAAGGAGGCCTACAATTACGGCCTCAGACTTCCCTGTCTCCCTTTGATCATAATCCTTGGCTACCTCTGAAAAGGAATTCCAGTTGGAAGAAAGAAGACCAACCCCAACAGAGTCCTAAAGTGGGAATATCTCTTTGGCTACCCGGAAGTCATACTGTAAAACTGTCCCATCTCTGTCTCACGTAGCTTCCTAATGACGTCAGAAGGCCTCCTATAATGCTGAGTACTAAGTTACCACACCTTGTTCATATCAGAACAATGGCCAGGAATAGCAATATCACCTTGCTTGTCTTCAGGAACTTATAAATAACATGAAATAAAAAGTTCCCATGGGTGGCGCCTGTGGCTCAAAGGAGTAGAGCGCTGGCCCCATATGCTGTAGGTGGTGGGTTGGAACCCAGCCCAGGCCAAAAACTGCACACAAACAAAGTTCCCATGTCTTTCTTCTCTTCTAACTTTAAAAAATAGTATTTACTGCACTTGTTTCCTACTGCAAGGAAAAGGACATGTACATTGGGGGAAGTTCAAAAATACGGAAAAGCACAAAGGCAAAATGAAAATCATTTATAATAGCATTATTCAAATATATGCACTGCAGCGTGACAGCCTTCCAGCTTTCAATAGGCACGTAAACATTTTTAATAAAATTGGAGTTATGCTATACTTTTAAAGAATCTCAGCCAGGTCGGACCCCTGTAGTGCACGAGCCGGTCCCGCGCGCAGCCTCGGGGCCGCGCTCGCTCGGGCGCGCGCTCTCCGCCCGCCGCCGCCAACCCGTCCTCCGAGCGGGAGGGAGCGGCGCGCGCTGGACGAAGAGAAAAACATAAAGAACGAAATTGCCGCTGTTGTCTTCTTTTTCACAAGACTAGTTCGAAAACATGATAAGTTGGAAAAAAAAAAAAAAGGCAGTTGAGAGGTTTGCTGAGAAATTGACTCTAATGTTTCAAGAAAAATACAAAAATCATTGGTAACTGGAAGAAAACATCAAAAGGACCGGCTTACAGATGCTTTCGTGTCAGTAAGTTTCAGAGAGCTGATCCTGATGTCCTGAAAGCTTGTGAGAGCAGCTGCATCTTGTATAGTTAATACAGCACAAGTGGCGTCCCAGCCAGGTTCTAGAGCTGGGGCTGACCAGCTGCCTCCGCCTTGGCGGTGTTGATGCGGTGGCAGGGAGCAGACGAACCAGCGGGCTGGAGGGTAACGGGGGCCAGACAACTGCTGGGGAGACACCAGCACCTTCGGCTGAACAGGAAACCTGCATTTTCCAGGCCTGGCCAATTTCATGTAAGTTTCCTAGGCCTGGGAATGAAAGGCATTGTAGCCATTCATTCAGGTCCCAGACACGCTCAGAAACACGCTAAATGTAACTACTGAGTATCCCAGATAAGTCACAGAGTGTCCCAGACACGCTAAATGTAACTACAGAGGGTCCCAGACAAGCTAAATGTAACTACAGAGGGTCCCAGACAAGCTAAATGTAACTACAGAGGGTCCCAGACAAGCTAAATGTAACTACAGAGGGTCCCAGACATGCTAAATGTAACTAACTACTGAGTGTCCCAAATATGTCACAGAAGGTCCCAGACAGGCTAAATGTAACTACAGAGGGCCCCATGTCCGCGGACAGACAGACAGACAGAGAGGAAGAGAAGAGTTTTCCTGCTCTGCCAGGAACTCTGGTGTTTTCGTATTCTTTTCTAAATAAGTCCTGTCTTACCACTGATCGGTGGTCTGCGGATTTATTCTTCAGATCACCAAGACCAGGAACCTACTGAAGACGAAATTCCGGTATCATAGTGATCTGGGCTTGCCAAAGGAGCTTGCGCTCTGGGTAGACCTGTGGAAGGTGTGCTGTCAGTATGGAGAGAAAAACAATTGCACTCATTGTTGCCAGCTTTGAAAATGAGGATGAGAACAAGGATGAGATCTCCAAGAAAGTTACCAGAGCCCTTGATAAAGTTACCTCTCATTATCATTCAGGATCTTCTTCCTCAGATGAAGAAATAAGGAAGTGGAAGTGAAACCCAATTCGGTGACTGCAACACCAAGCCCGGTGGACCAGATTTCAGAACTGCTGCCACAAGTATCTGAAATGGATGGAGAATTGCTGTTAGGTTTGTCAATGAACCATCAACGGTGTCTTCCATGGCCTTTTTCCTTGAGTCTTTGCATTTTTTACATATTTAAATAATAGAAGGATGGCCTGTAACACACTGGTTACAGTGCCAGCCACATACACGGAGGCTGGAGGGTTCGAACCCGAACCAGGCCTGCTAAAACAGCAGTGACAACTGCAACAAAAAATAACCAGGCATTGTGGCGGGTGCCTGTAGTCTCAGTACTTGGGAGGCTGAGGCAAGAGAATCACTTAAGCCCAAGAGTTTGAGGTTGCTGTGAGCTGTGATGCCATAGCTCTCTACAGAGAGCGACACAGTGAGACTTTTCTCAAAAATAAATAAATAAAAATAAATTAAATAAAATAATAGAAGGGCATTCTGCGTTTGGAAAACAGGTCCAGCTGATGTGTTAACTGCATTTTATAGATGAGCAGGATCAGGTCTCTGGTGCATCTAGGAAGCACTTTCCCTCAGAAACAAAGACCTCATATTAGGGCATTAGTGCCCTATCCTCAACCTCCCTGAGTCCTGAAAGGAAAACTCTTAATATAAAGAAAACTCACCAAAGCTAGCTTGGCAAATAGGAAGATTTTGTGACTGAGAGCTGCAGATTGGTAATAGCAGGGAATATGTGGGTGTTGGCTTATGGAGCTAGACAGGTCTGGATATCATGGCCTGATAATTCAGCCAAGTTACATGAGCAATGTTATCTTTTTCTGGGTAGTGCCTATGGCTCAGTGGGTAGGTGCCAGCCCCATATACCAAAGATGCCGGGTTTGAACCCAACCCCATCCAAACTACAACAAAAAAATAGCCAGGCATTGTGGCAGGCGCTTGTAGAGCCAGCTACTCAGGAGGCTGAGGCAAGAGAATTGCCTAAGCCCAGGAGTTGGAACTTGCTGTAAGCTGTGACACACAGACTCTACTGAGGGCGATAAAGTGAGACTCTGTCTCAAAAAAAAAAAGCTATTTTTTTGTTGTAGTTCGGTTCAAACCCACCACCATTGGTATGTGGGGCCGGCACCCTACCCACTGAGCCATAGGTGCCACCGTTGTCATTGTTTTTTAGCAGGCCTGAGCCGGGTTCAAACCCACTATCCCCAGTGCATGTGGCCGGTGCCCTAACCAGTGAGCTAAGGGCGCTGAGCCTATTAAAGAGTTTTAAACTAAACAAATAGAAATCTAGTTAACATTTATGTACATTACTTTTCAGCATTCTTTTTCATCTGTAAACCATTTCTTTATCCAGAAGCCATCTGTGAGGAACTATTCCCTTAAGAGGAAGCTGATCTAGGGTTCAATTTTAGGAAAACAATTTCCACATTCAGTTCCTGAGCCCGAGTTTCTTAAATGGTTTCAACAGTGTGGATGGTGGGTACAAAATATGAAGACTAAAATTATGAATGAGTTTTTTAAAGGATATCCTACCCATTAATAAAGTATAAATGGAAAGAAGTTGAAAGCAATGTATACAAATGTTAACTAGAATTTTATTTAATTATTTAATAATTTCTTCTTTTAAAAATTAAAGTGAGTAATTAAGTTTCTTGTTAGGCATCATTGAGCAAAGTAACAAAACGACTTGCTTCCCTTATACTCACAGGTATTGTGTGGGTATTGCCGTAATACTGGAGTCAGAGGTCATGCCCTGCTGAGAAAGGCCTCAGAGACACAAATGGCTTTCAGTTTGCGTGATTTCCTTGAAGACAGAAAAAGACAACTTTAACACTCTAGAATCTGGAGTAAATTTTTGTTTCTGATCAGTATTTTAGTACTGCAAATGCATGTTCTGAATGTTTTAAACGAATTCACTTGAAAACATGTTACAAATAAAATAGAAAAGTTTTTAGCATAAATTAATTAGCTCCTATATGAAAATTGCCAAGATATCAAGGTACATGGAAGAATGCAGGAAAAAGGGATATAGTTTTAGAATTTCTCCCCATTCATGCATTCATGTTTCTGATTTTCTTCATTGTGCTCCTATAAATTCAAGTGTGTGTTGAAGTTACACTAACACAAGTGAATGTATTCCAAGAAGATGGAACAGCAGGTGCAGAATTAGAAAAACAAGAAGGCCAGGTTTTTAGTCTTATTTCCACATCCATAGCCATTCCACATTATGACAAGTGGTGGTGAAGTGTGGAGTACCTGGAACTCTTTTTTTTTTTTTTATTAAATCATAACTTTGTACATTGATGCATTTATGGGGTTCAGGGTACTGCTTTGACATATAATATGAAATGTTCACATTGAACCAAGTAACACATCCATCACAATTATACTCAATTCTTAATAGTTTTGAAGTGTACCATTGCATCATGCACATTAGGTGAGGTCCCCCCGAATACCCTCCTTTCTCCCATATCCCCTCTCCCCAACCCTCTCTCTCCTCTTCCCTTCTACTTTATGGACTATAGTTATGTTTTGCCATTCATATGATTGTGTAGGTGATTATACATTGATTTCATAGTAGTATCAAGTACATTGGATACTTTTTTTCCATTCTTAGGATACTTTACTAAGAAGAATATGTTCCAGCTCCATCCAGGTAAACATAAAAGATGTGAAGTCTCTATCTTTTTATGGCTGCATAGTATTCCATGGTGTACATATACCATAATTTATTTGTCCATTTATGGGTCGATGGGCACTTGGGCTGTTTCCATGTCTTGGCTATTATGAATTGGGCTTCAATAAACATTCTGCAAATGTCTTTGTTGTAAAATAGTTTTTGATCATCTGGGTGAACTCTTATACACTGGTGAACAAAATGCAAAATGGTATTGTCACTTTGGAAAACACTTCAGCAGTTTCTTATAGCTAATTACGTATTTACTGTATGATGCGGCAAAATCACTTGTAAGTATTTACTCAAGAGAAAAGAAAGAAAATTTATGTTCACACAAAAACTGGCCTGTGAATGTTAATAGTAGCATGATTCATAATAACTCCAACCTAGAAAAAATTCAAATGTCCCCCAACTGGTGAAAGAATAAACAAACTGTGATTTATACACACACACACACACACACACACATGCATATATATACACACATGTATATGTACACACAGGGCAGATTGCTTGAGCTCAGAAGTTAAGAGACCAACCCAAGCCAGAGTGAGACCCCATCTCTAAAAATAGAGCATTGTCCCAACTACTTGGGAGGCTGAGGCAAGAGAACCACTTGAGCCCAAGTGTTTGAGATTGCCATGAGCTAAGTGACAAACTGAGACTCTACCTCTCAAAAAAAAATTTTTACATAATTATATGCCTTTGCCCAAACTCATAAAATTGTACACACACACAAAAGATGAATTTTACTGTATATTAATTATACCATCATTTATCTTTTTTGTTTTGCTTTGGTTTTTTGAGGCAAAGTCTCACTTTCTTGCCCTCAGTAGAGTGCTGTGGAGTCTAGCTAACTGCAACCTCAAATTCTTGGGCTGAAGTGATTGTCTTGCCTCAGCCTCTTGAATAGCTGGGACTACAGGCGCCCACCACAATGCCTGGCGAGTTTTAGAGACGAGGTCTCACTCTGGCTCAGGCTACTATAGAACCTGTGAGCCCAGGCAATTCACCCGCCTTGGCCCCCCAAGTGCTGGGATTACAGGCATGAGCCATTGCGCCTGGCCAGTTATACCATAATTTAAAAAAAGGTAAATGGAAGTCATTTCCATCAAGTTAGGGTGAGAATAATTGAAATGCCATCATGTTATTTGTGTGCTAATTAAGTTAGGGGCTGAGATTCTGTTGCTGTGGGTCTGTGGGCGTCTGTCCCAGGAGAACACCTCTTTAACAACACCTACACCCATTCATCTAATCAATACTGACCAGCTACCTTTTATGTGCCATGCACTATTCTAGGTTCTGAGGCTACCTCAATGAACAAGACATGTCCCTGCCTTCCTAGACCCTGTGTTTCAATAACAAATATATGATACAGTAGGAAGTTGTTATGAAGAAAACTAAAGCTTGGTAAAAGATTTGATAGAGTGCCAGGGAAGGGTTTCCAAATGATAGTTGAACAGAGGCTTAAATGATGTGATGAAGGGATCTGATTGAATGTTTGTGGGCCGAGTGTTCCAGGAAGGAATAACAGCAAGTGCATCAGCCTTGACACAGGGAGGAACCAAACAGACACCAAGAGGAACAGAAAGGCCAGATTTCTGGTCTTGTCTGGAGCCTAAACCATGCCATATTATAAAGTCAGAT
>NW_003852434.1:6496495-6498467 GCF_000181295.1 Otolemur garnettii
TGTTTGGCGGGTCCGGGCTGGGGATTCGAACCCGCCACCTTAGGTGTACGTGGCTGGCGCCTTAGCCGGTTGAGCTATAGGCGCCGAGCCAAGTCAGATAATTTTAATTTATACCCACCACAATGATAAAATTACAGGGAAAAGTTGGTCTATTCCTCCTAAAATTGACACCTAAAAGGTCAATAATGCACAGCTACTATCAAAAGAAAAAGTGGGGGAAATAGTGTGTCAGTGTTCTCAGTCGCAAACTGGTCGATTTAGGCAGACATTTTATAGAGATGATATTAAAAACTCACAGAAATGTTGGGAAAGCTGACGAATAAGAATAAGCAATCAGCTTAGTCACTTATTGACTGTAGATCTAAATCCATCCTTCACTATCTGCTCTAAATAATGGAGCTGAATCCTGTAGGAATTTCTCATTGGTGAGCATGATTTTAGACTTTGTCAGTAGAGGGCGCTTGAGGGACACTGTAGGAGGAAGGGGCTTCTTCTAGGTCAGGTGTGCTGCCCTTTTTTTTTTTTTTTTTTTTTTGAGACAGAGTCTCACTATGTCACCCTCGGTAGAGTGTGTGGCATCACAGCTCATAGCAACCTCAAACTCTTGGGCTTAAGTGATTCTCTTGCCTCAGCCTCCCAAGTAACTGGGACTACAGGTGCCGACCATAATGCTGGCTATTTTTTGTTATAGTTGTTGTTGTTTAGCTGGCCCGGGCGGGGTTCAAACCCACCAGCCCTGGTGTATGTGGCTGGCGCTGTAACCACTGTGCATGAGCGCCGAGCCAGGTGTGCTTCCTTTTGCTTCTTGCTTGTACAGTGGCTGTCAGCTCACGTGATGAGATACCCAGTAATGCTCCTCCGCAGCTGTTATGGGCTGAAATGTATCTCTTCAAGATTCATATATTGAAGTCCTAACCCCCAGGACCTCAAAATGTGACTGTATTCGGAGATAAGGCCTTTAAGAGGTAATTAAGGTTAAATTAGTGTGTACCTTAATAAAAAATGTCTGGTGTCCTTATAAGAGGAGGAAATTAGGACATAGACTCACACCACACAAGACATAGGGAGAAGCCAGCCATCTACAAGCCAAGGAGCGAGGCCTCCAAGGAAACCCTCCCTGCCCATGCCTTGACCTTGGACTCTAGCCTCCAAATTGGAGGAAATAAATTTCGGTTGCTTAAGGCCCCCAGGCTGTGGTACTTTGCTATGGCAGACCTTGAAAACTAAAATACCAACTATGCACACAGGAGGCACAGCTCCGTGGCAAGCTCCCATCTCAGCCCAGTCCAGTGACTGCCTTGCTGCAGCCCTCCTGACACCAGGCCTCGTGACAACCACTTGGAAATAGGTTTGTGATGTCCTACCCCCCTACACAGGTCCAGCCTCAGTTCTACACCTTGGAGAGGTTTGCCAACTCTGCCCACATGCCGCCCAGCGGGAGGGCCTCCTGCTTGCTGGTCCTTGTTTCCTGGCCAGCCTTGGGCCTCCTGCTCCCTACAAGGGTGTTTCCTGCATGTCCAGTGATGAGAGACCAGCTCCGGCCTGGGTTAACTCAGCAAACTTGTCTACCATCCAGTAGGCTGCAATCACACCTTCTCCAACTAGATTTGCATTCTAGCTGGAGGAGAAGAGTTCCTTCCAAGCATGTTTCCTTTGGGTACTTTTCTCAGCTCTAAGTTGTTCTTTCTTTCTTTTTTTTGAAACAGAGTCTCACTCTGCTGTCTCAGCTAGCAGGCAGTGGCATGGTCATAGCTCACTGCAACCTCAAATTCCTGAGCTCAACAAGCAATCCTCCTGTCCTCCCACCTCACCTCTCAGTGCTGGGATTGCAGTGGGAGCCCCCGCACTCGGCCAGCGTTAGGTTATTCTTAAGTGCTCTCCTTGCCCCTTCTAGCTTTCCCTCACTGGAGTTAATAATTCTTTTTTTTTTTTTTGAGACAGAGCCTTAAGCTATCCCCCTGGGTAGAGTGCC
>NW_003852434.1:6498665-6500527 GCF_000181295.1 Otolemur garnettii
TAGGCGCCGAGCCAATAATTCTTTATCTTAAACTTTCTCTGCTCAAATTATGGTTGGACTCTGGACCAGTCCAAGGTCCTACTGATACAGAATTGGTGCTGGGAGCAGCCCTAGAGATAGACCAGCAAAGACAGAATTTGGGGACTTTCATGTCCTTGGATTTGAGCAGAATGATGAACTCTTTGCCAAAGGGAAACGGGATAGACCAGTGGTTAATTATAATGATGTTCCAACTGAAGCCAAGTGTCTTAAGACCCCAAGTGGCAAGGCCGGGAACGGTGGCTTATGCCTATAATACTAGCACTCTGGGAGGTGGAGATGAGTGGATTGCCTGAACTCAGGAGTTCCAGACCAACCTGAGCAGGAGCAAGACCCCATGTCTAAAATAGCCAGGTGTTATGGTGGGTGCCTGTAGTCCCAGCTACTTGGGAGGCTGAGGCAAGAGAATTGCTTAAGCCCAAGAGTGTGAGGTTGCTGTGAGCTGTGATGATGCCATGGCATTCTACTAAAGGTGACAAAGTGAGACTCTGTCTCAAAAATAAATTAGAAAAAGACCCCAAGTGCCCATTGCACTTGACTGTCATGTGTATAAATAATGACTACAAGGAATATGGTGTGAGTCAGAATTTTTTGTCTGGGCATCCTTCAGTCCTTACAGAAGGAAAATATGGCAAGCTCAGAACCTTTAATGTTCAGCTCAAGACATTGTTGGAGAACCAGAGACTTTCCATGAAAGCCCTAAAGAATTTCTATCGCTCATAGCCAGAGAGCTGGTGGTGCTAAAAATTAAACACAAAACTTAACAGCATGGGCTGTTGAATAACAACAGTGGTTGAATTTATGGTTTCTGAGCTTCTCTCTCTTCTAGAAGCAGCTTGCCTTTGGAGTGAACTTGGCCTTCCATTGCTCAAACATCTGCGAAAAAAATTATCTGGGAAAGACAACTGCAAAGGGGATGCTCATTGGCAACACGCCCCACAACCATACCCTGTTGCCTCTGGGCTCCTCGCTAGTGTCACATCTCAGCATGTTCCAGTAGGAAAGGTACCCACCACGGCCCAGGAAAAAGTGGGTTATGCACCAAAAGAACCGCCACACTTTTCTAATAGCTATCACAAGAACCCCAGAGACGACTGTGGGCTCTGTGCAATTACAGAAACCCACAGAAGGAGGAGGGAACCGCTGCTTGGGAGTGGCCAGCGCAGGAACTAGAGCTCTGCTGTCCTGTTACCAGGAGGGACTCCAGAGGCTTAGGAAGACAGGAATGGTGGGCTGGATTGACCCTGTGCAGTCTGCATCCGCTCCTCAGGGTGTTCCAGGAAAAGACCCAGAAACAATTTCCACCACTAAGGCACTTTGCAGACTAGCAAAGCTCCTCTGGTGACCTTCCCCTTGCAGGCCAGGCAGGACTGTGAGGAATGCTCCCTGGTTTCCATGGAGATGTCAAACTCTCATCCCAGAGAAGCAGAGTGGCAGCATTCGAGCACCAAAGACAAGACATGTGTCACACCTACAACACAGGGCAGCAAGGACAGATGTGAATCAGTGCCTTGGTTCACAAAGAGCCTGGGAGCTAGCTGACTCAACACAGTATCCCAGGGAACAGCACCATATTGTGTGGTAACTCTACATCTGGGAGCCAGAAACCCAGCTTGCGTTGTTACAGTGGACAGCCACGGCCTCTCATCCAGTTTGCAGCCCCAAGTGAGTGTACAAATGCAGAGGTCCTGGCTGAAGAATGCCTATGGGGCCCCTCCAACCAGGGCCGTAGGCAGGGGAGTTCTGGAAATGTAGTTCAGTCTAGCCACGCCCACAGTGGAGATGTGCAGGGATATTTTTCTTTCTTTCTTTTTTTTTTTTTT
>NW_003852434.1:6500826-6503196 GCF_000181295.1 Otolemur garnettii
TTTTTTTGAGACAGAGTCTCACTCTGTTCCCCAAGCTAGGGTGCCATCATAGCTTACAGCAACTTCAAACTCCTGGGCTCAAGAGATTCACCTCTTGCCTCAGTCTCCCCAGTAGTAGAGGGTAGCTGGGACTACAGGCATGTGCCACCACACCCGGCCAATTTTTGTATTTTCAGTAGAGATGCAGTCTTGCTCATGCTCAGGCTGGTCTTGAACTCCTGAGCTCAAGCGATCCACTCTCCTTGGCCTTCCAGAGTGCTGGGATTACAGGTGTGAGCCACAGAGCAGGCCCAGAGCAGGGATTTATTTGACTGGAGGCTATCTGGAAAAGACCCAGGAAACAATTCCCACACGTTCCCCCACCCCTTTTCTGTATTTCACCTCCATAAGAGCTCAAGGTGAAAAATCCCTCAGCCCTGCCTAGGTGGCAAATAACTCCTGCTGACACTCAGCATAGGTGCTGTGGATGAAAGCACAGCACAACTCGATCTAAGTGGCAAGTCTTCAGGTTTGGGAGGAATGATTATGGCTGCTGCTTTTCTTTTCCCCTGCAGGAAAAGAGGCCCCCCAGAAGCCACAGAAGATAGAATAAAGTATCTGGGGCCTGTGTGTTCATGGTGCTGCTGTACCATTAAACTCAGACCTTTCTAGGCTGGCATGCAAGGATGCCCCCAGCTGGGGTGACCAGACCAGCTAGGATGACCAAACTGCTTGGTTGCTGGCAACTGAGGTGTTTCCTGGAACTTAGGAGTTTCCATGCTACAACCAGGAAAGTTCTGAGCAAATCAGGACTCTCCTCTAGCCGCTGTTCCAGCAGCCACGTTGTCTGAGAGGATAAGAAAACAGATTATAGCTCATCCCAGCACTCAGGGAGGCCAAGGCAGGTGGATCCCTTGAGCTCAGGAGTTTGATACCAGCCTGAGCAAGAGTGAGACCTGTCTCTACTAAAAATAGAAAAAATAGTCAAGTATGGAAGACACCTGTAGTTTCAGCCACTCAGGAGGCTGAAGCTAGAGGCTTGCTTGAACTCAGCAATTTTAGGTTGCTGTGAGCTAGGCTGACCCCATGGCACCCTACCCAGAGTGACAGAGTGAGATTCTGCCAGGAAAGAAGGAAGGAAGGGAGGGAGGAAGAGAGGGAAAGGGAAAGAAAAATAAAAAAAGAAAAAAGAATAATGATTTCCTCAGGTTTTATTTCTGCTGTTTTAAATCCATTTTAAATCTACTGAGCACATTTTTGGCCCCTTCAGTACAGAATTAGGTGTATTAATCTAAGTGTAAGTTTTTGATAAAGTACTTTCAATTTGGCTCGGTGCCTGTGGCTCAAGCGGCTAAGGCGCCAGCCACATACACCTAAGGTGGCGGGTTTGAATCCCCAGCCCGGGCCCGCCAAACAACAATGACGGCTGCAACCAAAAAATGGCCAGGCGTTGTGGCGGGTGCCTGTAGTCCCAGCTACTTGGGAGGCTGAGGCAGGAGAATCGCTTGAGCCCAAGAATCTGAGGTTGCTGTGAGCTGTGATGCCATGGCACTCTACCCAGGGGGATAGCTTGAGGCTCCGTCTCAAAAAAAAAAAAAAAAGTACTTGCAATTTAACATATTTCGTTCAGCCATCAGTGTCAATTCTAATCAGAAGATGATAGAATATTTACCAAAAGCTCAATAAAGAGCTAACACAAAGCAGCCTCATAGCCCCGAATTAGTAAGATCCGTCACGTATTTCCTTTGTAACAAAACTTGAGTTAAAAAATAATTTCCTTCATGCCTGTAATCCTAGCACTCCGGGAAGCTGAGGTGGGTGGATTGCCTGAGCTCACCGGTTCGAGACCAGCCTGAGCAAGAGTGAGACCACCATCTCTAAAAGTGGCTGGGCATTGTGGTGGGCACCTGTAGCCCCAGCTACTTGGGAGACTGAGGCAGGAGAATCGCTTGAGCCCAAGAATCTGAGGTTGCTGTGAGCTGTGATGCCATGGCACCCTACTGAGGGTGACAAAGTGAAACTCTGTCTCAAAATAATAATAATAATTCCAAATTTTCAGACTGCTTAAACACCAGCAAAAATCTACAGATAGGAGAAATAGATAGTATGTAGCTAAATTTAGCGCACCAGAGATGAGGAACTCTCTTGTAGACTTTCTTTCCACAATTGCCCAGTGAGCACCTTTTTCTTTAAAAAAATTATTTCACTTCCCTTTTTTGTGGCTTTATTCCTTCATATAGAAAGCATGATAATGAGCTAAATGTCTAAAAGGCAGATAACAGATAAAGGGGAAGAGAAAAGTAATTTTTTTTTATCCTTAGCTAAGTTATGCCAAGTTTCAAAATCCTAGCATCTATCTGACCCTGTCCCTAATGACTGGGTAGAGCACGG
>NW_003852434.1:6503349-6508928 GCF_000181295.1 Otolemur garnettii
CCGAGGGCTTGGCATCTGTCAGCTCAGAGTTCAGGTGGAAAAACCTTAGTCTTTGCTTTTAATCTCAGAGTTAGTCTCAATTATATTGCAGTTTCACAGGAATAATGCAATCAGATGCCAAGGAATTGATAGAGACTCAGTAGTTGAGGACTGTGTTTTGAGCCACAGCCAAAGCAAAAAAGAACCACTTTCATTTGCAATAAAAATGCAGATGCAGGAAGTAGATGCCCCGTACCGTGTGGCATGAGGGCAGCGTGGGATGCTGAAAAGGGCTGGACACTTCCCCAGACACAGAGGTGAAGTATCACTGTCAGCTCCTTAGAGAAGAAGAAGTAGAAATTGACCTCAGGATTTCCAGAACTGTGTAAAGTTCAGAGTGGGTTCAGTCATTCTCCACTTCTTTTGTCTTATTCATAAAATCCTGAATTATAGAATCCTAGAATCAGGGAACATTTACATGTCCACAGCTGCACAGAACGGACCTTACTGATGATAATCATCTCTGTTCTGGGGTCTAGTCTGTTTGCAGTGTGTGTGAGTGTGCGAATGTTTTCAATGTACATCAAGGGCGCGGACATGGTGATGTATGTTAGTTGTTAGTTTTAATCTAGAGATGACAGTGTAGCATTTGAAGTTCCCTAAATGAAGATTATACCCTCCTGGGTATGTTTGAAATGCTTTTCTCAGGTCCCCGTGTTCCAGAGGACCTACTTACTGTAAGTGGTTCACTTATTGCTATCTCATATGCTAGGGTTTTTTTTTCATTTTTGAGAGTCTCACTCTGTCACCCAAGCTAGAGTGCCATGCTGTCAGCCTCGCTCACAACATCCCCAAACTCCTGGGTTCTAGTGTTCCTCCTGCCTCAGCCTCTCAGGTAGCTGAGACGATAGGCACCTGCTGCTATATCTGGCTAATTTTTCTATTTTTGGTAGAGGCTGGTTTCTAACTTCTGAGTTCAAGGGTTCCTTCTACCTTGGCCTCTCAGGGTGATAGGATTTCAGGCGTGAGCCACCACACCTGACCCTGATATACTGATTGTCAGTATGCCTTAAAAGTGATTGGATTAATTTTTAATTGGCAAAATATGTAGTATTTAAGATATATGAATTAATTAGCAATACCATCGGGACACTGTGCCCTTATGTGTATAAAAGTACATAATATTTACAAGCCCTGTGGCCTATGTCTTTCAGAGTAGTCTTCTTAGCTCAGGTTCTGATTTGGACTTGAAAATTCTGCTATTTCTTCTAAGTAATTAGAAGAAATTTGCCTCTAAAATATTATTGCATCTCTCTTGATAAACCTTTTCATGTAAGACACTTAGCCACATGCCATGGTGGAGACAACTAGCTATCCACCAAAAAATTCCTTCCTTAAGTGCATGGCTACACCACACGTCCAGCCCACCTAACAACCAGTTGAGGGCATGTGGCTAAGTTTCATCCAATGGCATTTGAGTAAAAGAACATGTACCTGGCTTTCGGGGCCCATACCTTAGGCCATGACTATGCGCTCCCTCCGTGTTCTCTTTCTCTTCTTGCCTTTTGGATGGTGATAACCTTGCCCTGCACACAATGAAAAACCCAGGTAGTGGCAGAGAATTATGAGTAACCATGTGAAGCAGGGCCACTGCCACCGTGGAACGTTCACCTTGGACTGTTGTTTGAAAACACTGTATTATCATTGAGTTTCTTTACTGTGGCAGTTTCCCCTTATCTCAATGGACACAGTGCCCTATAGGCTGAACTGAGTTTGTAAGATCAAAATGCCTGGTAAGAATCTAACAGTTGTTTTTAAATGTAGGTTTTGTGCATGGCTGATACCATGTTTCCCCGAAAATAAGACCTACCCCAAAAATAAGCCCTAGCAGGATTTCTATGCATTTGTTAAATATAAGCCCCACCCCAATAATAAGACCTAGTGATGGGTCTTTTTATGGGTCTCTGCATTTCGGCACAGAGTGGTAAGGAAGACTGGAATACCTTTTATCTGCCACAGCTCCTTTCTCAGAGCTGTGTTCGCACTTGCGCAGGTGTGCGTGTGGTAACCACGGTCGCAGGCATCCTATTGCACATGTCCAAACGGCTAGGGGAAAGGAGTTCACTCATCACTAGCACCAACCCCACCAACAAGGTCAGCTCCCCCTGTCAGGTTCCAGAAGAAGATGACTTAACTGTATTTGAATAGATGTAGATTGTTGTACTATACTTAAAAAAAAAATAAGACATCCCCTGAAAATAAGCCTTAGTGTGTCTTCTTGAGAAAATATAAATATAAGACAGTATCTTATTTTGGGTGAAACATGGTATTATACTCAACAGTGAAAAACTGAAAACCTTTCTCTAAGATCAGAACAAGATAAGGATGCCCACTGTTGCCACTGCTATTCAACATAGTATTGGAAGTCCCAGCCAGAACAATTAGGCAAGAGAAAGAAGGAAAAGGCATTCAAATAGGAAAGGAAGAAATGAAATTGTAACTGTCTACTGACAACTTGATCTTATAGGTGAGTGTGGGTGTGTAAATATATACAGCCATAAAGACTTCACCAAAAAGCTGTCTGAACTAATAAGCAAGGACAATAAAGTTGCAGGATTTAAAATCAACACACAAAAATCAGTTGCATTTCTATACACTAACAATGAACTCTCCAAAAAAGAAATCAAGAGAACAATCTCATTTACAATAGCTACATAAACATGAGATATTTAGGGATAAATTTAAGCAAGGAGGTGAAAGACCTGTACACCGAAAACTATAAAATACTGATGAGAGAAATTGAAGAGGACACCAATAAATGGAAAGACATTCTATGTCCATAGATGAGAAGAATTAATAGTATCATGATGACCATAGCACCTAAAGCGATCTACAGATCAAGGAAATCCCTATCAAAATTTCAATGTTATAAGAAAAAATCCTAAAATTCATGTGGAATCTCACACACACACACACACACACACACACATCTGAATAGCTAATGTAATCACTAGCAAAAAAAAAAAAAAAAGAAAAGAAAACTGGAGGCATCTCACTACCTGAATTCAAACGATATTACAAAATAGCATGGCACTGGCATAAAAGTAGATACACTGACCAATGGAGCAGGAAAAAAGAGCTCATAAATCAATCCACACAATTAGACTAGAAAGCCTGAATCTGATGGAAACAGGGAGTCCTTGTCTCACTGTGTGCCCTGCCTTGATGAGCCTGGTTCATTAACATTGCTGCCTATTTTGTATAAAATTGCTGGCCAACAGTGTGTTAACAGAGCCGCTGTTCCTGGTTCACATCTCCCAGTCTCAATTCCCAGTTGTCCTCAAGTCAGCCTATTTTTTTTTCTCCCTCCCTCATTCCTCAGCTGCATGTGATATAGAGTCACCTAGCACCTGTAATATCTTAAGGCGTCCATCAGGACACGGTGGCTGGGTGAAGTGGCTCACACCCTTGCTCCTTTCACTTAGCATAATGTTCTCAGTGTTGCTCTGTGTTACAGCACGTGCCCGTTCTCCACTGAATAATATTCCACTAGTGTCTGTGCCCCGTCTTGTTGACCCAGGCATCAGTTTTCAGACACTTGGGTTGCTCCTCTTCGTGATTATTATGAATCATGCCGCTATGACCATTTTGGACAAGTTTTATGTGGGTGTATGTTTTCATTTCTCTCAGGTGTATCCCTGGGAGTGGAACTGCTGAGGTCTATTGTAACGCTGCTTAATGTTCTGAGGAACTGGGTAGTTGTACTTGATTTATCTCACATCAGTAACGTTTGAAGTTCATTAAGTGAGGTCTGAGATCTTTGGTTGTCTCAGCCATCAGCCCAGCACAGGCACATCTTGGATCTCTCTCCTCAGGGAGAATGAGGACAAAGGTTTCAAGAGACACTCGTAGCAAAACCTGACCACACTCTGCTGTGACTGGGTGGGTCAAACAGACAGCTCTTCCTGAGATTTGGTGTGCGCAAGGCAGCCATCTTCCTCGGATGAGGGCTGTAGTCAAAGATCTGGGAAACCAGCTCTCCATCACCTGCCTTGGTCATTCCACAGCTGCTTTTAAATAATCTCTCACTGCCTTTCTCCCCTCATCATGGGGAAATGGTAGAAATCTGTGATGCGGAGGCCATGGGCCGATGAAGCTTTATTAGGCTGAATACACCAATTTTAAGGTCCTTCCCCAACCCACCCCAGGCAAAATGACATCTTGCTAAATTTAATTTTAAGCCCTTTTATAGCCTTTGAGATTTTTCACAAGCATCATGTCATTGTAAGGATTGGGCTTCCTAACAATTATCTTTTAATTCAGGGTCACATTTGAAATGTAATCCTTTCCCATCTTTTGTGTATGTCCTTTGATATCTGAGTTGACTAGAGAATTTACGAGGCTGCTAGACATGTCTCTTTTTTCTTTTTTTGCAGTTTTTTTTTTTTTTTTTTTGCCGGGGCTGGGTTTGAACCTGCCACCTCCGGCATATGGGGCCAGCACCCTACTCCTTCGAGCCACAGGCGCTGCCCAACATGTCTCTTTTTTTATTATTTTATTATTTGTTTTCTATAGATATTGCTCCTGTTAATTAAATGTCTCTTTATAAACTCTTCTCCTTTTCTTCTATTCCAAAAATCATCCATCGCCCCAAGGTTGAGTACCGTGGCATCATCACAGCTCACAGCAACCTCCAACTCTTGGGCTCACGCAGTCCTCTTGCCTCAGCCTTCTGAGTAGCTGAGACTACAGGAATCCACCACTACACCTGGCTAGTTTTTCTATTTGTAGTTGAGATGGGGTCCCCCTCTTGCTTAGGCTGGTCTTAAACCCCTGAGCTCAAGTGATGCTCCCACCTCCCCCTCCCAAGTGCAAGGATTACAGTCACGAGTCACCACACCCAGCCTCCAATGTCATCCTTATTTGCGAGAGTTAGAATTTCATTTCAAAGCACTTCTCCCAAACACTTGTCATCTTCCCTTTGGGAGTCTCTGTCTAGGAAATCCTACATTTGTGAAAAACGTTTAGACCTGTTTTACCAAAGTCTAGGCTATATACCCGATGATGTCCGACCCTCCTGCCTGTCATGAACTAGAATGACCCGATCACTTTTCCCCAAGGTTTCTGCTACTTCCCCTTCTCTGACCAGTTTCTTTCTGTGGCCAGCCTTTGATACCTACTTCTTCTATTTCTGAGAAAAGTCTCATTTAATTAAAAAAAAAAAATTGCTGCTGCCCTGAAGCATGGTAATTTTATTTGTTTATTTATTTATTTTGAGACAGAGTCTCACTATGTTGCCCTCGGTAGAGTGCCATGGCATCACAGCTCACACCAACCTCAAACTCTTAGGCTCAAGCGATCCCCTCGCTTCAGCCTCCCAAGTAGCTGGGACTACAGGACCCCACCACAATGCCCAGCTATTTTTAGAGCCGGGGTCTCACTCTGGCTCAGGCTGGTCTCAAACCTGTGAACTCAGGTGATCTACCTGCCTCGGCTCCAGAGTGCTAGGATTAATTACAGGCATGAGCCACCACGCCCGGCCCTTACTGCATCTTTTTCAAATGCTATTTGAATTTCTAAGAAATCTTGGCTTTCACAGA
>NW_003852434.1:6510003-6511163 GCF_000181295.1 Otolemur garnettii
GTTTTAACTCAATAACTAAGAAAATGACATGAAGGTTATGCTAACCAGTTTGATGAGAGTATTTCAAAATGTATATGAAAACAGCACACTGCACCCCATGATTGCATTAATGTACACAGTTATGCTATAAGAAATAATAATAAAAAAAAGAATGTGGAAGAAATGAATTCTCATGTTCTAGAAGCCGTAAGGTCCAATGTCAAGGTGCCATCATCTCCTGAGGGCCTTCTTGCTATGTCAGCTATGGCAGAAGATGTGGGAGCGGGCAAGCTATCCAACTTACGGCCTCAAGTTCTTTTATTATCAGCATTAACCATTCATCAGACCAGAGAGCCCTTATGGTCTAATCACCCCCTCAAATTCCTACCTTTTAATACTATTGCATTGGGGATTAATTTTCCAACTTATGTTTTTTGGGGGGACATATTCAAACCATAGCATAAACCAAAGAAAATATTTTATTGGTTACAGCTATACAGTCGCCTTATCTGGTCTATTCTACTAGGTATGTAACTTTCAGTTAGTTGGTGGCTTCTGAGTGGTTGAGCTTAAGTTTCATTTTACTTTAATAAAGGCATGTACAAAGAAACAGCCCAAATTAAGTTTCACTTATGTTTGCAAATCAGGCAAGGTCAAGGTTGCCTCCATGGCTTAACTGGCTTGGTCTGCTTAGAAATTCTTCTAGCCTGTTCTCCATTTTAACTTATTTTAACACTAGTAATAAAGCAGGGGCATCCAAAATTTTTATTTGGTAAAGTAATTAAATATTCCCCCAAAGTATCAAATTTGTCAGCATAGGAAAAGTCAGAGCTTTGTCTGACCACCTTATACTTACTTTATGATTTGACATAGGTTTCATTTTCAGTTACGTGGTGGGGGAAGAAGGGAGAAATCTCTTCAGTGGTCAAGGTCTCTGCTGATCTTAATGGAGCCCTGGCCATGCCTAGTCGTGCACCCCCACCCAGCTTCTTCCTTTTACTGGCAATAATTCATATCAGCCCTGGCACAATTACTCTCCTGTATGCAATAGACCTATCAGAACAATTACAAATTTGGGAATGTCTACATTGCTCTCAATTGTAATCTTTTGTTGAAAGTAGACTTGTTGGCTGGGCACAGTGGCTCACACTATAATCCTAGCTCTCTGGGAGGCCAACACA
>NW_003852434.1:6511637-6518708 GCF_000181295.1 Otolemur garnettii
AAAAAAATAGAAAATAGACTTGTTGTCTTTAATCTTTGGCCTTCCCATGGTTAGGTACTTCTAGCCATGAGCTAGTTCACTATTGCCTTAGTTCCTGGCCATGGAAAAGGAAATACTGAAGTGGCTGAGGATTCGGCCCTAGAACAGGGATCTAAACTGGGTCCAGGATGGGAAAAAACATATTCTTATTTTTACTAACCTTAAAATAAAATTTAGCATTTTGTGGCTTGGTGCCCGTAGCACAGTAGTTATGGCAAGGGCCACATATACCTATGTTGGTGGGTTCGAACCTGGCCCGGGTGAGCTAAACAACAATGACAATTGCAACAACAGAAAAAAGCCAGGCGTTGTGGTGGGCACCTGTATTCCCACCTACCTGGGAGGCTGAGGCAAGAGAATCACTTAAGCCCAAGAGTTTGAGGTTGCTGTAAGCTGTGACACCACAGCACTCTACCAAGGGTGACATAGTAAAAAAAAAAAAATAGCATTTTATTAAATTATGAATGTAGGCAAGAAACTCCAGTAGTTATAACAGCACCCATAATTCTCTGAACACCATTGGTGGAGGGCAGGGGAAGATCATGGGAGAACCTTCCGAGCAAATGCCTGCCACAGTTGATTATTGTATTTCTTTGTTTTCTTAATTCCTGGACTCTAGACATGTATATAAAAGAGTCACCTAATTCTTTTTTTAATTTTTTTTTTTTTTGAGACAGAGTCTCACACTGTGCCCTGGGTAGAGTGCCGTGGCATCATAGTGCACAGCAACCTCAAACTCCTGGGCTTAAAAGATTCTCTTACCTCTGCCTCCCAAGTAGCTGGGACTACAGGCACCTGCCCTGACACCCGGCTAGTTTTTTTGTTTTTACTAGAGATGGGGGTCTTGCTGTTGCTCAGGCTGGTCTCAAACTCCTGAGCTGAAACAATCTATCCAAGTTGGCCTCTAGAGTGTTAGGATTACAGGCGTGAGCCACCACACCCAGCCTTGATTACTGTATTTCAGTAGAGTTGCTTTGCTTTGTAATTCTATATATTGTATCTTTTTCCTTTAAAAACATTATTCGGAGAAGAGGTCTGAAGGCTTCACCTGCTGTACAAAACACCAGTAGGTAAAGAATCTGTCACCACTCTAGAGCCAGACAGATATGGGTTCGAACTTTGCCTTGCCAGTCTGCCATGTGAGACCTTGAGCAATAACTTCACATTTCCAGACATCATTGTTCCAACAATAAACTGGAGATAACAACAGCGTATATTGCAAATTTGTTATAAAACTTAAGTAAGAGCATCCAAGTAAAACATTAACATTCTGGCCAGGTGTGGTGACTCATGACCATAATCCTAGCACTCTGGGAGGTTGAGGCAGGTGGATTGCCTGAGGTCAGGACTTGGAGACCAGCCTGAGCAAGAGGAAGAGCAAAATCCCAGGTCTATTAAAAATAGAAAACTAGCTAGGCATGGTCCACAGCTACTGGAGGAGGTAGTCCCAGCTACTTGGGAGGCTGAGGCAAGAGGATCACTTGAGCCCGAGAGTTTGAGGTTGCTGTGAACTATGATACCACTGCACTTTGTGACAGTGGTGACAGAGTGAGATGCTGTCTCAAAAAAAAAAAAAATTAACATTCTGCTCAGATTACATTAATAAAATGGTAATTATTATCAATATAGAAGATAACAGGCCTGACTTTCACACGTATGCATAGTTTTCCATTTCACTCCATGACAGAGGCCTGGGGCTGGGTCCTATTCTTCCCACTCTGTTGTGTACATTACATACCTTAAATAACCTATGTGATGAAGCCCAGTGTGTCTGCACCCACTCCCCCAAAAGCACCGCACAAAATGATACACCACACAAGTGTCATTGTATCTGGAAGTAGTAACACAAGTGACATTAGCATAAGAGCCAAACACCCAAAAATGTCCACAGGAGGAAACACATAATCCTGTATCGGCTCACCCACAAAATCTCAAGCCTTAATCTTTGCATTTCCAACCAGTAGGCCACCTGTTGTGTGCGGAACACAGGTAAATAGTGGGAAATGAATTGAATTGGAAAAAGATCAAAACTCTACTTCCAGCCACCTGTTTCTGACCAGGTTTTCCTTCCCACCAAAGCATACCAAAAGGAAGAGACGGGGCAGGACCGCAGGGGCCACGCAACCATGTAGCCTGGGTGTGTGAATGGCTCCCGGTGGAGGCAATTCCTATCCAGGAATCCAGTAACAATCCAGAGGCTACTAGAACCCAGAGAGGGGGGAACCGCTAGCGGCCTCTCCTTGCCCCTGTGAGTCTGGGGAACAGGCCGCAGCACCCTTCCACGCCCCACCTGGAATCCACACAAAGGTAGAAACTGCTGGTTTGACGTTGCTAGAAAAAGCTCCTCTCCCCGCTGCCCCCTCCCCAACACCCAGAGGAGGGTGTTACACAGGAGGGCGCAGCAGCTGTTACCGCAGGGAGTTAAACCCCGCTGGGACTGGGCCACAGACACACTGGCAGGTTAGTTTTGCTTTCTCAGAAACCAGGAGGAAAGACCAAAGCATGTTCCTGTCCCTACCCCCACCCTCCCTGCAACCTCTCTCCCAATCCCAGGTGGTAGTTTTCCAGAACAGAACCAGAGAATGGGATACGAAGGACCTTAGTTAGCCCTGTAACGAGCATCAAAGCAAAGGCACTGTGGGAGCGCTTGGTGTTATTTCTTACAACTGGGTTGTGCAATTACCTAAAAAGAAACCTTTTTTTAGTGGAAAAAATAGAAACTGCTCAGAACCTGCTGTGAGGGAGAAAGAGAGAGAGAAAAAAAAAGACGTGGGGAACTGTAAAAAAGAAGGGAAAGAAAACTCTACGCCGAAAACCAACTTTTTATTTTTTCTTAGACGCAGTTCCTCAGTGAAGCCGAGGACAGGCGTAGAGGACAGGCCACATCTGGTGAAAGGTTGGGGAACAGAGAATGGCAGCTGTTCCTCCCTTCCCCTCCCCTGACCAATCTCACAGGATCCTTAAATTAGAGGTAAAGAGAGGAGCACACACAAGACCAGCCCGAGTTGTTGCCTCCAGACAGGGGGACAGGGCAGGGGACAGGGAGAGACAAGGAGGACGGGTCCCTTCCGATGGTTCAAGTGATACTAACACAATCCATGGTGTTACTTCTGGGTGGAGAGGTATCTGAGAAGATACATTTCTTTATGATAAATCCTTCTAAATTTCACATCACATGTACATATTACCTAACCCAAAATAGAGTTTCCCGTTATCTTCCATATCCTTCGAAGGCCTGCCTCAGACAAGGCCTTCTCGGTCAAGCCTGTCCATTCTCCCAGTTGGAATTCACCATTACAGCAATGGTAACTCTCAGCCCTGCCTGCCAGTAGAAAAATGTGGGGGCTTCTGTTAAAAAAAAAAACAAAAGCCTGAGTTCAGTCCCCTCCTCAGACCAGCTGAATGAGAACCTCGGCAGGCAGGGGTCAGACGGGTGTTATTTAAAACAGCCTCGGGCCATGTTCACCTGCACTCAGGCTGAGAGCTTTGCCCCTGCACTTTATGGAGCCCAGATTTAAGCACTTGCCCTAAATGTAAACTGAACCATTGATTGAAAAAACGCCAACACTTTCATGCCTTTTATCTCATTTTATCTCCATAACAACCCCGTGTGTAAGAAGAGGAAATGAGTGGAGCTGCGACAAGTTACCCAGGGTCTCTTTGAGATCTTGGGTTCTACACTTTGTGTTTGATCCCCCCACACACACACAGATAAAAGCCAAATTTTGCACCCCCAACCCAGAGTTAGCCCAGCCCCTAACCACAGAGAACCACAAAGTAAAAATGAGTCGCCCAGCAGGGCACCAGGAGGACTCTCTTGGTCTCTTTTAGAGCTCTGTGGGGTGGTGCGACTTCCTCAGAGGTTTCCTGGATTCTGGGTAACAATTTATCTTTTTGTTTTTCTAGCCTACCCCTATCAAAATCCCTCAGTTGCAGCCAGGTGTTGTGATGGGTGCCTGTAGTCCGAGCTACTGGGGGTGCGGGGGGCGCTGAGGCAAGGGGATCACTTGAGCCCAAGAGTCTGAGGTTGCCATGAGCTGTGATGACACCATGGCACTAGACTGAGGATGACAAAGTAAGACTCTGTCTCAAGAAACAAAACAAACCCCAATCCCCTCAGTTGCATGTTAAAAATGCAGCTCCCAAGCCACAGATTTATAGAATCAGGACCCACGAAGGGTAGCATTCAAGGGTAGTGCATGTGTTAAAATATGCACAGCATAAAACTCACCATCTTGGCCCTTACTTTGTTGAGGTTTTAGCAACTAACAATATTTTCTTACAGTTCTAGAGGCTGGAGTGTCAACGTGGTCAGATGGGATCCTCTTCCTGGCTGGCAGGGGGCCATCAATTTGGCCTTTGCAGAAGATGGGCAGGTCCTGGAGAGTGGATTTTTGTATATTGTAACCTTAATCAGGTGGCACCTTCCACTGTACCTGCCGCACCTCACAGGCAGATTGATAGTGGAGGCTTTTTCTCGGTGATGTGCACCTGACCCTGGCAGGGCGTGGCAGGCTTGTGAGCGAGCTGACCAGTGACTGGGCTTCTGATGAGGTCTAGGTACAAGGTACCTTTGGGGGGTAAGGAGGACCAGTGAGGGCCCGAGTGGCACCACATCAGGACCTTCCCACTGCACCCAGGCTCAGAGTGGGCCCCACCTGCCTGAGATGCATCCCCGCCATCTTCAGTGAGAGCTCGGTGGCTTTAGGCACACTCTCACTGGCAGGTCACCATCGCCACCAGCCGTCTCCAGACCTTTTTCATCTTTCCAAATTAAGACTCTGTACCCATCAAACACCACGCATCAACAGTCCTGGAAAATGTTTTTCTTACTGGTTTAACAACAGTCAGAATCCATTTTTCTTTCACAGACCTAACCATTGGGGTATGCTGCCCCAAGCAGAGGGCTGCAGGTACGAGGAGTCACAGGTGTGAGGAAGGCCAGCAGGAGCCGGGATGAGGTGAGATGAGCTGGGATGGAACATCTCCTCTAGCCTGCATGCCTGTGCGCCAGCTGTCACTGGAACAACCCACCGCTTGTCCCCACCTTATGGACCACAGATCAGTGGTAAGATAGGATTTTATTAGACAGCAAAGAATACGGGAGTAAAAAGAGCTTCTGGCAAAGGGGAAGAGCCCAGTCGGAAGTCTCCTCTGGGCCCTTTGTCTAGGGGCATATAGTGTCTGGAGAATTACATTTAGGCTGGGATTCGGTAGGTAGAGAAATACCCTTTCAAAGGTGAAGGCAGTCCCTCCCCTGGGGCAAGGCTATTAGTTAGGTCTTTGCAGTTTTTATCTCAGGGAAGGGACCCGGGTGTGTGCTCCCTACTCAAGGTGGAACCACCCAAAAAACAGTCTCAGGCTGCTTCGTTCATGATCTCGGTACAGCCCAGAAGGTGTGGCCTGGAAAAGGCAGCCAGTTTGTGTCTGAAAATGGGGGTCTAATTTCTGAGCTTACCTGGCCTAGAGAATGGGGGATCCCTGTCCAGTCTGAGTGGGGGAGTCCTGTATCACCCACACCACATCCCCCCAAGCTGCTACACACCTTTTACCACCCCATTCCGAGGTAGCCACCTTCAGGAAGTCTCCTTCCCTTCCCTAGAAGTGTTTACAACTCCTCTCTCTGAGCACCAGCTTCCCTCATAGCACCTGTGTTAGGAAACTGCTTTGCAGTTCCCAACCTTGTTTCCATTAATTGACTGTGTACCCCTCGGAGGCAGGGCCATGACATGCTCACCTCTAAAGACAAGACATTCCATCCAGGTGCAATGGCTTACACCTGTAATCCCAGCACTTTGGGAGGCCGAGGTGGGAGGATTGCTTGAGGCCAGGAATTTAAGACCAACCTAAGCAGCCTGTACAAAAAAGAACAAAATTAGTCAGGCATATTGGTGCTCACCTGTGGTCCCAGCTACTCTGGACGCTGAGGCCCGAGGAGCCCTGGAGTTTGAGGCTGCTGTGAGCTTTGATTGTGCCAATGCATTCCAGCCTGGAAGACGGAGCAAGACCTAGTGACATCATGGCCATCATAACATCATAGCATAATACATTATTCAAGTATCTGTGGCAAGGCTGGTGTAAACCCACTTCACTGCCACTTGTATAAAAATATAGCTCATATAGTTCTGTACATTATGCAATACTTGATGATAAAGGACTTGCTGATGTATGCATCACTATGCTTTTTATCCTTATTTCAGACCATAATTCTTCTGCTTATTGCTCCAAAGACCTTCCAGTAGAACAAAATGTGGAAGTGGAGACAGTGATACTGACATTCTAGTCTTGTGCAGGTCTAGGCTAAGGTGTGTGCTTGTGTCTTAGTTTTGGGTTTTTGGTTTTTATTTATTTTTTTCTTTTTAAGACACAGTCTCACTATGTCGCCCTTAGTAGAGTGCTGTGGCATCACAGCACACAGCAACCTCAAACTCTTGGGTTTAAGCGATTCTCTTGCCTCAGCCTCTTAAGTAGCTGGGACTACAGGCGCCCACCACAATACCTGGCTCTATTTTTTTGTTGCAGTTGCTATTGCTGTTTTAGCTGGCCTGGGCGGGGTTCGAACCTGCCAACTTCAGTGTACGTGGCTGACACCATAACCACTGTGCTACAAGTGCCAAGCCTGTGTCTTAGTTTTTAACAGAAAAATGTAAAAAGTAAAAGAAGAAATGAACTTTTAAAATATAAAAATATCTTAAAGAATAAGGATAGAATGAAATTATTTTTGTATAGCTGTATAATGGGCTTGTGTTTTAAGCTAAATGTTATAAGAAAGGAATCCAAATGTTTAAAAGTTTACAAAGTAAAAAAAGTGTTACAGTTAGTGCAGGTTAATTAATGAAGAAAAGAAAAATATTTTTCCATAAATTTAGTGTAGCCTAAGTGTGCAGTATTACGAAGTCTATAGTAGTGGTCAGTAATGTCCAAGGCCTTCACGGTCACTCATCGACTCACCCAGAGCATCTTCCTGTCCTGCAAGCTCCATTCAGGAGACGTGCCCTATACAGGTGCGCCATATTTTATATTTACTTATTT
>NW_003852434.1:6518998-6532714 GCF_000181295.1 Otolemur garnettii
ATAGGCGCCGAGCCTACTTATTTATTTTTGAGACAGAATCTCAATCTACCACCTGGGGGCTGGAGAGCAGCCAGTATGCTCAGTGATGTAATCATAGCTCACTGCAACCTCAAACTCCTGGGCTCAAGTGATATTCCTGCCTCAGCCTTCCCAGAAACAGGACTACCAGTGCAGGTCACGATGCCCGGCTAATTTTACCTTTTTTTTTTTTTGTAGAGATAGAATCTCTATCTTGCTCAGGCTGGTCTTAACCCCTGACCTCAAGAGATCCTCCCTACTTGGACTTCCAGAGTGCTGAGATTATAAGTGTGAGCCACTGTGCCCAGCCCATTTTTTATCTTTTATATTGTATTTTTAATGTACCTTTTCTATGTTTAGACACACAAATGCCACGGTGTTCCAGGTACCTACAGTACACAGAACAGTAACATGCTGCCCAGGCATGTGGCCTCAGAGCAATAGTGTGCCCTCTGGCCTAGGTGTGTAGTAGGCTGGACCATCTAGGTTTGGGTACGAACACTCAGTGATACTGGCGCAATGACAAAATCGCCTAATGGTGCATTTTTCAGGATATGTCCCTGTCATTAAGCAATGCCTGACTGTACTATCATCATCATAATTATGCTCCAATCCAAACTTTCCAACCACCCTTCCCACCAAAAGAAAAAGCTGAAGTCTTTACAATGGCCTGTGAAACCCTGCCTGATCTGCCCAGTTATCTCTGCCTTCTCTTTAGAATTTCTTCTACTCAAGCCACCCTGACCTGTTTGATCTTCCTTGAAAGTATCAGGCGCGCTGTATCCCACCTCAGCGCTCTGCCTGGAGAATTCTTCCCCAGGCGCCTGCCTGGCTCACTCCATAATTTCCCCAGATTTCTGCTTAAATGCACCTTCCCGGATCACCCTATCAAAAATTGCAGGCCTGGTGCAGTGGTTCATGCCAGTAATCCCAGCACTCTGGGAAGTTGAGGCAGGAAGGTCCCTTTAGCTCGGGAGTTCGAGACCAGCCTGAGCAAGAGTGAGACCCACCTCCCCCCATCTCTACTAAAAATAGACATTAGCTGGGTGTGGTGTGGATGCCTATAGTCCCAGCTACCTGGAGGCTGAGACAAGAAGATCCCCTGAACCCAAGAATTTGAGGTATCTGTAAGCTAGGCTGATGTCACGGCATTCTACCCAGGCGGAGAGAGTGAGACTGTTTCAAATAAAAAATTCGCAGTTTTGTCTCCATCTTTTCTATTACCGTGTAAAATATCATAGACTTAACTGAGTTTTTGTATCTGTTTTCCTCACCTAAGTCTCATAAGGGCAGGGATTTTTGCGTGTTTCTTTTTCTTCTGTAACCCCAGCATCTACAACAGCATGTGGCACAGACTAGGTGCTCAGTAAGGGTTTGTTCACTGTATCGATAATGTAATAAATAAACGAGTAGAGACTGACCCTCTAACATCTCTGGCTTTATTAGATGTTATTTCCAATTGTGGTGACTATGATTTCTGTATTATCAGGCATGCAATTAATCGATGAAACCAAACAATATGCAAACATTCTGCTGGAGACAGTGACATAGGAAACAGAGCAGTTCCTCGTCTCCAAGGAGCTGTAGCTGACCATAGATGGAGTATCTGAAACTGAGTCCCTTCCACAAAGTCCAGAAAACATACTGCTGAGACTTTACTGTGGTACAGTGAGCCACTGAGCATACTGGCTCTGACGACATCCAGTGAAGATGGTTGGAATTAATGCTAATGGGCTCGGCGCCCGTAGCACAGGGGTTATGGCACTGTGCTGGCAGGTTCGAACCCAGCCCGGGCCAGCCAACCAACAATGACAACTGCAATAAGAAAATAGGTGGGCATTGTGGCAGGTGCCTATAGTCCCAGCTACTTGGGAGGCTGAGGCAAGAAAATTGCTTGACTTTGAGGTTGCTATGAGCTGTGATGCCACTGCTGAGGGCAACATAGTGAGACTCTGTCTCAAAAAAAAAAAAATTTAATGCTAACGAACCACTAAGTATTCCATCCATGCACATAGCTGAAGAAACTTGTCCTCTTGTTTTAGGGAAGAAGTGGGTTCCTTCCTGTGTAACCGTTAACTTTTGCAATTTTGTCTTGAACATTTTCCAGTCAAGCTTTTCCATGATTGTGCCAATTTCGGGGAAGAGAGCAAGGTAACCATCATTTTCTCAAGATTCGTGTAGTCAGTGCTTGCCTCGGCAGCACATACACTAAAATTGGAATGATACAGAGAAGATTAGCTTGGCCCCTGCGCAAGGATGACGTGCAAATTCGTGAAGCGTTCCATATTTAAAAAAAAAAATGTGTGTAGTCAAACTGCACTTTGTTTCCCCACAAACTTGGCCAGGCCCATCCTTTCCCTCGGCTAAAGTGATACTAACACAATCAATGGTGTTACTTCTCCACCCAGGTGTTAATTCTAATTTTTGATGGAAACTGAATGTGTTTAAACTTCACAGAATGTGTAGTTTGCACCCAGCAAACATCAAAACTGGTTTCAGCTGATCTGGGTGGGGATCAACTGGTCTACCCACAATTGAATAGAATCCACCTGGCCGTAACCAAACCCTCTCGTATAATAACAAACTTGAATATGTCTGGTTGCAAACAACAGCAGCCAAGGGCAGGGTCCTGAAGCTTTGTTTTCAGAAGGAAAATTCTCATCTGTCACCCCGGTCAAGGCAGGGTTCTTGTGCCTTATCCTCCCAAAGCACCCCTTTGGAATACTTCGTGTGTTTGTGGTTGTGTGGCTGTTTGTAATTATCTGCCTTCCCTCACTATAACGTCAGCTCAGAAGGCACTGAGTCTTTGGGATCATACTCACTTGCTCAGAAAGTGTACAAACATGTGTGTCTCAAGGACTGACAACATTCTAGATTTACACATAGAGATATAAAAGAAGCACCACCAAATTTCACCAGAACACCTGAGTTCCATCCTAACTCTACTCCTTTCTAGCTTTGTGACTCTGGAAAATTCTCTGAGCCTCTCAGAGCTTCTGTTTCACCTACAAAATAAAAACGATAATATTCTCCTTTGAGGCATTTCCATGGAGCAAATGAAATTAGGGACTCCTGAATGCTTTAGCAGGCATTCACTGTGGAGAAGCCAGATTCATTTAAGGGGTAAACATTTTAGCATTAATGCTATAAAATAACTGTATGGCGGAAAATAAGGTGAGATTTACAAATTGAGGATATGGCCATCTATATCATCGCCATAGTTTATTTGAAGAGAAAGGATATCCATAGGCAGGTAAGAAATTGTGAAGTGCCAGCAGGTAAACACGTAATTATTTTCTCCCCTATCTTGCCTAGACTGATTGACGGCAAGTGCCTTGAGTCTGGGAATCCTGGGTTGGTTGGTTGGTTTGTTTTTGATGAGTGCCAAACCCTAGCCAGGGTCAGCCTAGGTGTATTCAATACAAATTTACTGAATAAACAACCCCCGACCCAGTCTTCTCTACATTTCCTCCAGCTTTTGAACTGCCCACTCCTGTCAGCAGCAGACTAATGCCTGGAAATTACATCGCTTTACCTTCAGACACGTCTGCCTTCTAGTGTCGGGGGCTCTACCCCTGCATTTTATTTCCTCTTTGTTTAGCATTGTTCAATCATTTCTTCTGTGAATTGGCCAAATGACCCTAATTTCTCTGGATTCTAATTTCCCAGAGCTGTGTTAAGGCCATTCATCCAGGTGGAGCTTCTGGGAACTGGCTGAGTAACAACAGAGAAGGATCAAGGTGGTTGTCCTGGTGAGGTGGAAATGGGGCGTTTTGTTGCTCAATGGTACAGTTTCCTTTCTGCAAGATGAAGAATTTCTGGAGATTGGTGTCACAACAGTATGAATATACTTTACTGAACTATATCCTTAAAAATGCTACTAAGAGGCAATTTTTATGTTATATATTTATTACCACGATTTTTAAAAAATGTAACCCCTGAAGTCTCACCATACTGAAGAAACCATCCTACATTTTATTTTATGACAGACTGCATTAGAAAGCTTGAGCTTGTTCATACCACCTTTGGAATTCTTATAGACATAGGCCCAGATCTATAGGATCAATTAGGAAAAATATCAAATACGAAAATATCTTCCAAATTGCCAAGTTGAAACCTGAGCTTAGAAAAGGAATATCTGTACTATGAAACAGCGTGCAGAAGTTATCAAATTTTGCACAAAATACAGGAACCTCAGTCGACTCCTCTCTTTCACCAGAGGCAGATCAAAGTAACTGAACTGAGGTTTATTGCAGCACTGGGGTTCTGAACAAAGGCCTAGCAATTATAAACTTCTCTAGCCACAACTACAAACTGCAGCGTGGTTCAAGTTACTCTGCTGAAGTCACAGCGTTTTGTCTTTTTGCTTCACTGGGCAAGGCTACCTAGGGTTCAGTGCCTAACAGAAATGGGATGAGTTTTAAATATTTACATTTACCTTCTTTAGAAACCAGAAACTGGCTTCACCCAACAGTTTGCCACTTGCCGTATTAAAACCAATTGTTTTGTTTTAGGCAGCAAACTTCCGAGTATAGTTAACCCTGGGCTTTTCTACCTCCTTATTCACTTTTGCTTCTTAAAACATTCCACACTGCTGAGCGTGTCTCCTTTTTGATCATTTCTCTACAGCTTTGTCTCCGAGAAGGAAACTTTGCTTCCTCCTCCTCTAACTCAGCCCCTTGCTGCCTTTACTCACTTGCTCCTTTCTCTTCTCTTCCCTCAGTGAGTGTTAACCGTGTCCACAATGTGCCACGCACCCCACTCTCAATGGGACGCAAAATGGATATGGAGTTCGCTTCCGTGGGGTGCACTGAGAGAGGAGAGGGGGTGTGGATCAAGTCATGACTGTAGGCTGAGCATGGTGGTAGCCACCGGGGAGGCTGAGGCAGGAGGACTGATTGAGCCCACAGCTATAACCATGCCACTGTACTCCAGCCTGGGTACCAGAGCAATACCTTATCTCAAAAAAAAAAGATCATCACAGCAACAAGTGTAAACTTACAATGACAGCTCATCCTGGGAGCTTCGGGCCATGGGGAACTCAAGGGAGGCTGCTGGGCTGAGATCTGAAGTAGGTGTCTGCTGATAGGTGAAGAGACAAGGTCACAACCCTGATGATCAGTGCCCAGGCAGCTCCATCCTTCACCAAAATCCTCAATTTGCAAGTGTTTGCTGGTTTATAAATTACTTACCTATGTGTCAGGCATATGTAATATACTCAATGTATGGGAGGACAGGTATTATTGGCCCTCGTAATTGAGGACACAAGGTTCAGAGACATTAAATACAACGTACAGGGCTCGGCGCCTGTAGCTCAAGTGGCTAAGGTGCCAACCACATACACCAGAGCTGGTGAGTTCGAATCCAGCCTGGGCCTGCCAAACAAAAATGACAACTACAACCAAAAAAAAAAAAAAATAGGTGGGTACTGTGGCCAGCACCTGTAGTCCCAGATACTTGGGAGGCCAAGGCAAGAGAATCGCTTACGCCCAGGAGTTGGAGGTTGCTGTGAGCTGTGATGCCAGGACACTCTACTCAGGGTGACAGCTTGAGGCTCTGTCTCAAAAAAAGAAAAAAAAAAAAAATATATATATATACATATATGTGACGTACACAGAGTGACGTGGTCAGTAAGCACCATGGACTGACCCAAGTCTCTAACCTGAGGTCTCTCTTCCTTGGTGACTCCGTCCCTCATGTCATGACCTCGACTCTCTCCTTGACTCTCTCCTCAACTCTCTCCTCCACCCTCTCCCCAGCTCTCTCCCCGGCTCTCTCCTCCACTCTCTCCTGGGCAGAAAACTCTCAGATCCACCTCTCCCGACCTAACTTCTCTTCACACGCATGTTCCTCATTAGCTGCTGGATACTTCCACCTGACATCCCATACTGTTTGTCACCTAAGTAAAATACCAAAAACTATTAGTATTCTACAAAAACCAATTTGGGGCCGAATGCAGTGGCCCACACCTGTAATCCTAGCACTCTGGGAGGCCGAGGCAGGTAGATTGCCTGAGCTCAGGAATTAGAGACCAGCCTGAGCTAGAGCAAGACCCTGTCTCTAAAAATAGCTGGGCATTATGGCAGGCACCTAGAATCCCAGCTATTTGGGAGGCTGAGAGAAGAGAATCGCTTGAAACCAAGAGTTTGAGGTTGCTATGATCTATGATGCCATGGTACTCTACTGAGGGCAACAAAGTGAAACTGTCTCCCCAAAAAATAAATAAATGAAAGCAAAACTGGTTTTTGTTTGTTTTTTGAGACAGAGTCTCACTTTGTTGCCCTCAGTAGGGTGCTATGGCGTCACAGCTCACAGTAACCTCAAACTCTGGGGCTCAAGTGCTTCTCTTGCCTCAGCCTCCCTAGTAGCTGGGACTACAGGCGCCCGCCACAATGCCTGGCTTTTTTTCTTGAGCCGGGGTCTCCCTCTAGACGGGGTCTCGCTCTGGCTCAGGCTGGTCTCTAACTCGTGAGCTCAGGTGATTCGCCCCCCTTGGCCTCCCAGAGTGCTAGGATTACCGGTGTGAGACACCACGCCTGGCTCCCAGTTTTGCTGTTAAAGTTCCTTAAATTCATTCTAATGATAGTGTTCTGCCAGCCAGTCTGGGCCAAAGCCTTGAATTCATTCTTTTCTCCTCATTTCACCTGGGTTTCTGGGAAGTCACCAAATCCACTGAGGGTCTCTTCACAAAGACTTGTCCATCTGTCTCTAATGTGGGGTCCATTTCCATTCCTATTGCCTGTGTTAGCAATTTCGTCACAACTGTCAGGCAGCTGTGTCTGTTCTGCTATGTCTAAGATACCATTTTCCCCTCATGGTTCTTTTTTTTTTTTTTTTTTTTGAGACGGAGCCTCAAGCTGTCCCCCTGGGTAGAGTGCCATGGCATCACAGCTCACAGCAACCTCCAACTCCTGGGCTCAAGCGAGTCTCCTGCCTCCGCCTCTCAAGTAGCTGGGACTACAGGCGCCCACCACAACGCCTGGCCATTTTTTGGTTGCAGCCATCATTCTTGTTTGGCGGGCCCCGGGCTGGGGATTCAAATACACCACCTTAGGTGTATGTGGCTGGCGCCTTAGCCGCTTGAGCCACAGGCGCCGAGCCACCCCTCATGGTTCTTAACAGCCCATGGGAAGACCCAACACACGCACACACAGAGATCGCGATGCGACACCGACAGTGCTGTGTCACACTTACACACACACACAGAGATCGCGATGCGACACCAACAGTGCTGTGTCATCACGTTCAGTACACACTCAGTGCCTCACATGCATCAGAAACCTTTCTAAGCCCTGGGATCAAGAGAAAACAGACTTTCTGTGCTCCAGGGGCCTTACTGCTAAGGAAGAGGGGAAGGATTGGGATGTGCATACTTCTCACTGAAGTTTTTTGTCTTGCTAATATCTCAAATGATATTTTTAAATAGTGGTTATTGTTTCTTGACTAAAACTAAAATGCTTTTTGTTTGTTTTGAAACAGTCTTGCTCTGTTGCTGGACTACAGTGTCATGGTGTCAGCTTAGCTCACAGCAACCTTAAAGTCCTAGGCTCAAGCGATCCTCCCACCTTGCCTCCCAGAGTGCTAGGATAACGGCATGAGCCACTGTGCCCGGCCCAAAACTGAAATACTTTTGTTTTTTCCCTGTGTAAGACAATATTTGCTATTGGTTTTGAGTAAATAGTCTTTTGTCCGTTTAAATAATTTCCTTTTAGCCAGGCACAGTGGCTCATGCCTGTAATCCCAGCACTCTGGGAAGCTGAAGCGGGTGGATTGTTTGAGCTCACGAGTTTGAGACCAGCCTGAGCAAGAGCGAGACCCTGTGTCTACTAAAAATGGAAAAAAAGAAAAAATAAACTGAAGCAAGAGGATCGCTTGAGCCCGAGATGGAGGTTGTTGTGAGCTATGACACCACGGCACTCGACCCAGGATGACGGTTTGAGACTCTGTCTCAGAAAAAAGAAATTTTCCTTTTATACCTACTTTGAGTTTCTGTTAGGAATGACTGATGAATTTTTTTTTTTTTTGCTGATAAATTTTAGCAATTATCATTTGAACATCTACTGACACTTTTTCTTCCTTTGTCAATGTAATGGATCATGTTAATGGGAGTTGGAGTTGGAAGCACTTTTGCGGCTGTGGAATAAACCTTGCTTGCTTATTATCTTTTATTCCTTTGATATAAGGAAGACTGATATAAACTAATATTTTATTTGTAATTTTTATCCCTAAATCAGAAATGAGATTAATGTACATTAGAATTTTAATTCATAAATATGAATGTATACTTTCCCGTAAGTTTTGTATTTTAAACTATATGGGACTCAAACCACACATTTAAAAGGTTTTTCTATGGTTTAGAGCAGCTAAGCTTGCATTTCTAACCAGCTCCCAGGTGGTGCTGATGCTGCCGGTTCTTGGACATACTTTGAGTAGCACAAGTTTAAAAAATTTAATATTGAAGTTATCAGACCATTAGAGGGAAATTAAACTCACTAATACATGTACAACTATTATATATTAATCTTAAAAAGAGAAAAGATGAAACACTCAACTGTGAGGCCATCTGCCCTGAGGTCTTTTCACAGTAAGATTGACCATCTCCATCACCTCCAGAGGAGTTGGTACATTCATACTTTTCCTCCGCTTGGGTCAATGTAAATAGTTTGCGTTTTACTGGGGAATCATACATTTCCTGCAGCTTTTCCCACCCACTGCCATGTAATTGCCTGTACTAAGTTTCCTGAATCTTTTAATCTCTCGTATACCTGTGGTTATGACTCTTTTTTTTTTTTTTTTTTTTTTTTTGAGACAGAGCCTCAAGCTGTCCCCCTGGGTAGAGTGCTGTGGCATTACAGCTCACAGCAACCTCCAACTCCTGGGCTCAAGCGAGTCTCCTGCCTCCGCCTCCCAAGTAGCTGGGACTACAGGCGCCCACCACAACGCCCGGCTATTTTTTTGGTTGCAGCCGTCATTGTTGTTTTGGCGGGTCTGGGCTGGGGATTCGAACCCGCCACCTTAGGTGTATGTGGCTGGCACCTTAGCCGGTTGAGCTATAGGCGCCGAGCCAGGTTATGACTCTTTTGTCAGCTCTAATCTTTTTTTTTTCTTTTTCCTTCTTCAAACTTATAAGTTGTCTATTTTATTAGTTAATTCAGTAAATGGTGGAGTTATTTTTGGTAGATTTGACTTATTTATTCCTCCTCCTGTTTTCTTTCTTTTTTTCCTATATCAATTCCAACTTTTACCTTTATTACTTCTCCTTTCCTGATTTCCCTTACTAAATTTTTAAGATGAATATTTAGTTCCGTTATTTGGGGAATTGTGAAGGCTTTTCATGAACTCGGTGCTTCTCTGAGTTCTGTTGGGTCGTCACTAGGCAGTGGTATCCTTTTCCTGTTGACCTCTAGCTAGTTAGTGGGTTCCTTTTTATTTCCTTTCTGATCCAACCCCTACCAAGAATTTTGTTCCTTAGTTCCTACCTATTTAAGGTTTTCTTAGGTTGCTTTTCAAAATATATGTATAGTTTTTCAGCTTTTGATCAGAGAATGTGACTAATAAAATCTATTGTTAGAGCTTTTTTGTGTGACTTCGCCGATAAGAAATTTTTATACAACTTTTTAATTTTTATGAAAAAAATATTTTTATGGGATGTAAGAAGTCCTTTTATGTATGTTACATCAAATTACTTCATTGTATTATTCAGTTCACCTGAGTGTTTTTTTGACTAGCTTGACATTGTATTATTTCATAAATGGGATGACATTAAAAAGACATTTTTGCTTAATATTCTGTAACTTGCATCAGAAAGAGTAGTAACTGTTACAACCTTCGGCTGAAACTCAGGAACCATCTTCAACACTTCCTTGCCCTCACTGTGTACATCCTCTGGGGCAAGTCTGAACATTCTACTTGCTCAATTTCTTTTCATTTTTTTACTCTTCTAACTCATGGGGGCGGGGTGAAGAAAACAAATATTTGCTGAGTATTTGTCATGAACTTACACACTGGGCTAGGACTTGCAAACTTTTTAATCCTGACAATAACCCTATGAGGGCCGAGCATGGTGGCTCAGGCCTATAATCCCAGCACTCTGGGAGGCTGAGGCAGGTGCATTGCCTGAGCTCACAGGTTGGAGACCAGCCTGAGCAAGAGTGAGACCCTGTCTCTAAAAAATTTCCCAGCATGAAGTCACACGCACAAAATCAGCCCTTTAGGACTAGAGTCTCAGAATTTTTTTTTTCAATCATTCAGCAAGTATGTATTGAGTACGTACCCAGATTATCCCCTATAGGGCCCCTGGGCAATGAGGAGACTAAGAAGGTCCAGGAAAAGACACCAAAATGATTTTTTTCTATCCTGTCTCACCACCCCATATAAGTCAACACAACACTCTGACACCAGTGTGGGGGGGCCTTTCCCTAACACCAAGAAGTCAGTTGATTCTGACACCAGATTATGTAGCAGATACCTGTTGGGTATCCTCTAATTCAGTGGCCCCCAACCTTTTAGGCACTAGGTACTGGTTCCATGGAAGATGATTTTTTCAAGGACAGAGCAGGGGTCAGGGACTGGTTTAGGACTGATTCAAACATACCATATCACCTCAGATCATCAGGCATTAGATTCTCATAAGGAGCATACAACCTAGGTTCTTCGAATGCAGTTTACCACAGGATCTGTGCTCCCGTGAGAACCTAATATCACTGCTTACCTGACAGGAGGTGGAGCGCAGGTGCTGATGTGAGTGATGGGGAATGACTGTAAATACGGATGAAGCTTCTTGCTTACCCTCCGCTCATGTCCTTTTGTGCACATGGCCTCGTTCCTAACCTGCTGGTACTGGTCTGCAGCCCTGGGAGTTGGGGATACAACTCCAATTCAATCCAATCCAATTCAATTCAATTCAAACACTGTGCCTAGTGATGGCATCAGATCCCACATTGAAGGATCTGCCTCACAAGACTGTTCCCACTTCAGTGCTAATTGAAAACCACAGGCTGACCCATGCTTCTGACAGACTGGCTATAAAGCAGGGTTCCCACGACCCCCTCCTTAGGCTCAATTAATTTTCCAGAGTGGCTTACAGAACTCAAGGAAATACATTTGCTGATTTACTATAAAGGATGTTACAAGGAATGTGCTGAACCCCATATGAAGAAAAGGACAGGGTAAGGTGTACAGGAAGGGGAGTGGGAGTGGAATTTCTGTGCCCTCCATGGTGCCCCACCCTCCAGGAACCTCCACGTGGTCACCTAACCAGAACTCTCTGAACCCAATCCTTTTGCATGTTTGTTTGTTTTTCTGAGACAGTCTCACTCTGTTGCCTGGGCTCACAGCAACCCCACATTCCTGGGCTCAAGTGATCCGCTTGCATTAGCCCTCTGATTAGTAGGGACTACAGGTGCCTGCCACAACACCCAGATAATTTTTCTATTTTTAGTAGAGATGAAGTCTTTCTCTTATTCTAGCTGGTCTTGAACTCTAAGTTCAGGGCATCCTCCAGTCTCAGCCTCCCAGAGTGCTAGGATTACAGCATGAGCCACTACCACTCCCCTCACCCGCCCCTTTTGGGTTTTTATGGAAGCTTCATCACAGAGGCTAGATTGGTTAAATCACTGGCCTTTGGCATCAACTAAACCCTCAAGCCCTTTGCCTTATAGGAGGTAGAGCTGAAAGTCCCAACCCTCAAATCCTTTCTGGGTCTTTCTGGTGACCTGCCAGCATCTGGAAGCTACCTAAGGACTGCCAGCTCTAAGTCAACTCATTAGCATACAAAAAGACATTTATCACTTTGTATTTCAGGAGTTGTATGCCAGGAAATGGAAATAAAGACTAAATAAATAAGTAAATAAATAAATCTCTCTTTCTTTCTTTCTTTTTTTTTTTTTTTGTGTGTGTGTGTGTTGTTGTTGTTGTTGCAGTTGTCATTGCTATTTTTTTTAACTGACTGATTGGGTTCAAACCTGCCACCCTCTCACTCTCAGTATATGGGGCCAGCGCCCTACCCACTGAGCCACAGGCACTGCCGTTTTTTTTTTTTTTTTTGAGACAGAGTCTTGAGCTGTCGCCCTGGGTAGCACTAGCCCATGGTGTCACTGCTCACAACAACCTCAAACTCATGGCTCAAGAGATCCTCTTGCCTCAGCCTCCCCACTAGCTGGAATATAGGAACCCACTCTACGCTTGGCTAGTTTCTCTATTTTTAGTAGAGATGGGGTCTCACTCTTACTCAGGCTGGGCTCCAACTCCTGAGTTCCAGCAATCCACCGCTTTGGCCTCCCAAAGAGCTAGAATTATAGGTGTGAGCCACCACTCCCAGCAAGCCAGCTAATTGTTTTTTTGTTTTTTGTTTTTACAAGGTCTCACTATGTTGCTAAGGCTGGTCTGAAACTCCTGGTCTCAAGCTGTCCTCCCATATTGGCCTCCCAGAGTGCTGAGATTATTTATAAACATGAGCCACCACACCTGCCCAAGACTAAATATATTTACAGAATTACGGGCAAATTACTTACCTTCTCTGAGTTCAATTTACTGATTTTTTTTTTTTTTTGAGACAGAGCCTCAAGCTGTCCCCTGGGTAGAGTGCTATGGCATCACAGCTCACAGCAACCTCCAACTCCTGGGCTCAAGTGAGTCTCCTGCCTCAGCCTCCCAAGTAGCTGGGACCACAGGCACCAGCCACAACACCTGGCTATTTTTTGGTTGTAGCTGTCATTATTGTTTTAGCGGGCCTAGGCTATATTCGAACCTGCCACCTTAGGTGTATATGGCCGGCACCTTAGCCACTTGAGCCACAGGCGCCGAGCCCAATTTGCTGATCTTTATAATGAGAACAACAACAACAACTAGTTTTGCTCTGAGCATCAAGTGGTAAAGCTGTATGTTGATATATTCATCAAAATGAAATGATTTTGTGCATGGCTTATACTAGATACTCAACAAATCATAGCATTTTCCATTAAGAGACTTACCGAAGATCCACGTAGTAAGTGGCCTAGAACTTAAAGGCTTCTCCTTTAGTAAGATCCTAAGGACATTTGCCAACTAGGCTTTATCTAGCCTTCCAGGTTGGGAGTCTCTCCAGGACAGGGGTAATGTCTCCTACTGTTTTTATTTAGTGGCCTGTATCAACCAAAGAAGCAGCAGCTGAGACAAAATTAGTATAAATATAGAGTTTATTTGAGGATTACAGACTTGAGGATTACACCCTGGGAGCATAGATTCAAGTCGCCCTGAATATATATACTGATCAATAGCAGTTATAGGTGCATTTATTATTATTATTATTATTATTTTTGAGATAGAGTCTCACTATGTTGCCCTCAGTAGAGTGCCATAGCGTTACAGCTCACAGCAACCTCAAACTCTTGGGTTCAATCAATTCTCTTGCCTCAGCCTCCCAGTAGCTGGGATTACAGGTGCCTGCCACAATGCCCAGCTATTTTTTGTTGTTGTTGGAGTTGTCATTGTTGTGACAGGCATAACAATGAATCTGGCAGGCCAGGGTCGGATTTGAACCTGCCACCTAGCTGCTGATCTACAGGTGCCGAGCCTACAAGTGGATTTTTTTTTTTTTTGAGACAGGATCCTCAAGTCGTCCCCCTCGGTAGAGTGTTCTGGCATCACAGCTCACAGCAACCTCCAACTCCTGGGCTCAAACGAGTCTCCGGCCTCAGCCTCCCGAATAGCTGGGACCAC
>NW_003852434.1:6533124-6536283 GCF_000181295.1 Otolemur garnettii
GCCTTAGCCGGTTGAGCTATAGGTGCCGAGCCACAAGTGGATTTTTAAAGGCAAAAAAGGGAAATGGGGAATAGGTTTATACAAAGTTGTCAGGCATTCTCACTGGTTTACAAAAATAACATTGATTATATTCAGTCGCAATGAATAGTGGTTGGCTACACATTGTTAAACCGTAGAGTAGGGGCGTCTAACCTTTCGGCTTCTCTGGGCCATAGTGGAAGAAGAAGAGTTGTCTTGGGCCTCACATAAAGTTCACAAACACTAAGGAGAGCTGATGAGCAGAAACAAAAGGTCCACGCATAATTTCTGTGGTAGCTGACATCACAGATAAGCAAAAAGGGCCACCTTCCTCAGATGAAGGTTTTTCTCTCCTCATCTATATGTAGAATGAACATTACGTACATCCAGTCTTCTGAAAAATGGCATTCATACTGATGTTGAGTTTCCAACTCAATGGTGGTTGTGAATGTTAGTAGAGTAGGCAAATGTCTCCATGCAATAAGGAAGCACCACAGTATACCTTGTCCACTCATCTTCCAGCACCAGAGCAACTCCCTCTGTACACACCTGACCAGGGAGAACGTAAAACAGGGCTTCAGTGAAGTGAGTCATTCGAATTTTATGTTCACACATCATGAAAGAAAATATGACTTATCAGAGTCACATTGATAGAAATAAAGGACATTCTATCCTCTGCCAAACTAACAACTATTTAGTCAGCAACCCTGGAAACATTCGATGTATTTATATGTAGTATTGTATATATGTGCCTATTGAATGATTCACTAAGTGATTCATTTCCTCTCTTATTCCTCCACCCAGTTCCAAAGAACTACCCATTTTATCATTACGGTTTTCTATTAAATCCATTCTCTTGCCTCCCACTCCTGCTCAGGCCCTCTGCATCCTTCACTCTCTATGAAATCGCTCCTGAAATCCAGGCTCCACACTGGCGCCAGACAGATAGTTCCAAAATGCCATTGACCACCATCTGCTCTGCCTGATCCTTCCACAGGTCTTCTTGTCTATGCCATCCCGGTCTTTACCTTGGAATACAAGGTACTCAGAACATGATACCCCAAAGTATGGTACTTTTCCTTACTGAGTACTCAGAGCTAAAGGAGAGTGGAAGGCCTCAGAGGCAAGGTCTCTTTGACCCTCTCCCATCCCGCCCAAGTTGCTCTCTTTTTTTAAAAATTAATTAATTTATTTATTTTTTATTAAGTCATTTGTACATAGATCATAAATGCATTTATGCCATTATGGGATTCAGTGTGTACAAACTACAGTGCTTACATCCTACTAATCAACATAGCCTTCACCTCATTTACCCAATTACAGGATTAAGACATTTGTGTTCTACACCTGATAGATCCAACCTTACTTGCAATATGCTCCGTAGGTGTGGTCCCCCTACTAACCCTCCCTCTGTCAACCCACCTCCCTCCCTTCCCTACTCTCTCCCCTTCCCTCCTTCATCCTAGGCTATAGTTGTGTTTCATTTTTCATATGCAAGTGTGAGTGATTGTAAATTGGTTTCACAGTAGTACCGAGTACATTGGATATATTTTTTCCATTCCAAGTCTCTCTCTTTAAGCAATTCACAGAAACCAGAATAACCATTCCCCATGGCATGTCATAGAAACGAAAACCCCTCTTCCCAAAAGCAAACCATAAAGCCTAGAAAGGTCACTCTTCTTCTTTCTCCCTCTCCCTTGAAAGACCATCATTCCAGAGGGTCCTGCCCCACACCCAGGAGAAAAGACTGGGACACAGAGCGGCCACTAAGTGTGGCCCCTCAGGCTATTGCCCTCAGAGCATGCCCATTTGTCCAGTCGTTTTTCCTACCCAGCTGTCTAGTCTTCTTTGAACCAAAGCATAGAACACATCAGTTTTCCCTGGCGCACTGGGTCTTCACTTCTGAAGACTCTTCTTTCACATAAGAGTATGATTAAATCAATTTGTAGGTAAATAAATAGATACATTTGCTCTTTCCTTTTTAAGCTGTCTTTTATTATCATGCATGTTGGCCAGAACCCTCAGGATGGATGAGGAAAGGTCTCACACCTTTCTATCCCTACACTGGTGAGAAAGAAGGTTGTACATCTCTTTAGCATGACGCTGCATTATGGCAACCAAAACTGTCACCAGACATTCCCAAATGCCTCCTAGGAGGCAAAATCACCCCTGATTGAAAACCTCTGGTATAAATGAATAAATGAACTGGTATTGAACACTTAGTATTTTCTATAAGGCCACCATCATTAGGGGACACAAAGATGACAGAAGATCAGTTATCTACTCTCAGAAAGACCTGCAAACAACTCAAGGAAAAAAGTGTGTAAGGGCTTAGAATTCACATATCCAAATCTCATATCTGATGTTTTATAGCTTCCTGTAGCTTTCTTACTGACCCCGGGAAGAAGGAAGTGAAGATATTGTCATGTCATTTAGAGAAAAGGCACAGAAGTAGACAAGAATCAACACTATAATTAGAGACCAACATCCTGACCCCCATCCAGGGGAATCCCCACCACATCTGGGAAGTGTTCAGCAGGTTCAGAGGCAAATCCAACTTGGAAGATTGGAATGGCTTCTTGGAAGAGGCACTTGAGATATTTATTAGCAGAGAGGGAGACAGGAGACATGACAGCAGGGACAATCAGGAGGGACTATTTGCAGAGTGATGATGGGATCACATGAGGAAGCAGAAGTCAAAAGGACCAGAAAAATAGGGTGGATCACGTAGTGAAAAGCTTTAGAGGACCTGGGTGTGAATGGGTGTGGGTCCCCAGAACCATGTGTGTCTGACACCAGTTTAATAAATCTCATAGGATCAAGGTAGAGAAGAAGCTGAATAAACTAGGTCACCAGAGAGCTTAGTGGCAGCAGAAAGACAATGGAGGCATCAGAGTTGTCATCGGCTCTTTATTCCTCCCCCACCTCCCAATTAAATCTTTTCATGAGCATACATCCCTTTGACTTTGTTGATTTCAGGAGGATAATTAGATTTTGCTAGTGACAAAAAAACGTTCCAGTCTTACACTATCAAAAGTACAAATACTGGCTCGGCGCCTGTGGCTCAAGCGGCTAAGGCACCAGCCACATACACCTGAGCTGGCAGGTTCAAATCCAGCCTGGGCTCGCCAAACAACAATG
>NW_003852434.1:6537122-6542786 GCF_000181295.1 Otolemur garnettii
CTGAGCCATAATATAAGGTTATTACCATTATAATTGTTGTTTGGCGGGCCCAGGCTGGGGATTCGAACCCACCACCTTAGGTGTATGTGGCTGGCGCCTTAGCCGCTGGAGCCACAGGTACCGAGCCCAAAGATTTTTTTAAAAACTTTTTTTTTTCTTTTTTGAGACTGAGTCTCACTACATGTCGCCCTCTGTATAGTGCTCTAGTGTCACAGCTCACAGAATCTCCAGCTCTTGGGCTTGAGCAATTCTTTTGCCTCAGTCTCCCCAATAGCTGGGACCACAGGCGCCCACCCCAACACCCGGCTAATTTTTGTTGCAGCTGTCCTTGTTGTTCAACTGGCCCAGGCCATGTTTGAACCCACCACCCTTGGTCTATGTGGCTGGCGCCATAACGACTGTGCTATGGGCGCTGAGCTGAGAAAACATTTAAAAGAATCAGTCCCCGCACTCCTGTCAAGAAAGAGCTCGGGAGCCCCGCCCCCACCCACCAAAGGAAAAAGGAGAGAGGTCCGAATAAAACTGGGAGTAGCAGGAAGGAAGGGAAGGAGCAAAGGTAACACAGTGACTGCTTTGATGAGCACAGTTTTTGTTTTGTTTCGGTTGCAGCCATCATTGTTGTTTGGCGGGTCCAGGCTGGATTTGAACCTGCCACCTTAGGTGTACGTGGCTGGCGCCTTAGCCACTTGAGCCACAGGTGCTGAGCCGAGCACAGTTTTTAACATGAAGAAAAATGTTTGGGAGTGGCATTTTGTTTATTAAAATCATTTAGCTCAAATTAGGAAATGCCAGACCTTCAAGTAAACATAATCATCTTTTAATTCCTTATAAGTGAGAGTTTTCATTCTTTTAACTAAAATTTCTGAATCCTATTGTGATGTAGAGACTTACAGAATTCTAAGAGACCCACACATTCTAGGGGAAGAGAGAGAGGGAACTGACTGTAGATGGGGACTGGTTTCTGGCTTCTAGAAAAGCTTGAGAAGGAGGGAGACTCTTCAGAGGAGCAGAATCTGAACCGATATGGGGGGAATGAGGCCGGAAAAAGTGTAGGAGTCCAGAAGTCAAGTACTGGTAAGTGACTAAGCTCCTGTCTCATCTGAGCCTGTAAAGGAGAGGGGGCTCTTTCTCCAGCTGTGGCCTAACACAGGTGACAAAAAGCATGTCCTTCTATGTTGACATTATTTACTTTCTTGTTCCAGAAATTAGGTTAGGAGCCCTAATGAGAAACTAGTGGGTTGATATGGCGCATGGAATTATTTTTTAGGGAACTGAAAGCCAGAAGGAGGTATGCCGAGGGGACAGCAAGGGCTGAACACAGGAGAAATGAAGGGCACCAGGAAGGCCAAGGAGTTTTTCAGTGGTTTGCCTTGGTCTGGTCAGGACAGCTCAGCTGGGGAGAGAGAAACAGAGCCCCGTGCAAGACGAAGACTAGTCAATTATCAGTACATGCTGAGGATAAAAGGACAGGGGACCTGGTAAACTAGAAGAGCACAGACTTTGGCTTTAACTCACCTGCCCTTGAATCTGACTAAGCTGCTTATGTTTTCCAACTATCAGATTCCAACACAGAAGACTATCATGAGGCTGGAACCCGTAACATCCATTAGCCTGCTTAACACAGGATCAGGCAGTAGAAGGTGCTCAAGAAATATCCATTTTTCTTCTTTTGTCCATGAATAAACAACATATGTCCCCAGCGGAAATACTCTTATAAGAATTTAGACAGAGCTTGGATAAATCACTGCCACTATTAGTGCCCCTTGGTCTCTGATCCCTATCCAGAGGGCAGGAGGGGGTTTCCTGCACAAGCTACAGAAGCCCATGGTTCTGCCTTCTCCCATCAACTTCCCATTCCCGCAGACAAGTGGAGAGCAGGTGTTCACATAGCTGACAAAGTTATAGCATCAATCCCAAAGTCACTGCCATACCTCCTTTAATAGTGTTGCCAGACAGACATACAAGATGCCCAGTTAAATGTGAATTTCAGATAAACAATGAATAATTTTTTAGTATGCCTCAAATATTGTATGGGACATACTTATTCAGATTTAACTGAGGACCCCGGGTCTGTCTTTGTTTTCCTAAAAGTGGCAACTCTCTCTCATCATTCAACCGTATTTTCTGTTTTTCTGTAGTAATCCCTGAGTGAAAAGAAAGATGGTGGCAATACCAAGTATTAGCAAGGATGCGGAGGAGTTGGAACTCTCATATATTGGAGTATAAATTGGTACCACCACTTTGCAATACTGTTTGACTTATCTACAAACCCTAAGACCCCACAATTCTACTCCCAGGTTATAGACAAAACAGAAACACGTACATACGTTCATCTAAAGATATGTACAAGAATGATCATAGCAGCACTGTGCTATTTACAATAGTCTAAACTGGGAATGCTACAATGGTAGCATGGATAAATAAATTGTGTATTTATGTAATGGACTATTACATAGCAACGAGAATGAATGAATTATTGCTACACACAATGTTGTTGTATCTCACAATAAAAAAAATTTTTTTTTTCAGTTTTTGGCCAGGGACCAGGTTTGAATCCACCACTTCCCGTATGTGGAGCCAGCGCCCTACTCCTTGAGCCACAGGCGCCGCCCACAATAAAAATTTTGAACGAAAGAAGTCAGGCACTTCAAAAAAATAACATAGAATTAATCTAGATTCAACATACCTTTACATAGGTTCAAACACAAGCAAAACTAGTCTCCTATGTTAGAAGACAGGGTGGAAGAAGTGATCTCTGGGTGGAGGGTTTTGACAATGGGAAGGTGGGGAAGAGACCGGAGAGCTTCCGGGGTGCTGGCGATGTTATAGCTCCTCACTCAGGTTGTGGTTACAAGACTGATCCCTTTATGAAAATTCATCAATCATATGGTTTCTGTACTTTACTGTATGTACATTATACTTCAATGAAAAGTTTATTGAAGGCCAGCATAGTGATTCACACCTGTAATCTGAGTGCTCCCAGAGGCTGAGGCCAGTGGATTGTTTGAGCTCAAGAGTTGCAGACCAACCTGAGCAAGAATGAGACCCTGTCTCTAAAAATAGCTGGGCATTATGGCTGGCACCTGTAGTCCCAGCTACTTGGGAGGCTGAGGCAAGAGAATTGCCTAAGCCCAAGAGTTTGAGGTTGCTGTGAGCAGTGAAGCCATTCTCTGCTGACTCGTTCTCTGGGTAGTTTTCTACTGTAGGCCCACTGTGCACCAGGCACTGTGGGAGGATTCCCCAGTCAGCCCTTTCCTTTCTTGTGAGGGTTTTGACTGATAGGACCTCAGTCTTTGCACCACCACATGGTCACAGGATTTCCTGTGTTGTTAGCAAAGATGTCAATACCCTCCCCATTAATCAGAGAGGAGAAAGGCCTTTAGATTCTAGTTAAATATTTATCTACACCTCAGTTTTAAACCTCATTCCTGGTGTGATTTGACCATTATTACATAGCCTTTTCAATCAGGGTTATTTTTCCTTGTGTCAAAAAGCAAGAGATCCTGATAATAAGTATTAGAAATCTATTCTAAGGGGGTTCAAAGTTCCTTGGTTTTTATTATTTCATAGAACTTCCACTTTTCTTTGTGGGATAGAAAGTGGGATGAGGCCGTCGATGGGGCTCCACTACTGACAGCCACACATCCCGGAGGAGACAAGGGGTCAGGAAGAAAAGCGGGGTGAGGCAAAGCGCTGAGAAGGCTGATGAGGAAGGATGGAGAAAGAGCGAGATGGCAGGTGCAGCAGCGGCCTCAGAGTTGGCCCTCTCAGAATCAGTTCTCTTTTTTTGAGACAGAGAGTCTCACTATGTTGCCCTGGGTAGAGTGCCATGACATCACAGCTCACAGCAACCTCCAAGTCTTGGGCTTAAGTCATTCTCTTCCCTCAGCCTCCCAAGTAGCTGGGACTACAGGCACCTACCACAATACCCGGCTATATTTTTAGAGATGAGGTCTTGCAGGTCCAGAGTGCTAGGATTACAGGCATGACCACCACACCCGACTTTGGAATATCTTAGTAATACTATGTAAAACCTCTTATTGATTCAAGAGATATGTCTCTGAAAAACCTGCTGGAGATGAGCAGGTGGGCAGTGAAGGTGGCACAGGGCTGTTGGCCTCTCCTTGGTTTGCTCAGAGTCAGACCTAGGATCCTGCAAATCTGCAGGGTGGGTGATGATCTCTTAGCCTTGGATAAAAAGGGGTGCATGGTGGATTCCCTCTTAGTCTATTTTGTGCTACTATAACAGAATACTTGAGACTGGATAGTTTATAAAGGACAGAGATTCGTTCCTTATAGTTCCAGAGGCTGGGAAATTCAAGAATGAGAGACCAGCATCTGGGGAGGGCCTTCTTGTTGAGTTTTTCCATGGTGGGTGGTGGGTGGGCAAGCTAACGGGAGAGAAAGCAAAGGCCCAACTCCCTTTTATCACAAACCCACTCTCATGATAATGAACCCACTCCTGAGTCAGCAACATTCATCCTCTACTGAGGACAGAGCCCTCACGACCTAGTCCTCTCTTCAAGGTCCCATCTCTCATCACTGTTGCATGGGGGTTAATGTTCCATCATGTGAACCTTGAGGACATGTTGAAACCACAACTCCCTTACAAGTAGCACATTTGCCTAAATAGTAAATCAAAGGCAGTGTTAATTCATCCATCAGAGATTACTGAGTACACAAAACAGGCCAAGTACTATGCCAAACGATAGAGGTACGTCAGTGAACAGAGCAGATCAAAACCCCATCTTCATAGAGCTTACATTCCTTTTTTCTTTTAGTAAGTCTTTTTTTTTCCCTGAGACAGGGGCTCACTCTGTTGCCCAGACTAGAGAGCAAAGGAGTCATCATAGCTCTCAAACTCCAGATTCACAGCTGCCTCAGTCGCCCAAGTGCTAAGATTACAGGTGTGAACAATCACACCCAGCCTAGTAAGCTTTTATTTTCAATAATTGCAGACTTAAGGAAAAGTTGCAAATATGGTACAAAGAATTCTTGAATTCCCAAATGCCCTTTACCCTGATTCCCTAAATATTAAAGTTTGGCCATGCCTGCTCTATTCCTCACACTCCCTCTCTCTCCATATATGTTTATCTGTTTTTTGTTTTTGTTTTTGTTTTTTTTGAGATGTTTTACAGTAAATTACAAATTCAATGCCCTGATACTTTCAAATACTTCAGTATATACCTCCTAAAAACAAGGAAAACCTCTTAGATAACCAGAGCACAAATATCAAAACCAGGAATTTAACATTTCTACATGCTATTAGCTAGTGATGGATCTTATTTAAACTTTCTCAAATGTTTATAAGAAAATCACTTTGAGGCCATGGCTCATGAGATATAGTCTCACTCTGTCACCCTGGTAGAGTGCTATGGCATTTTCATAGCTCCAGCAACCTCAGACTCTTGGGTTTGATTGATCCTCATGCCTCAGCTTCCCAAGTAGGTAGAACTATAGTCATTTGCCATAACACCCAACTAATTTTTCTATTTTACGAGATGGGGTCTTGCTCTTGCTCATGCTGGTCTCTTGATTCCTGAGCTCAAGCCATCAACCCACCTTGGTCTCCCCAAATGCTAGGATTACAGATGTGAGCCACTGCACCTGGCATGATTCTTAACTTTGTGGCTAGACCCCAATTGTCTTTTTTTTTTTTTTTTT
>NW_003852434.1:6542876-6543641 GCF_000181295.1 Otolemur garnettii
CCCAAGTAGCTGGGACTACAGGTGCCCACCACAACACCCGGCTATTTTTTGGTTGCAGCCGTCATTGTTGTTTGGCAGGTCCGGGCTGGGGATTCGAACCTGCCACCTTAGGTGTACGTGGCTGGCGCCTTAGCCGGTTGAGCTATAGGCGCCAAAACGATTTTTTTTTTTTTTTTGAGACAGAGTCTCATTATGTTGCCTTCGGTAGAGTGCCATGGTGTCACAGCTCACAGAAACCTCAAACTCTAGGGCTTAAGCAATTCTCTTGCCTCAGTCTCCCAAGTAGCTGGGACTATAGTAGCTGGGACTACAGGTGCCCATCACAACACCTGACAATTTTTTTGTTGCAGTTGTCATTGTGTTACCAGAATTTCGACTTCTCTCCTGGCTGGCTTGCCAAATCTGATACCGGATTTCAGGTTCTTGGTCTAGTGATTCAAAGAGTAAATTGACGGACCACAGGATCAGTAACAAGACAGATTTATTTACAGAAAAGAATACAAAAACACTAAAGTTTCTAATAGGGAGAGAAAACTCAAGTCAGGAGAGAAAAGCTCTCTCCGTTTTTGTCTCTCCATCTCTCTCCGTGTAGTGGTATATATAGGTGCATGGGTTCCTTCTGTATGAGGCCAGGAAATGAATGGACACAGTCTCTTCCTGGGGCAAGGTGAATGAATGTACTAATGAATGGACACAGTCCCTTCTGCTGGGGCAAGGTGAATGAATGGACATAGTCCCTTCCACTGGGGCAAGGTGAATGAATGT
>NW_003852434.1:6543846-6551821 GCF_000181295.1 Otolemur garnettii
ACTGGGGCAAGGTGAATGAATGTACTAATGAATGGACACAGTCCATTCACAGAACTGAGGCCTAGGAAACGTACATGAAATTGATCTAGGCATAGGAAATGGTGGTTCCCTATTTAGTCATAAGTGTAAAGGGGAAGGAGACACCAAGGTGCCAATGTTTCCCCAGCAGTTGTCTGGTCCGTTTGGCTACTGGAGCCTCCAGTGGGGGAGGAAGGCTTCCCCCCTTGCCTATACTCCAGCCAGCTGGTTTCTCTGCCAGCTGCCGCTGCACCAACACCGCTAAGGTGGAGGCGGCGGGTCCTCTAGCCCAGCTCTATTGAGCTGGCTGGGGCGCCACCTGCCCTGTATCAATTCTTGCTTAGCTGGCCCGGGGCCGGGTTCGAACCCACCAGCCTCAGAGCATGTGGCTGGCACCATAACCACTGTGCTATGGGAGCCGAGCCCCAGTCTCACACTTGCTCAGACTGGTCTTGAACTTCTAGTCTTAAGCAATCCTCCCATCTGGGCCTCCCAGAGCGCTAGGATTATATACAGTTGCCAGCCACCTTGGCTGGCCTGATTCTTAACTTTGGAGCTGGACCACCAACCTCCTGAAACTGATTAGAAAGTGTGTCATGTACATGTGGTTACGCCCATGGGGTGTGGGGGTGAGATTTCCAAAGTTATCCATGACCTGAAGGGACACAAGGCTAGATTCTGGAGTGTTTCCAAGAACAGATTAGCAAATAGCTAACTTTATGACATTCCAAGAAGTCACTTGGCAAAATCAGTTTTTCCTCTTCCGTGATGAGTAAGTTGTCCAAGATGATATCTAAGGGCACGTCTGGGTTAGATGCAGTAAGTGCACTTAAGGACGGTGTTTCTCTTTCTTCCTCTTTAGAACAGATTCCTAGGACTAATGCATGTAACTCAGGCTCTGCTTGGTTTCCCTTTTTACAGCCATGGAAACTCCCATGGGGCGGCTACCACCCAGCCTCTTTGCTCTACACCTTCCTCCATGAATGGAGCCCAGAGAGCATCTCTTTGGCCAGGGCACCACTTCTGCAGGGGTGACGGAGGAAGGAAGGAAACAACCACAGACTGCTCTCCTACCATGTCCTGGGATATTATTTTCACCCATATTTGCTCAGTTCCAACTCATGAACACTTTGTGCCGCAGGGATTATCTATACTTTATAAATATCGAAACCATGAATCAGAGGCTCAAGGTCACAGAATAGGGAAATGCTGGAGTTTGAACTCAAGTTTATTCTGACTAATTCAAAAGCTGTTTCTTTTCTCATTTCACCGTCATGCTTTCCTGAGTAAATTAATTCAGCCGTATACCACAATTCATTCATTTATTCACTCCGCCTGTGATTCTGCAAATAGTGCTCTCATAACAAAACTTTTTTTTGGGGGGGGGAACAGAGTCTCACTTTGTTTCCCTCAGTAGAGTGCTATGGTGTCATAGACTCACAGCAACTTCAAACTGTTAGGCTCAAATAATCCTCTTGCCTCAGCCTCCCAAGTAGCTGGGGCTACAGGTGCACGCCACAATGCCTGGCTATTTTTAGAGACAAGGTCTCGCTCTGGCTCAGGCTGATCTGGAACTTGTAAGCTCAGGCAATCCACCTGCCTCAGCCTCCCAGAGTTCTAGGATTACATTCATAAGCCACCACACCTGGCCCAACAAGACTTTTTAAACATCTTGCAAACAAGTAAAACAACAGCTCTCTTTAACCAAAGTGTTCAATACAGCATCTTTCCTGAAAAGTTATTGTGGGAAAGACATTTATGTCCCTTATCAACTTCACCTGTTGATCATTTCCTTCTATTGTGGAAGAATCGCTTTTCTTCTCTATATTCTATTGTATGTATACACACATACTATGAAACGGACTTAGAATCATGATGTGTTTTCTACAGGGTTTTCTAGGTTTCTCAGCAAATAGTAGTGAGATTTTTTCCCCCCCCTAAAAACTACCTGAGGTAAAAAACAAACACAGAAATGCTGGAACAGAAAAGTAAGGGCCGGGCGAGGTGGCTCATGCCTATAATTCCAGCATTTGGGAGGCCAAGGTGGGTGGATTGCCTGAGCTCACAAGTTCAAGACCAGCCTGAGTCAGAGTGAGACCCTGTCTCTAAAAATAGCCTGGTGTTGTGGCTGGTGCCTGTAGTCCCAGCTACTTAGGAGGCTGAGGCAAGAGGATCACTTGAGCCCAAGAGTTTGAGTTGCTGTGAGCTATGACACCACAGCACTCTACCATCACAGCAATCCTCTTGCCTCAGTTTTTCTCTTTTTAGTAGAGACAGGGCCTTCCTCTGGCTCAGGCTGGTCTCAAACCCATGAGCTCAAGCAATCCACCCACCACGGCCTCCCAGAGTGCTAAGATTACAGGTGTGAGCCACCTTGCCCGGCCCGGAATAACCATTTTAGAACTGAGAGAGGATGGGGCAATAACTGTAACCTGTGGATCAATTGAAATGGTCTAATGTGATGAAAAGGGCACTGGCTTGAAAAGGAAAGACCAGGGTCTGCCACAGACTGTCGTGTGACTTTAGCAAGTCATTTCGTTTCACTGGGTCACCAGAAAAATGGTGACAATGTCACAGAATTCTCATGATAAATGAGGGACATGAAATGTATATTTTAGGCTTAGTGCCTGTGGCTCAAGTGGCTAAGGCGCCAGCCACATACACCTAAGGTGGTGGGTCCGAATCCAGCCTGGGCCCGCCAAACAACAATGATAGCTGCAACCAAAAAAATAGCTAGGCATTGTAGCGGGTGCCTGTGGTCTCAGTTACTTGGGAGGCAGAGGCAGGAGACTCATTTGAGCCCAGGAGTTGGAGGTTGCTGTGAGCTGTGATGCCACAGCACTCTACCCAGGGGGACAGCTTGAGGCTCTGTCTCAAAAAAAAAAAAAAAAGAAATGTATATTTTAAAGAAGTTGGGGGAAAAATAAGAAAAAAAGAAAGAAAAGAAAAGAAGTTGGGAAAATACACAGATAGAAGGCATATGTGACATTATTTATAGGTTACATGGTGATCCATTTTTCTAACAGGGACCTATGTGCAATGGTTGGTTGTGGTGGACATTTTTTTCTTCATGTGCTGTGTGTCAACTGAAGCAAGAGACAAAAGAAAAGCAATGAGTGCTTTATAAAAGATGCTTGGGAAGTTGGTGGGAATTTTTTGCTGATGTAGGGGTATCAGAGCAAATTCTCAAAGACATCTTTTATCCTTGGTACCTTCTCAGAAACCCACGAGATAGCCCTTAACAAATGGAGGGTAAATGGTTTTTAATTGCCGGCCTACACCAATCAGCTGGTAATCAGCTTCCTGCAGCCTAAGTTGGGAGAGCTACAGCCTGACTGAGCAGGAAAGAATTCTGTGATTTGTTATTAAAATGTCTGCCACAGGAGGCTGTGTGAAGTTCCAATACACGTGTCACGTGTAAACTGTGTCTATCTTAACTATATCATGACTAAAAGGTAGCAGATATATGTGTACAACAGGACACTCATTTCCCTAAGCCCAGACAACAGGTCCACTGCTAAGCAACCAAGATGCTATACTAAGTGTGACTTTGTCACGCACCTAGTCACAATGTCCTGTCAACGCCACAATATTAGAATAATAACTCATTTTCCAAAGTGATAAAAAACTATTATTGGTCTCTATAAATGAAGTGTGGACAATTTGTCCAGTTAGCCAAAATTCCCAAAGCTCTCATTATGGAGAAGGGTCACTAACCATTCACTAGACATGGTGCCAACGCAGGACAGCTGCTCATGTGCTGGTCTCCTTAGCCACCATCCCCCCCGTCCCCCCCAATCACATTTTAATCCTCCCCGTTCCCCTTGTTTCTCCCAGGTGAGAAGGCAATGGCTCCCTCAGTCCTCACTGCAGTCTTTTCCTCTCCATCTCCATAGAATTTAGTTTCGTTTTCACCTGGGAATGTCTGTTTTCTATAAAAATCCTATCTCCCAGGGGTCTTTGAGAATGGTCAGTCAGCATGGTATGGCCATCCACATGACTAGTAGACACTTGTCCAACATGGCTCTGAGCTATTTTTGCTACATGTAGCACAAAATAATGTCCTTTTCATGAACCAGACCTCAAGATGTTGCATTTTAGTGCCAAGTACAGTTTCCTAGTGTTTGTCTTTGATTGTGGGCTTTGCTCAGAGACTGAAGGGCTTTACTCCCCTTCAGCAGAGTCAAGTTAGGGGGATTCTCAGTATTCCTTCCCCTCCCTGCACCCTACCTCACGAGAATTGACTGTTGTTCTCCTTCCCAAGTAATGATGCTTCTTTCAAGGGCTATGATATTAACCTGACCCCGAATTTGAGGTCCAAGTAGCCCTAAGGGAATTGGAATGTGATAGTTCACTGGTCACCCAGTCAATGAAAGAGACTGTTTTCCGTTCTCTCCCTTTGGGGGACTCTTCCCTTAGCGTGTCTGAGGGTTCGGAACAGAAGTTAACTCTCTAGCAACCTATAGATCATTCTCCTGGGTCACCTCACTACCCAGCAATAGTGCCTGACACATAAGAGGCACTCAGTAAATACTGATGGATGAATGAATGAGTGCAACTTACAAGAAAGAGAGAGAGCAGGATGAGGCCCTAACCTGGGACAGTCATCTGAATCTCAGCTGGTGGTGACTCTTCCTCATAGATTGTACTGAACCATGGGCCATATTTCACCTAGATTTTATTTTATTATTTATTTATTTATTTAGAGATAGAGTCTCACTATGTCGCCGTCATAGTAGAGTGCGGTGGCATCACAACTCACAGCAACCTCCAACTCTCAGGCTTAAGCGATTCTCTTGTCTCAGCCTCCCAAGCAGCTGGGACTACAAGTGCCCATCACAATGCCCAGCTATTTTTTGTTGCAGTTGTCATTGTTGTTTTAGCAGGCCCGGGCCTGGTTGAAACTCGCCAGCCTCAGTGTACGTGGCTGGTGCCATAACCACTGTGCTACAGGCACTGAGCCATCACCTAGATTTTAAATATTTGGCAGTAGGGCAGGGAAGGAATGGAAGTTTTGGTATTTGGAACATGGTAATGTAAAAAAAGATGGAGCTGATAAATCTTAATCTGTTCACTCATTCATTTTTTTCTCCCCTCTCCACTTTTTTTTTCTTCTACAGCTCAAATTCACATTTTGGTAAAAAGTCTGGAATGAAATACTGCATCTATTCAGTGCCATCTCACCTCAAGTTTCAGAAACTAATTCAAACTAGTCAAATCCTTCAAAAGTAATTCCTGGTTTCCTTGAAAAAAAAATTTAATGGACTTACTAATATTTCAATATTATAAACAGCAAACAAAAAAGGGCATTTCTGTTGTATATACAATAAAAAAAATTTAGCGGACTTAATATTTCAATATTATAAACAGCAAACAACAAAGGGCATATCTGTTGTGTATACAATAAAATAAATTTTCTAAATACTGAGTAATGCATTTGTTTAAGTATAACTTTATATGATGTCTCTATAAGTGAATAAAAGATAAAAACCAAACCATAATTCTGATATCATTTAGAAACTTTCTGGGATATCTTGTATATTTTAATCATTAGTAGACTTGGTTATGCTGCAGTCAAATATCAACCCCAAAATACCAGTGTCTTAAAACAATGAAACTTTCCTTCTACCACAAAGCCTGCCACAGACATGGGCAGCTGTCTTCCAAGTTATAGCTAAGCAGTCCAGACTCCATCATCAGGATGGAGTTCAAGAAGGTTCACATCAATTATTTAAGGCATTAGCCTGGAAGAAACAAAGCCACTTCCCCTGAAAAGCCATTAGCCAGAACCATGCACCTGTGTTTATCTAGGCAAAAGGCAAAAAGGAACAAGGAAGGGTCATTCCCTTGAGTAGCCACAGAAGTAGGAAATCAGATAAGGGTGATGGCTAGAAATTTCTAGCCACTTTTTTTTTTTTTTTTTGAGACAGTCTTACTTTGTCACCCTACTGGGTAGAGTGTTGTGGTGTCACTGCGCACAGAAAACTCAAATTCTTGGGTTCAAGTGATCCTCTTGCTTCAGCCTCCAAAGTAGCTGGGACTACAGGTGCCCACCACAACCCCTGGCTATTTTTAGAGACAGGGTCTCACTCAGGCTGGTCTCGAACCTGTGAGCTCAGGCAATCCACCTGCCTCAGCCTCCCAAGTGCGGGGATTATAGGCATGAGCCACCACGCCTGGCTAGACTTCTATCTTAGTCCTAACACCACATCAGTTTAGTTTCACTTGTAGCCAGTTCATGGCTACAAACTACAGGAGATAAGTTATTAAAGAAAGGAGAAATAATTGATTATGGATGAGGCATTCCAGGCTTGCTGAATATAAATGAAAAATCTGGGACTAGAATAAATAATAACACAAGGTAAAATGAAGAGATGTCAACTGGAGGACAGAAATCATTTTGAGAGTTTTCTTTTTTTTTCTTTTTTTTTTTTTTTTTGGAGATAAGCCTGGGAAGGATAGAGAAAAAGATAACACATGGGAGAAATGGCATGGAGGCTGTGAGTGATGACTGTTTAGGATGCCACAAGTTAGTATCTAATATACTCATATCCAGGCAAGTTCACAGATGGGAAGGGCTTACCTAGCTGGAGCAAGGAACGGGCTATGGAATTGTGCAGGAACCAACCACCAGCACGTCACAGAGTGAAAACCAGGTCAAATATAATAGGTTTGAATCCAAAACCAGTAGCCAGAAAACTATTTTATGCCCCCACAACGCTATCGTAGAAGCTGGAGTGAATGTGGAAATAAAGAGGGGTCAAAGAGGATGGGTGTTCTGAGGGCCTACCAGGACCACTGCAAGTGCCCGGCACCCACACACATTCTCATGCACGCCTGGCTTGCAGTTCCACCTGGCTTTTCCCTCCCTCCCTTCCTTCTTTCCTTCCTTCCTTCCCTCCTTTCTCTCTTTCAGAGAGAGAAAAAGTGGTAGAGTAATGTGTCATAATAGCTTGGTAGAATGCTGTGGCATAAGAGCTCACAGCAACCTCAAACTCTTGCCTCAGCCTACCAAGTAGCTGGGATTACAGATGACTTCCACAATGCCTAGCTATTTTTTTAGAACAGGGTCTCGCTCTTGCTCAGGCTGGTCTTGAACCTGTGAGCTCAGGCAATCCACCCACCTTGGCCTCCCAGAGAGTTAGTATTATAGGCATGAGCCACCACACCCGGCCCGAAGCTATTGAGCCTGAGACAGAGGACCCATCTGTGTCAGCTTTCTACAGACAAGGCTCACCCACTCTTGGTGCTGTGGCTTCCCAACAGGAAGGGCTTTCCAGGGCTTTCCAACCCTGGTCCTGTTTTAGTCCAATAGCCTGGTGTTTAACACTTAAACAGGTTTATTACTTCCAATAAATCCTTTCTTAGGGTTGTGTTAGTCAGAATTTCCATTGCTTGCGATCAAAGAACCATAATTAAGATGGCCCTCATCAGCCCCCAAATAGCTGAGTTCTCTGCACCCAGTAACTGAGAAGCTTCTGCAAATATATAGCTAGTTTAAGATCCTGCTCCGGACTTCAGTTTCTTTTGTTTTTCGGTTTGTTTGTTTTTAGACACAGAGTCTCACTGTTGCACTGGAGTGCAATGGCATTATTATAGTTCTCTGTACTATCAAACTCCACGGCTCAAGGGATCCTCCTGCCTCAGCCTTCTCTCCTGAGTAGCTGGGACTACAGGCATAAGCTACTAGCCCTGGCTGGCTGATTTTTAAATTGTTTGTAGAGACAGGTCTTTCTATGTTGCTCAGGCTGATCTTGAACTCCCGGCCTCAAGTGATCCTCCCACCTCAGCCTCCCAAAGTGGAATTATAGGTCTGAGCCACCATACCTGGCATAGTTTCTTTTTGTTTTGTTTTGGTTTTTTTTGAGACAGAGCCTCGAGCTGTCCCCCTGGGTAGAGTGCTATGGCTTCACTGCTCACAGCAACCTCCAACTCCTGGGCTCAAGTGAGTCTCCTG
>NW_003852434.1:6551998-6553637 GCF_000181295.1 Otolemur garnettii
AAAAAAAAAAAATACTTTTCCAGTGTCATTCTTCCATTTTAAAAATAACTTCCTTAAAAATTTGAAAGCTGGGTGGTGCCTGTGGCTCAGTGAGTAGGGCACCACCCCCATATGCCAAAGGTGGTGGGTTCAAACTCAGCCCCAGCCAAACTGCAACAAAAAAATAGCCGGGTGTTGTGACAGGCATCTGCAGTCCCAGTTACTCAGGAGACTGAGGAAAGAGAATCGCCTAAGCCCAAGAGTTGGAGGTTGCTGTAAGCCATGACACCACAGCACTCTTCCGAGGGCGACAAAGACTCTGTCTCTAAAAATAATAATAATAATAATTTGAAAGCTATAATGTGTTTCTTTTAAAAATGAACCCCACATTGGCAAAATGTTATCAAAATTGAATGACATGGAGGTTCTGTAGGCTATGTACCTTCATGTATGCTTGCAAAGTCCATAATAAAAAGTTTTTAAATGCCAGGTAAGAGGCTTTTATTATTTTGGATTTCATTTCCACTGGGAGGCCAGGTGTTCCTCTGTGTGGTCCCACATGGCCACGGGCAGCCTCCTTACTCCAGGCACGTGTGGGCTTTTTTCTTTGGGGGCCTGAAGCAGCATTTGGCGCTTCCTTATATCCTCGTGGAGTAAATTCACTCCAGGAAGCCCCTACTGAGTGTCTCAGCCCATTTGAGCTACTACAAGGACATACCATAGACTGGGTGGCTTATATGCAACAAGAATGTCTTCCAGTTCTGGGAAGCCCAAGAGCAAGGCACCAGCAGGTGCAGTGCCTGGAGAGGGCCCGAGTTCCAGTTCCCATCCGTGGACGCCTGTTCTTGGCTGTGTCCTCCAGGGTGAGCCGGGGAGGGAGCTCCCTGAGGCACCTTTTATAAGGGCACTAAACCCATTCATTAGAACTCTGTCCTCATGGCCTAAGCACCTCTCAAAAGTTCTATTTCCAAATAATGTCACTTTGGGAATGAGAATTTCATTCCTCCCAAAGTCTATCTGCAGCAGCAAGCCTATCACAGGTCTCCACTTCCCTTTCTTACGCAGGGCAATCTCGCTCCACTATAGCTCTGTGAGAACTGCGTCCCAAAGGTGCTGGATACCCTGACTCTGAAATAGATCTCACTGGGAAAGGGACTGAAGGGGAAGGGGCCGAGGGAGAAAGGCTGGGGCCGACTTCTGCTATTATGCAAAATAAGATGTTTTCCATCTAGCTCATTAGAAAGTTACAAGATGGTCATTTTACCGTTTGGTTGGGGGCGTCCTTGCGGCCAGGAGGAGGCCCTGCTGATTTTCCCAGGCTCTTGTCAGGATGTCAAGCTGTTCATGGGAAACCTGGGAGGCCACAGAGCAGGAGATGCGCTCACTCTTGGAGCAGGGTGGGAAGGTGCTGGGATGTGACATCGTTAAGAACTACGGCTTCAGCTTTGCGCACACAGACAGACAGAACTGCAGCGGAGGACGCCAGACTCAACCTGCGCCACTACCAGCCTCGTGGGGCGAATCAACGAGGCAGCCAGCAGGAACAAGAGTGAAACCTCAAGGAAGTTGCACGTGGGCAACATGAGTCATCAGGGACCTTAACAACACAGAGCTTCGGCTCGGCGCCTATAGCTCAACCGGCTAAGGCGCCAGCCACGTA
>NW_003852434.1:6553848-6554826 GCF_000181295.1 Otolemur garnettii
AAAAAAAAAAAAAAACACAGAGCTTCAAGGCAAACGAACGCACGTGCCCTCGTCCACCAGCCGGCTTAGGACTCCTCCGGGGATGGGCGGCCAGGGCGGCTGCTGTCGGTGGGGGAAACGGGCACTGGTCCAAAGAGCGTCGGATAGATGGTCCAGGCCGCGGGGCAGACTTGACCGAGCAATGTAACCAGCAATGTGGAGCCGCGCCTACGCCTTACAGCGCGAGCTGTGGGGAGTCATTGTATTACAACAGCGCGCACAGAGCGCTCCACGCTGCAGGTGCCTTCGAGTATAATTACACGGAGCAGACCCTGGCCCAGCTGCCCCAAGTTCAGAACACAACCGTGGCCAGTCACCTCATCTCCACCCCTCTCGATCCCTACAGTAGACACCTGTTGCCGACCTCAGGGGCTGCTGCTGCGCGGTCACCGCAGCTCCACTTCGTATTACCCGCGCGAAGCCCCCTGCACAGCGCTACAGCCCCGTCCCCACTGTTGGAGAGGGCTACGGTTCTGGGCATGGGAGTGAGTTGTCCCAAGTTTCTGCAGCTGCGCGGAATTCCTTGTAGGACATGGCCTGGTATGAGCGGAGGGAGCAGTATGCAGATCGCTTGGGCCTCGGCCTTATAAAGCTTAAGGGGGGAGGGGGGGTTCTATTGTGCATGAGAATACGTCTCTGCTGCGCGCCTTCAGTTCCTCAGGAACCACCACCTTAATTTACCTTGCTGAGTTCAGACCTTCTCTCCCTTTCCTGTCCCCCTGCCCATTGTCCTGTCCTTCCTGTCCTCGGATACTTCTGTAGCCTGGCATTTGTGTTCGTTCCCCCAGCAGGCCTCGTTGTGTGCAGGGACCGCGGTGGGGCGGTGCCTCCTCCCTGCTTTCTGCGTCCAGTGGGTGTTGGATTTGGGGATGGCCTTGGTGAGAGTCTCACTCTTTTTGGCCCACAAGCTGGATCTATAGCTGGGACCACAGGCGCCCG
>NW_003852434.1:6554888-6562389 GCF_000181295.1 Otolemur garnettii
GGCTGGGGAATCGAACCCGCCACCTTAGGTGTATGTGGCTGGCGCCTTAGCCGGTTGAGCTATAGGCGCCGAGCCAAATAACGTATTTTTAAAAAATCTTTGGTCTAGCTGACAAAAGTTATTTCAGCCTCATTCTCTCACTGTTGATATCATGCTCTATCCTGTAATTCCAAATGCCTAAGGCTCCCACACACCAAGCTACTGCCCTCAAATCAAAATCTTCCTTAAATGCTGCTTCCCACTAGAGATAAAGAGTCAGCAACTTCTCTGAGGAAGCTGGAAAAGAAAGGATATGCAGGAATTTACAAAGCAAATAACACCAGAAGAGAATGTGGCTCACTTTCAGGGTCAGAATTACCATCAACTCACACCCACGGGGCTGCACTAGCTGCTGAGTGGCTTGGGTAATAGCAATCACTGGGTCCTGAGTCCTCACTACAGGGGCAGGTAGAAGGCTCCAAGACAATTCCAAGATTGACTGAAACAGACCGGAAACAATTAGAAACATTGTCAACTTAAATAATTAGAAGCATCCTCAAAGAAAAAGGTGATGTATGATTTCCATTTCACAAGTGTAGTGTGTTAAGGGCATATTATAAGGAATGGTTTTGTCAAATTTCATGAGTTAGGGTGGCTGAAATATCAATGACATCACAAAAGGAAATCTATATTAATAGAGAATTTTTTTTTGAGACAGAGTCTCACTATGTCACCCCTCAGTAGAGTGCTATGGGTGTCACAGCTCACAGCAACCTCTAACTCTTGGGCTTATGTAATTCTCTTGCCTCAGCCTACTGAGTAGCTGGGACTACAGGCACCCACCACAATGCCCAGCTATTCTTTTTGTTGTAGTTGTCATTATTGTTTAGCAGGCCCAGGCCAGGTTCAAACCCGCCAGCCCCGGTGGATATGGCCAGCGCCCTACTCACTGAGCTACAGGCACTGAGCCTTAATATTTTATTAAACAAAGGAAGTTAGGTAAGAACTACAAACCAACAGATGCAGCAAACAAAGAGAGAAACGTATCAGCCTTATAGTGTGTTCTGGATGAATCTAAGTCTAGTAACTAGGGACATCAGAAGAGAAATATTTTCCAAAATTTTATCAAAATAGACTGGCCAGTGATAAATAACTCCTCTAGTAATAGGGCTAGGCCTGAAACCAAAATTAACTTAAAAATTAACAAAACAGGCTCAGAGCTTGTGGCTCAAGTGGCTAAGGCACCAGCCACATAACCCAAGGTGGCGGGTTCAAACACAGTTGGGGCCTGCCAAACAATGACAGCTGCAACCAAAAAACAGCCGGGTGTTGTGGCGGGTGCCTGTGGTCCCAGCTACTTGGGAGGCTGAGGTAGGAGACTCACTTGAGCCCAGGAGTTGGAGGTTGCTGTGAGCTGTGATGCCACAGCACTCTACCCAGGGGGACAGCTTGAGGCGCTGTCTCAAAAAAAAAAAAATTAACAAAACAGATATGAAGCCGAATTAAATTTCTTTTCATAAAAAGACCTGTGAGAATATCTAACTTCTCCTCAAGTTTCTATTGCCTTGTCCAAAGTAAAGCAAAGATCCGTAGGCACCATGCCAACTTTTCTCATGTCCTAGGAAGAATAGAAACCTTATTCAAAGCAAAGTGGTATTTTTGTTGAAATCTATCTCAGCATCAGGTAAAGTTGATTATTAAGACCTACTCCTCATTAGTAATACTCGCCATTCAGTGTTCTCACCTTCCAGGATACAAAAGGCCTTTCAAAAACTACTCATAAAAAGAAGATACTACTCGGGAATGATGTCCATTCAGGAGAAATCAAAAGAAAATTCCTCCAAAATTCTTTAAAAAGTGAAGATAAGAATTTAGAAACAGAAATCCAAGATTCTCAAAAGAATCCAGCAAAACAATCAGATTCAAAGGAAACTGTAAAATCACTGGTTAAATATTTCAGTGAAAGTAAAATAAATCAACCTGAACTGGGAATGTACATGATGAATACAAGGTCAGCGAAAGTACCATCCCATGGTAAAGCCATCTAATCCATTAATAAAAATAAGGTGACTGTGAAGAAACATTCTCAACAAGAATCTCCAAAAAATAAGTTAGGCTGGGTGTGGTGGTTCATGCCTGTAATCCCAGCAGTTGAAAGGCTGAGGTGGGTGGATTGCCTGAACTCACAAGTTCAAGACCAGCCTGAGCAAAAGCAAGACCCCCATGTCTAAAAAATAGCAGGGCATTGTGCAGGCGCCTGTAGTCCCAGCTACTTGGGAGGCTGAGGCAAGAGAATCGCTTAAGCCCAAGAGTTTGAATTTGCTGTGAACAGTGACACCACAGCATTCTATCGAGGGCCACATAGTGAGACTTGGTCTCAAAAAAGTAAGAAGAAATTATGTCAGGAAAAGAAAATTAGTGCATGGAACCTTTAAAGCAAAGGAACAGCTTACCTTTGAGATCACAAAGACTACTACAATTAACAGAGGTTTCAAGGTTAGTCTTTGCACAGTGGAGAAATTCAGGGTCAAGTTTAAGCTGTTAAACAGAGTTTGCCACCAACAAAAAAAGAGCACTGTAGCAATACTCAAAGTAAATCTAATAAAGTTAAAACAAGTAAAAACATGTGAAAAGAAAAGTACCAACTCCAAAGAGGATGAGAATCTTGTGATCAATGAAATTACATTAATTTACATTAATGAATTCCCCCCAAGGGAAAAAACACAAAGTTGAACATCAGATGACTTATACCTGTGGCTCTTGGTGCATTCAAGGATCTGAAAAGTATCTTCAGAAGACTACTAGAAAAGAGGAAATAAAACCTGTGCCTGTAACTCTTCCTGAGATAAAAACATCAGAAATGGCTATTTCCGATCTCAAAAAGAGTGAGATGAAGTCAGTTATACAAGTGAATCCTAATGCCAAATCCCCCAACGTCCCCAGCCATCAGTGCCTGATGTAGGAGCCAGGAGGAGAGCACAGGGGAGGTAGCATCCTACAGCTCGGTGAAGAAATCACTGGTGAAAATGAGTCAGATACTGTAAAGGTAAAAAAGGAAGCTTCACAAACGCAGAGTGTCAAGGAGGAGAAGCCTGCAGCAGTAAACTTGGAAGAGACCAATGTCCAGGGGCAAATGCTCATCAGAAGGAAACCAGTCGGGTGGGCATTGTGATCGTCTCTTGCCCAGTAGAAAAACAAAACCTGTGAAATGTGTACTGAATGGAATAAACAGTTCAGCTAAGAAGAACCCCCCACTGGACTAAAATGAAACTCTCAAAAGTTAATTCTCTGCAGCAAAATAAACTGGATTTCCAAGTTTGCCCTAAACTGTGCTTGCTCCAAACCCGATTCTCATCACCAGCTTTAGAAAGGCATCATTCCTGAAGGTACATTTTTAGGGGTAAAACCATGTGACAGAAGTATAGAATGCTAGCAGGAAAAAATGAAAGAAAGAAATTCTGAAGCTGTTCAAATTAAGGATCTTACAGTTGAGGCAGGGCACAATGGTGCATAACTGTAATGCTAGCACTCTGGGAGGCTAAGGCAGGTGGATTGCTTGCACTCACAAGTTCAAGACCAGCCTGAACAAGACCGAGATCCCATCTCTACTAAAAATAGAAAAACTGAGGCAAGAGGATCACTCGAGCCCAAGAGTTGAAGGTTGCTATGAGCTATGATGATGTCATGACACTCCCAGGGTAACAGCTTGAGCCTGTGTCTCAAAAAGAAAAAAAAAAAATTACAGTTTAAATTAATAAAACCACAGAAAGGGCTCCTAAAAATTGTCATTCGGGGAATCAGATAAAATCTTCTCCTGACCCAATCATTGGATAACCAGATGAAACATTCTTTTGAATCAGTATCAGATAAGAATTTCACCCTATGTTTGGAATCCAAGCTGGAAAAAATCCAACTAGTGGAAGGAGCACTAGTTCTTTCCACTCCGCTCAGTCAAGCAAAAATCAGGATGGTAGATTTCCAGGTTGAGCTCCCTCCGTGCAGTATAACAGGGAGACACTGTTGGTCCACGTCTAATGCCCATTTGGAGATAACAATTCCAAAGGGCTTGAAACTAAAAGAAGCAGAGAAAGGCGATGAAAAACAGTTGATCATAGACTCAGGACAAAAGCACTTTGGAGCCATTTCCTGGAATGCTTGTGGAAGGCTTTACACGGCTTCAAATCCCGAAGATGAAACACAGCATCTGCTTCTCCCCAACCGGTTTGTAAGTGCTGTATAAAATATGTGGGCTGGAAAAGAGAGTTCTGGCTGAATACTCTGACAGCAGGATTATAATCGTTTTTGCAGAAGACCCAAAATATGCCCTGAAAAAGGTAGACAAGATTAGAGAGCTGGTGGGTGATTATTTAGGGTTTCAACAGGCTCCACTAATGTGCTATTTCAGAACTAAAACACTTTATTTCTAATGACAAAAGGTACTTGGCTGCCTACTTGCAGAACATATCCAACGGGGCTACAGAGTTAGAGACCAGAAACTTCCAGTTATCAGGTCAAAAGAAGAAAAACTCAGATTTCAAAGCAAAAAGCCTGGTGTGACTCAACATTGCCAGACCCTGCAATCTGTGGAGTCAGTCAAATTTGGGTATTTAGTGTCATGCTGCAGAAGAGACTTACTTCTCCTGTGATTGAATGCCTAAGGTAATGTGAATAAAATTCTTCAAAGTAGTAGTTTAGGAGTTAAGCAGAGTTTTACTATCAAGAATGGTGTTTAATTAATCATAAGAGTTTAATCTTTGTTTGTATTAATTATAAATTTTGCATATTATTATAAGTGTGTTGGATCTGTTAAGTACTGCTTTTTTTTTTATTTTTTTTTAGACAGTCTCACAATGTCACCCTCAGTAGAGAGCTGTTATGTCACAGCTCACAGCAACCTCAAACAAACCCTTGGGCTTAAGCGATTCTCTTGCCTCAGCCTCCCAAGTAGCTGGGACTACAGGCTCCTCACAACACACCGCTATTTTTTTGGTTGTTGCAGTTGTTATTGTTGTTTAGTAGGCCCGGGCTGGGTTCAAACCCACCAACCTCGGTGTATGTGGCTGGCACCCTAACCACTGAGCTACAGGCACCTAGCCATGTTAAATACTGTTAATATGAGGAAGAAAAAACTATTATAGATTAAATACTATTTAATCATTTTGCCTTACTTGTTTGTAACTATGATATTAAGCCAACATCACTCACTTATTTCAAAGTGTGTTCCATATTGGAGAATTTCAAACACAACCAAAGAAATGTGGAAAGTTTCTTGGGAATTCAGCTTTTAGAGAAATTTGTCTTAATTTAAGAATATTAGGCCGGGCATAGTGGCTCACGCCTGTAATCCCAGCACTTGGGTGGCTGAGGTAGGTGAATTACCTGAGCTCACAGGTTCAAGACCAGCCTGAGCCAGAGAGAGACCCCATCTCTAAAAAATAGGTAGGCGTTGTGGCGGGCGCCTGTAGTCCCAGCTACTCAGGAGGCTGAGGCAGGAGAATCGCTTAAGCCCAGGGTGATGAAGTGAGGCTTTGTCTCAAAAAAAAAAAAAAAATTTGTAAACAATCAAGTCTCTTTGTTTTTCTTCTTTTGTCATTTGTTTTTTGGAGGTATTGAGGGGACACTCAAATTGTGTGTTTTGGTTTTGGTTCTATAAAGTATGTGTACCTCCGATAAAGGATTAATGGAAGCTGTTAAAATTAATTATGATCATTAAAAAGAGGCATTTAGGTAGGCTTGTGGTTTTTGTTAATTCATAGAATTCTCAGCTTCTGTTACCGGTGGGGATAGCTTTCAAAATAGTTCATTATTGTCAAAAGTAATGTCCTAAGAATCTCAGAGCATTAATGTATATTTGGTTTATTCCCCTTATTCTACTAATGAGTGAAGTTCTTTCTAGATCTACCCTGTTCAGGTCAAGAGGCTGGTGTGTTCTTAGAGTTTTCAGAACTAAGCTTGGAAAATGAACTGATTAATGGTCCTAAAGGAGGGTATTACCCCTCCTTTCAATCTTGTGGCAACCATAAGATGATTCTAGTTTATAAAAGATTTTTTTAAAAATAGAACCCATTTCTCTGTTATTTTCTGTGATTTTTCTTTTTAAAGCCTAAGCAAAATTTTGGGAATTTGAAGAGATAAACAGCATTTGAATTAGGTAATTTATGATTTAGTTGGCTTCAGGAGTCTAATGGGGGCTGAGCAGGTAAAGGAAAGAAACATTTCCCACCCAACTATAGGGGAAAACTTCCCAGTATCAACAAGGGACATATAATTATTTGTTGTATTTTATCCCCCTAAATTTTTTTTTTCCTGTTTTTTGGCCGGGGCTGGGTTTGAACCCACCACCTCCGGCATATGGGGCCAGCGCCCTATGCCTTTGAGCCACAGGCGCCTCCCTAAATATTAAAAAATAATAATAATTTTTTTTGCAGTTTTTGGCCGGGTCCGGGTTTGAACCTGCCACCTCCAGTATGTGGGGCTGGTGCCCTACTCCCTTGAGCCTCAGGCACCACCCAATAATAAATTCTTCCTATAACACAGCCAGGACTTTCTTAATTCCTGGAAAACAGATTATAAAATATTCCTGAATCATTGATTGATCTTAGTTTTGTAAATTTTTTTTTTAACGTTTTCACTGGCATTTTCCAACACCAAAAAATATGGTACTGAAAAATAAGGTGTTCTGCCTGGCTCACACCTGTAGTCCCAGGAATTTGGGAGGCCACAGTAGGAAGATCTTTTGAGGCCAGGAGTTTAAAACCATCCTGGGTAACATCCCAAAACTCTGTCGCTCATAAAAAAGAAAAAAATAATAACAAAGAACTAAAATGTTTAAGCGAGGCTTTTTTTACTTCCTTCTTAGTCCTTGGGTCCAAGGACAAAGACCAATTGTATTTTACCTTCACCTTGACTCGGAAGTTGATATGGTCCCTGTGCCATTCCTCTTTCCTTGTTTATTTCCTCCACTGCCACAGGGCCCCTCCATACTTTGGGTCCTCAGGATCTAGAACCATCATGAAACATTTGTAAGTAGAGGAGATCAGTAAACACAAGCTATCTCCAGCAAGGTGGGATCCCTGCCTTCTTCTCCAGACCCCCGGCCCCCGTGACCTTCCCATTTCACACAGATAGTAGCGGCTGCGTTGTTTAGATATTCAGATCTGGATAAAGTTTACACCCTAAATAGTAAATGTCAGAAGACAAAACCAAGAACAAAAAGTTCTTTCTGGTAAGACAGATACAAAAACAGCAGATAAAAAATTTCTGCTCAACAAAGGAGTTTCTGTCCACAGAAATTAGAGGGCAGGGCAGGGCAGCTCTCTTAAATGTTACATATAAATGTAGTCACTTCCTGGTAGTTTACACGGATAAATATTTTGTCCTCAAATTCCAAATCAGTATTTCTGTGGTCAATTTACTTTTTATCAAGTATTTGAGGGGTGTAATCAATATGAACTTTAAAGTTATTGCTTTATTTGTCCTCAAATGAATGTTTGTACACTCTACTGGTATTTTTTTTTTTTTT
>NW_003852434.1:6565447-6569064 GCF_000181295.1 Otolemur garnettii
CCCACCTCAGCCTCCCAGAATGGTAAGATTACAGGCGTGAGCCACTATGCCCGGCAAACATTTTTAAGTTTTAATGTGTACCAAATTGTTAGCTTTCCTAGGGAGGCCTGAAGCCTTGGTATACCACTGTTTTAATTGTATGTTCTTTTTTTCCCCTTCGTCCAGCATTGGCAGTATTGCACAATAACCACAACTTTCTGCACAATAACTAAAGTCTCTCTCTAGAAGCTTCCACCATAGCTACAGTTTCTCCTATACACGGTGTTTTTCTTTCCCGGCTGGAATGTGGAGGAAGCTAAGAAGAATCAGGAGTTTTCCTTGATACTGGGGAGCAGGTTCACGATCTCTGGAGGGTCCAAGGGCCCCATGACAGGGCTGAGTCCAGCAGAGTCAGGGACGCAATACTGATACTGTGAATCAGAAACACATCGCTAAGATCCCAGGAGTCACAGACACGGAGCAGGGAACACACTGGGGCCATGTGCAGTCTGCATTATACCTCTCCCAATGTCGGGCGAGCCCATGCCTGTCACAGGTTGAAACTGCAGTTTCTGTTCCAGCCTATAGAGAGGAATTGTGACATTTTATGTGAATTGTGTTTACCCAGAGCCTGATTCAGAGAAGCCTGTTTCCGAAAAGCCAGTCAGCAATTAGAAAGAACAAATGTGGCAAACACGAGGAGTCCCAACCCTGTTCAAGTTCCTGGTTCTGGTCACTTCTTGGGCTATTTATAGTCACATCCTCGGGTTCTTGTTTCATTTTTGTTTTAACTGGGAAGGGGACAAGGCGTGGATAAGTGGGTTTCTATTTTATAGTCTCTACGTAATGAGTGTTCCCAAATTTCATGAAGAAAGCTCAACGTGCCTACAACTTCCTAGTTGTTGAATATGGAGAAAGTGGTCCCCACTCACCCAACCCCCCCCCAAAACACCACCTCCTCACCCCCCACAAGAATGGAGTCTCCCCTCTAGCTGCAGGTGGTCAGGATTTTAATCTGTTGTTAGGGGCTCCACAATAAAGATACACTTGTCACTTATCCAGGGAGACAAATGACACACCTCTTCCATAGCACACACTAAGGATCACAGAGCCAAATTCTCAGTTGTAGCCTTCTAGGAATGTATTTCTATCAAACATAAACTGACTTAAGTTGCTGGCATGAGCTTGACGTGAACAAGGACCTACTCACAGCACCAGGTTTTTTTTTACAGATACCACTTTTGCAATATTGACCTCCTTTGCCAAGTGAGTTGTAAATCATATGGTCTGTATTTGTTTCATTTCCTTCCCCATGAGAGACTTTCGGTTAGGAAACATCTATGTCTCTCCGCATGGCACTTACTGTCAAAGCTGGCTGGCCAACATTTGGAGGACACAGACTTTTTAGTCTTCTAGTCCCACAAAGTTTAATGATGTGCATTTAGTTTGAATGCTTTAACTGAAAAAACAAAGGAATAAACTAAAGGGAGCTTTGGCATCACAGTCCTTTTAGGACAGGATATCACTTCACCTGGAGAAGTGCCATGATTTCCAGCAAAGTTTAGAGCAATGGGTCCAGAGTAACGCAAAGGAAATTAAGATTCATTTGCACATGACCTGATAAAAGCCTGATGAACAGGCTTGGCACCCATAGCTCAATGGTTACAGTTCTAGCCACATGCACTGAGGCTGGCAGGTTCAAGCCTGGCCCCAACCAGCTAAACAACAATGACAAGTACAAAAAAAAAAAAAATAGCCAGGTGTTGTGGTGGGCACCTGTAGTCCCAGCTACTTGGGAGGCTGAAGCAAGAGAATCACTTAAGCTCAAGAATTTGAGGTTGCTTGAGTTGTGTACGCTACCTAGGGCAATACAGTGAGACTCTGTCTCAAAAAAAAAAAAAAAGCCTGACGAACAATTTAAATGTTTTGCCTTTATTTGCATCTGGAAATGTTTAACTTTTCTGTGAAAATATTTATATACTGGCCAATTTTCTGATTGGAAGAATATTAATTGATCATAATTTCACAAGAAACTGAGCTTTTTTTTTCTTTTTTGAGACAAAGTCTCTCACCCTGGGAAGAGTGCTGTGGCATCATAGCTCACAGCAACCTCTAACTCTTGGTCTCAAGTGATCCTCTTGCCTCAGTTTTTCTATTTTGAGTAGAGACGAGGTCTCACTTTTACTCAGGCTGGTCTCAAGTTCATGAGCTCAAGCAATCCACCCTTCTTGTTCTCCCAGAGTGCTAGAATTACAGGCGTGTACCACAGTGCCTGGCCTGGGCTTTTTCTTAAAGAAATTATAATTCTGGTTGTTCCAGATCTCAATTAGAAAAAATACATTGACTGTACAGTTTAACACTAGCCATTAATATTTTTAAAGAATGAAAAAATGAATTTTAACTCACAAATTTTTATTTTTAATTTAATCAAATTCATTCTCATTGTTATTATCATTTTTTTTTTTTTTTTAGAGACAGAGTCTCACTATGTGGCCCTCGGTAGAGTACTGTGGTATCACAGCTCACAGCAACCTCCAGCTCCTGGGCTTAGATGATTCTCCTGTCTCAACCTCCTGAGTAGCTGGGACTACAGGTGCTTGCCACAATGCCTGGCTATTTTTTTTTCCTTGCAGTTTGGCCAGGGCCAGGTTTGAACCCTCAGTATATGGGGCCAGCACCCTACTCACTGAACCACAGGCACCGCCCTTTTTTTTTTTCTTTTTTTTTTTTTGAGAAATGAGTCTTGCTCTGTCACACAGACTGGAATGTAGCAGCATCAACATAGCTCACTATACCCTCAAACTCCCAGCTCAAGCAACCCTTTCACTCAGCCTCCCAAGTAGCAAGGACTACAAGCACATGCCACCATCCCTGGAAAATTTTTAAAATTTTTTGTAGAGACAGGGTCTTGCTATGTTGCCCAGGCTGGCCTTAAGTGACCCAAAGCTTGGGTCCGTAATTCCCAAAGCTTGGAATTATAGGTGTGAGCCACTGTGCCACACCTTTTTAAAAATTGAGATATAATTCACATACCATAAAATCCACCCCTTTAAAGGATGATTCAGTGGGTTTGGTGTATTCACAAATTTATGCAACCATCACCATTATCTAATTCCAGAACATCTGCGTCTTGCAGTTGGGACCTCAGATTATTGTTAGTAGTGTGGAGGGAACTAGAAATAAGACACCTATGAACACAGCACTGGGACATAAAGGTGACATTATGCACATACGTGTATTCCTGTTTTGCAATTAAAAATAGATGCTGTTAAGATTAATCAAATACATTGCCTTCATCCATTCAAGAATCCCTACAATCACCTTCTGCCTGACTTAGACAATCACTGCTCAAAGTGTGATACATAATATCTGCCATGCTTTGAATGTTTGTGTCTCTTCAAAATTTCTATTGAAAATCCCAATTGTGGGCCGGGCATGGTGGCTCTCGCCTGTAGTCCTAGCGTGATTACTCTGGGCAGCCGAGGCAGGTGGATTGCCTGAGCTCACAGGTTCGAGACCAGCCTGAGTCAGAGCAAGAACCCATCTCTAAAAATAGCCAGATGTTGTGTCATGTGCCTGTAGTCCCAGCTACTTGGGAGGCTGAGGCAAGAGAATCACTTAAGCCCAAGAGTTTTTTT
>NW_003852434.1:6569608-6576301 GCF_000181295.1 Otolemur garnettii
TGCCTCCGCCTCCCAAGTAGCTGGGACTACAGGCACCCACCGCAACACCTGGCTATTTTTTGGTTGCAGCCATCATTGTTTTTTGGCAGGCACAGGCTGGATTCGAACCGCCAGCTCAGGTGTATGTGGCTGGCGCCTTAGCCGTTTGAGCCACAGGTGCTGAGCCCACATGGGCCCATTTTAAAATGCAGTTTGATTATGTGGCGCTTAGCTCAAGTGACTCCTTTCTGCTACGATCTGGTCTACGTGCCCAGGGAAGGCGGCCAGTCCAAAGCAATGGCATCCCATAAACTTTGTTCGATAAAACCTTTACTGAGAGTGCCCAGCCGTCCTGTCTTTCTCTCTGAGGTTGTTTGGGATGGGAAACCTTTCCCGCTAGGACAATCCTGTTGTGTCAGACAGTACAGTGAGAACATGTGGCAGCCTGGGCACAGCACCCAGGCTCCGAGGAGAGCCCCGTTTCGGCCAATTCCCAGCTGCTGCCTACTAGCCACTTAACATTCCGGGCCTCAGTTTCCTTGTCCGTCAAATATGGAGGGGGGAGGGATAACTGTACCTCGCCCCACAGAATTGTGGGTAGAATTCAAAAAGTTAATACTGCAACGTTTTAGGACAGTGCCTGACACGGGAGGGACAGGGAGAACAAAGGAGTCTGCAGAAGGGGAAGAAAGGGCAATGTCTGATCAGGTATGAGACCTCAGACAGCCTGCTGTCTCCTGAAGACCACCTACAGGCTCTGCAGTAAAAAGACGGCAATAAGTATACATTAAATAGAAGTTATTCATTGTGTGAGAGGGAGAAAGTAAATTTTATTTTAAAAAATCAGTAAGCTCTGTCAGGCATGTAAACCCAATCACATTACATAATGAATTACATCCCCCCCCCCAAAGATGCATGAGTGTACCTACCACAATAGAACAAAAGGAACACACCTCACTCTGCTTCCCGACTCTATTGTCCTTCTCAAGACAGGAGGTTGAAAACCACCTCTTCCTGGATTCCCTGGCCAATGAACGCCTCTGAACTGCTCTTTGTCCTGTCCACTCCCATAGAAACGTGGTTACCTCTCCTCCACAGGCTTTCACTTCTGCTGAGATCCTCTCCCAGGCCAAGAGACCTTTCCTGCTGGGAACATATTTCTTAATTGTAAGTACTTCAAAATTAAGAACTTCTTAAAAACCTTGTCTTAGCATAGGGAAAAAAAAGTTGATTTTCTTGGGTTTTCTTCCCCCTAACATGCTACCTGTGCTGTAACTGATATTTTCTTATCTAATTGCTTTAAATTTAATAAATTGAGTAGAATTCAACCATTATGCGCTAGGCATTTTGCTAGATGCCATGGTTTTCAAAGAAGTGTAAGATCTCAGCTTTGAGTCCTCATCAAATACTGCTTTCCACTCCCATTATGCTCTGTATTTACTAACATGATCATTAATTTCACTTATTCAATTTCAATTATTTCAATTGAAATTTCACATTATTAATTTCAATTATTATTAATTTCACTCATTATTTCAATACACAGGCCTGTTTACTTGGGTTAGTCCAGCTGCTTTGAGCTTCACTTCCCAGGGAAGCTTAGAAAAAAAAATATTTTTCTAAGTTTCTTTGTACTTTGAAAATATTTTATCCATTCAAAATATTTAGAAAGGAGATGAGATGTTGTAGATTTAGCCAGTGAATCATAGGAATCCTTGAATTCTCATTATAAAAGTAAGAAGAATGGACTAGAATGCTTCAAGATTAAATACTGGCACTTCCTTGATATGTATAAAGAGAAATGTCACCCTTTACGTAGCTTATGAGATAATGAAATGAAAAAGTTTTAATCAAAGTAAAAAAAATGAAATTTAACATCAATAAGCAGTAGGAAGGAGAGAAAAAATTTTCAGAAGATATCTAGTATCTGTATTAATCAGAGTCTCAGTTTGTTGCCCTTGGTAGAGTGCCGTAGCATCACAGCTCACAGTAACCTCAAACTCTTGGGCTCAAGTGATTCTTATGCCTCAGCCTCCCAAGTAGCTGGGAGTATAGGCACCAGCCACAACGCTTGGCAGTTTTTAGACACAGGGGTTTTGCTCTGGCTCAGGCTGGTCTCAAACTTGTGAGGTCAGGCAATATACCCTCCTCAGCTTCCCAGATTGCTAAGATTACAGGCATGAGCCCAGTCTTTTATTACCATTTTTTTTTTTTTAAGACAGAGCTTCAAGCTGTGTGCTGTGGCATCACAGCTCACAGCAATCTCCAACTCCTGGGCTTAAGTGATTCTCTTGCCTCAGCCTCCCAAGTAGCTGGGACTACAGGCGCCCGCCACAACACCTGGCTATTTTTTTTTTTTTTTTGGTTGTAGTTGTCATTGTCATTTGGCAGGCCCAGGCTAGATTCAAACCCACTAGCTCTGGGGTATGTGGCTGGCACAGCCTTTTAATAGTCATTTTTATATATTCATTTTATATAGACAGGGAAGACATGTACCAGGTTGGTTCTAACTAAGACATTTAATGGATAAGATTAAGATGTTAAGCATGTGAGCCAAATGCTAAGATTTCCTGTAAAAAAAAAAAGGCATTACAGTCTCATTCTTCAAAGCTTGTCCACCAAGATCCCCATTTTCATTTCCTCTGCCTCGTTTTTTTCCTTTTTCCTAAGTGGCCCCTGCCAATGTTTTCATCCCTCTTCTCTGCTTTTATGGGATCAAAGATGGCATCCTACCTAGACTTCTACACACACTGGGCACTCGGTAAATATTTGCTGAGTTAAATTGGTAACAAAATGCTGGGCGTGGTGGCTCATGCTTGTAATCCTAGCACTCTGGCAGGCCGAGGCAGGTGGATAGCTGGAGCTCATGAGTTTGAGACTAGCCTGAGCAAAAGCGAGACCCCGTTTCTACTAAAATAGAAAAACTGAGGCAAGAGGATCACTTGAGCCCAGGAGTTGGAGGTTGCTGTGAGCTATGATGCCATGGCACTCTACTCAGGGCAACAGCTTAAGACTCTGTCTCAAAAAAAAAAAAAAAATCATTAGATTAGTAACAAAAGAGAAATAAAAAAGCCTATAGTCATGGTTCTTCATAAAGTGTGTTCTGCTCAGTATCTGGCATGGAATCTCCTGCGATGTCAGGGCTGCTGTCCCAGCAGCAGGTAAGGGGTCAAAGGGCTGGTTTGGAGTGTGCTTCTCAGGGGGAGCCACGGGCTGCATCTGCCTGGAGAAGAGGATGCTGTTCCTGAATTCTCCCCAGAGCAGCCACAGGCTTAGCAACCTGTGTCTATGCAGAAGGGCCGCCTTTTCTACTTTACACAACAGCACCCCACGGCACAGAGGCAGCAGCTCAGCAGGTGCTCCATACAGATCCCTGGACCCCAGAGCATCCCACCCAAAGCCCACTCTCTGAGGATAGTGCCCAGCAGTCTACACGGCAACAGGTTATCCAGGAGGTTTTTACACATAATAAGTTTTGAGGACCACTGAGGAAAGGAAAGGGGAGCTTATACCTAAAGTCCTAGAAAATTTTAAAAACATCACCCAGCACAAAGGAGATTCAAGGAAGTTTTTTCCCTCCACTTACTGTTTGTTGATCTTTTTCACTAAATAGCTAAGATTAAAGACCACAGAATATTCCATGGTTGAAGCAAAGAGAACTGCAGTTGTTGGGGACATTTTGCATTTGTTTCTGTCTTATATTATGCTGAAGCGTGAAACATACTTAGAATTTTGAAACGATCACAGCTTTGCACACGAGTGAGCTGAGTGTGTGCTTTCTCCTCTCAGTTTGTGACTATCAAGAAGATATTTCCTTGGTAAGAAATCTCTTGCTGGAAGTCAGAAGGAACTCCTGGATGCTCGCTCCCTCTAGGGCTGTTCTTTTACTCAGAGTGGGCAGGGCTGGGCAGAGCAGCCTTGACTGCTGTGTAACCTGTGCTAAAGAGGAACTTCTAATAAAATTAGACACCTCCTGGGGCTTCGCACTCTGCTTTAGTTCCCGGTGGTAATTAACATTCACAGAAACACCTGAGTTCCCACAATTTCTCACATTCAAAAGAGGAAGTCAAAATTAGCAAAAGAGACCTAGTTTGGTCTATTGGGTAGAAGACTGTTCAGGCCACTACAGGGAGGAAGTAAGTTTTCATACAAACTAAGTGGCAGCTAGCATGTGGATATTTGGGGTGTGGCTGCGTGCTGCAGAACACACAGATCCCAGTGAACGGACTTCAAAGGCACTCACACAATATCCAGGTCTCGGGCTTCTGGAAAGTCTAACAATCTCCAATTTGAATATACAAATACATATACCATATGCTGACTGAGGATGGTCGGGTAAAGGACAGAATCACTAGGTAAATGACAGCTGGTTTCTTTTTTTTTTTTCTTTTTTGAGACAGAGCCTCAAGCTGTCGCCCTGGGTAGAGTGCGGTGGCATCACAGCTCACAGCAACCTCCAACTCCTGGGCTCAAGCGAGTCTCCTGCCTCAGCCTCCCAAGGAGCTGGGACCACAGGCACCCGCCACAACGCCAGGCTATTTTTTTTTTTTTTTTTTGGTTGCAGCCATCATTGTTTTGGCAGCCGGGGCTGGATTCGAACCCGCCACCTTAGGTGTATGTGGCTGGCGCCTCAGCCACTTGAGCCACAGGCACCAAGCCGACAGCCGGTTTCTAGGCTGAAATCTTCAGATTGCTGTTATTATACAAAAAATCACAGGGCAGGCCTCTTACAAAATGAATGAGTTATAATCAATGAACATGTCTTTCCCTCGAAAGAGATGTAGGCTTACCTTCTATTTATTGAACCACTGGCGAGGGGCCAAGAAGTGGGGGGGGAAGCTATGCTATCACTAGCAAGATCTCTTTAAAGAATACGTTTTCAGTGGATTTGCTTTTTGTTTCTGAAAAAAGATTTCTTGTTTTGAAGTAAAAGAAATAAGTGCCAGTTTATTAAAAGTATTTTTCAGATAATACAAAAAACTACAAAGAAAAAAGAAAGTCGACCAGCCAATCTCCAGGGATAGCCACCTGACCTTAGCTGCTTTTCTTTTCTTTTTTTCCCTGGTATTTGTTTATTAAAAGGAAATGCAAAAAAAGGGGGGGGATGCAAAAGAAATTGGATTATACATCTTTTAGCATTTCCAAAGCTCCTTGGCACTCAAAAATATACTTCTATCATTTTAGCACTGGAGTCTGGGATGGAGGAAAGACGTGGAGCCCCGTGCTTGTGCGGGTCTGAAGGGCCCCGGGAAGCAGCAGCCCAGTGCGGGGCCGCCGGGGGCCGCGCCGCCTTCCACCTGCTGCTGACACCGGGGTGCGCAGGAAGCAGGGCCGGGGGCGGCGGGCGGGCGGCGGGCTCGGCGAACTACTCCCGTGGACCAGGTGCCCGCTGTGGTTTTGAAATGCGTCAGTGAACACAGCCCACAAAGTCCCTGCCCTTGTGACTCGGGGCTCACTTTTCCCACGGCCAGGCTAATCACTGTGAAAGGGGTGGGCGACGAAACCAAGCATTTTCTTGACTTACTATTCCATGAGCTTGACCGAGTGAGTTTCTTTGCGAGCTGGGACTGCTTCAAAGATGGGAAGTGGACACCTCCAGGCAGGCAGAAATCTAGGGCCCACCGGATAGGCGCTCAGATCCGCAGGGACAGTCTTTCCTTCGTTCTTAGTTTCGGGTCTGGGAGCAGCCCGGGGTCGCCCAACCCCGCCCAGCGGCCCCGGCGCGTTCACCCCGAATCCCCGAGGGGCGCGTCCTGCCCACCTCCCGCCCTGCAGCCAGGGACCGGCTCCCCAGGGAGGACTCTGTGCGAGCCGCCCTGAGAATTCAGAGGCATATACGGTCTGTCCCAGCAGAGAAGACACACACAGGTAACACAGCAACGTCGGCGGGAGGCCTGGGGGGGACACCGCCCGCGGCCGGCGCGGCTCAGTCACCACCCTGAGCCCAGAGCAGGCCTACCAGGTAGGAAGCCCAGCCCAGGATGATGGGCACAGCGCGCCATCTGATTTTGTGCTCACTTACTAGAACCTTCCTTTGCGGAAAAGCTTGTTTTCTGTAAGATCCACACAAATGGAGCCCCCTCCTTCATTGGAAAAGAGGCCCTTGTGGTACGTTTTTGGAAATCAAGTAGGAATCAAAACTCCTTTAATGTATATAAAAGGGCAAATCTAATAAATTTAAAATAAGCTTCAACTATCCTGAATGCAGTCTGTGGTGCAGTTTACAGATAGAGATTCTTTAGAATGAGCACGTGAGGTGGGTAGGTCTGAAACTATTTCTGGTTTATAGATGTGTAAGTTGAAATTCAAATGACTGGTTAAATGACTAGTGTAAGATCACAAAGTTTCAGAAACCAGGATTTGAGCAAAGACATTCTCACTCTGAATCAAAATGATGTTTAGTGACCCCACACTGCCTCTCATAAAATGTTCTTTATGAACTATGTTGGGACACATACCACGTGGCAAGAATCCCTCAAGCCAGCCCTGATGAAGGGACAGGGCTCCCTCCCAGTAAATTAAGTGAGGGAGCAGAGTGTGTGCGGATTGGAAAGCACTGCTAAACAGATACAAGCCCCAAACAAAAAGGTATCTGGTAAAGGGCCGAGGAGGGGACATACACAGAAGCTTAGGATGGTGTGGTTTTAGAGGAGGCTTCTCTCCTGGGTCACCCTGTCCTGCATGGATACCGAGTACCTGTCTAAAAACAGGCCA
>NW_003852434.1:6576329-6580748 GCF_000181295.1 Otolemur garnettii
AGTACCTGTCTAAAAACAGGCCATAGGCAACCCTGTCCCGCTCCTGCCTGAGAAGCAACTGTCACCTTACCAGCTCAGTGAATGCCAGCCCCCCTGCCCCCAGGGCCTCTGCCTTGTGAGGGGTGGAGATAGAAATTCTGTTCTTCAAACATCCACTTCCTCTAAATTGCCTCACAAGCCCGTGCAGCCAGGCACCACAAAGGACCTTCAGGCGCAACCCTGAGGGGCCAACACCAACTTTTTCCTTTTCAGATCATCGCATTTAAAACCCTGCATTGGAGATGCAAACTCAGCCTGTGGTCGTTGTGACTCAGCCTGGACTTGGCCCTGCACCCCAAAACTCCAACTGGCAGACGGGCATGTGTGATTGCTTCAGTGACTGCGGAGTCTGTAAGTGGTCCTGTTAAATGGTCCCCATAATTGATAATGAGGTGAATTGCCAGTGACCATATCCTTCCCTTATTGCTTCCTGACTGTGTAGTAGAAGTTTATAACTTACTACAGGCACCCAGTGTTAACCAAAAAAGCTCTGTGCTGATTATAAGTTATTCTTCTCTAGCCCTTCAAACATAAACAAATTCTAGAGTAAAGATCACAGCTAAAGAGCTAACTGATTCTAACAATGAACAGGTCTGGCCTAATGATTATAAATAGACCTATGTTACTTTAAAATTTTTTCAAGTCTAAGACTAGGCACCATGGCTCACACCTGTAATCCTAGCCCCTTTGGGAGACCAAGGCAGGTGGATTGCCTGAGCTCTTGAGTTCCAGACCAGCCTGAGCCTGTGCGTTTGTTGTGGTGGAAGCCTGTTGTCCAAGCTACTCAGGTGGCTGAGGCAAGAAAATCGCTTGAGTCTAAGGTTGCTGTGAGCTATGATGCCACAGCATTCTACCGGGGGTAACAAAGTGAGACTGTCTTGAAAAAGAAAAAAAAAAATTAAGTCTAACTTGGTTTTTTAAAAAAGACTGTTCATGTTACATGTAAATTTTCCTCACTGTTTTATAGTTCCATTAGGTCCAGTGCCTGGGATAGTTTTCATCCATGGTTTCAGAATGAGCTCACAGAATTTTTACATATATTTTAATCAATGTAGTTAGATTTTTTACACATCTGATAGTGAAGAATTCTGAAGGCTATTAGCTTGCCATTGGGAAAAATATCTCTGACTGTTTTCTTATCTTAAGATCTCTCTAAGTGGGGGTCTTTCTAAGAGATTTCTCACTTAGAAATCTTTCTAAGTGAACTCAGAGGAAGGGAAGTTTGGGATGAGCTAGGGGTTGCAGAGAGGAAGGAGGTGCTTAGTTTTAATACTAAGAAACAAACCTACCTACAAAAAATTTGCTCTGAAGTCTGCCTGCCTCCAGTCCACACAGGGTTCTTGGACAAGGAAAGAAAATACATGAACCTTTAAATTGCCATTTGAAATTGAACTTTGAAATGAATTAAGTTAATAATCACACTGAGAAGCATAGAAAGGGAAAATTACCTAGAGAATGGAGTGAGTACGTTTGTTTATTTGCTTTCATTATCTTACTAGATCATCTGGGTACTACTGAAGCTTCTCAGGACAGTAGTTCAATCTCTACAAATCAAAGTGACAGTCACCACCCAACCAAATCTATACACAAGTTCTAATATGAGCTTCAGTGCTTCACAGCAGTGGGGTTCCTCATGACTTCCTGACAACCCCGAACACTCATGGTTCTTCATCATCTGATCTTCAGCCTGCCCCACCCCCCAGCTAAGTCCCCATTCCACCCTGGGGCACTGGCTGTACCCAACAAACTTTGCCCGGCATGCCAAAGGACCTCGGAGAGGCTGTTTTACCTTTTGTCCACCTTTAAAGCACTTAACTGTCTGTTTTGTTTTTTCTTTTGAGATAGAGTCTCACTTTGTCGACCTCAATAGAGTAGTAGAGTACTGTGGTATCATAGCTCACAGCAACCTCAAACTCTTAGTTTCAAGCAATTCTCTTGTCTCAGCCTACTGAGTAGCTGGGACCACAGGTGCCTGCCACAGTGCCCAGCTATTTTTATTTTTTATTTATTTATTTTTGAGACAAAGTCTCACTATGTTGCCCTGATACAGTGCCGTGGCGTCACAGCTCACAGCAATCTCCAACTCTTGGGCTTAAGCGATTTCTTGCCTCAGCCTCCCAAGTAGCTGGGACTACAGTGCCCACCACAATGCCCGGCTATTTTTTGGTTGTAGCTGTCGTTGTTTGGCAGGCCCACGCGGGTTCGAACCTGCCAGCTCCAGTGTATGTGGCTGGCAGCCTGGCCACTGAGCTACAGGTGCTGAGCCAATGCCCAGCTACTTTTAGAGATAGGGTCTTGCTCTTGCTCAGGATGGTCTCAAACCTGTGAGCTCAGATAATCCACCTGCCTCAGCTTCCCAGAGTGCTAGGATTACAAGCGTGAGCCACTGCGCCCTGTCCTTGATATTCAGCTCAAACAGCATTTTCTACTTAAGAGCCAGGTAGGCCCCATTTCTGTGGGTGACGCTTGGCATCTCTAGCAGGTTTCTGTTGGAGAACTTTTCCTATTATTTGTCTTCCCCTCTAGAATTAAGTCAGGGGTGAAGGGGAGTCCCGGGAAAACTTGCTCCTTTCCCCTAGGTTGGTTCGCTGAAAAGATCAACTTACAGTTATAGTAGATTAATAAAAGAAAGGTTTATTTCCAAAGACCATGCACATGGGGGGACCACAAGAATGATTTCCTGAAGTTTCAGTGATACTGGCTTTTAAAGATGCCTTTTAGAAGGGAAGGGGGAGAGAAACTGGTAAGTATCCATACAGCACATGGTTGCTAAGGGGGGATGGATAGATGGAGGGCAACAGATTGATTAGTAGATTAACCTGAGAGACAGGTATTGTACTTCACATGACCTTAGGGCCAGGTCTATTAGCCTGTGATAAGGAGTCCAGAAGTCCCTTTTCTTTCTTTTCTTTCTTTTTTTTGAGACAGAGCCTCAAGCTGTCCCCCTGGGTAGAGTGCCATGGCATCACAGCTCACAGCATCCTCCAACTCCTGGGCTTAAGTGATTCTCTTGCCTCAGCCTCCCAAGTAGCTGGGACTACAGGCACCTGCCACAACACCTGGCTTTTTTTTTTTTTTATAGTTGTCATTGTTTGACAGGCCCAGGCTAGATTTGAACCCACTAGCTATGGTGTATGTGGCTGGCGCCTTAGCCACTTTAGCTACAGGCACCACCCCAGAAGTCTCTTTTCTGATTCTAAATCACGTTACTCAGGTTTTTTTGAGACAGAGCCTCAAGCTGTCACCCTGGGTAGAGTGCTGTGGCATCACAGCTCACAGCAACCTCTAACTCCTGGGTTCAAGCAATTCTCCTGCTTCCACCTCCCAAGTAGCTGGGACTACAGGTGCTCACCACAATGCCCAGCTATTTTTTGTTGCAGCCATTGTTGTTTTTTGGCGGGCCCAGGCTGGATTCGAACCCACCAGCTCGGGTGTATGTGGCTGGTGCCTTAGCTGCTTGAGCCACAGGCAGGTTACTCAGGTTTTATAGAGAAGCCAATGCTTTCTAATAAAAAAGGCCTTTTCACTGAAAATGATCTTTGTACCAAGGAATCCTATTTTGGGGTCAGCTTTCCTTAGCTCCTTCAGGGGCATTGTCAGTACTGAGGGTAATGATGTCTGGAATATGGTAGGTTTCAGTCAATCAATGAGTAAATGAATGAAGGCAGTGCTGTGACACGAACCACGTACTTTCCAAGGAGCACTCGTTCCTGAAGTGATCTGAGGGTGAGCGGAGAATCTGATGCAAAGCCAAACAGAAACATAAAAAGGTGTTCCCCCATGATTTGAACTGCCGTTCGTGAAAGCAAACTAACTTTCAGCTGTGGTGGGGCAGAGTGGAGTAATGCTTACCCGTGGTCTGCTGTGTCCAGGTCTCTGCGGCACATTTTGTTTCATGTGCCTTGGATGCCAAATTGCAGCTGACATGAATGAATGCTGTCTGTGTGGAACAAGTGTCGCGATGAGGACTCTCTACCGTACCCGCTATGGCATCCCTGTGAGTCTCTTATACTGCTGTATCAATCCTATATGCAGCCATATTCAAAATAACTGTCATAAACATGGTGACCATTTTCATGGCATCCATCACAGTGTGAGTTTGATTGGTGAGAGTTTCCTAGCATGTGCAACCTTGTCGTCAGTTATAGCCATAGATCCTTTGGTTATGGAACCTCCCTCCTAGGTTTCTGTTCAAAACCCCAGAAAATAAATAACTCTCGGCTTGGTGCCTGTGGCTCAAGTGGCTAAGGTGCCAGCCACATACACCTAAGGTGGTGGGTTCAAATCCAGCCCGGGCCCGCCAAACAACAATGATGGCTGCAACCAAAAAATAGCCGGGCGTTGTGGCGGGCGCCTGTGGTCCCAGCTACTTGGGAGGCG
>NW_003852434.1:6580857-6585205 GCF_000181295.1 Otolemur garnettii
AAAAAAAAAAAAAAAAGGAAAGAAAAGAAATAACTCTCATATTTGTAGCGTATGTCACATAATGGAAGAGGATTATTGAGAACCCACTGTGTCCCAGGTGCCTTACATTTGTTATCTCACTTAATCCTCCCACCATCTCCTGCAGTGGATAGGTCGCAACATTTTACAAATGAAGACTTTACAATTTTAAGAAGGGGAGTAGTAATTCACCCAAAGATTATACAATACAGTAGAGAGGGAGTCGATATTGAATTCTAATTTTCTACACATGCCATTCCGTTACACTGCTTCATTGTATATAGAAGGGGTAGTGTATTTCTCAAGGTTCTGCAGAGAAACAGAAGCAATAGGATGGAAGGTGGATGTATGTCCACATACACAGGAATGCCTTGAGGTTCAGTTCCAGACCACCACAGTAAAGCAAGTCACGTGAATGTATTGGTTCCCAAGTGTCTGGAAGAGTTATAGTTACAGTATGCTATAATGTAGTCCATAGCAATGATATACCTTAATTTAAAAACACTTTATGGCTAAAAGAATGTTAATAGTCATATTTCTGAACCTTCAGGGAGTTGTAATCTTTTTTTGCTAGTAGAGGGTCTTGGCTCAAGACCTCTGGTTGCTGAAGGCTGGTGGCTGTGGCAATTTCTTAAAATAAGACCACAATGAAGTGTGCTGCATCAATTGACTTTTCCTTTTATGAAAGATTTCTCTGTAGCATGTGATAGCATTATACATTTCCATAATACAACTTTATGTATGTATTGATGTATTCATTTATTCATTTGTCTCACTGTGCTGCTCAGGCTGGTGTGGAATTCCTGGCCTCAAATGATTCTCCCATCTCTGCCTCCCAAAGTGCTGGGATTACAGACATGAGCCACCATGCCCACTTCCACAGTAGAACTTCTTTCAAAACTGGAGTCAATCCTCTGAAACCCTGTGATACTCCAAAATCCTCTGTTGTCATTTCAACAATGTTCACAGTGGCTTGGTACCTGAAGCACAGTGGTTACGGCGCCAGCCACATACACCGAGGCTGGAGGGTTCAAACCCGGCCTTGGGCCTGCTAAACAATGACAACTGTAACAAAACATAGCTAGGCATTGTGGCGGGTACCTGCAGTCCCAGCTACCTGGGAGGCTGAGGCAAGAGAATCACTTAAGCCCAGGAGTTTGAGGTTGCTGTGAGTTGTGATGTCATGGCACTCTACCAAGGGCGACATAGTGAGACTCTGTCTCAAAAAAAAAAAAAAAATGTTCACAGCTTCTTCACCAAGAGTAGATTCCATTTCAAGAAACCGCTTTCTTTTTTCATCTCTAATGATGAGCAACTCATCATCGTTCAAGTTTAATCTAAGATTGCAGCAGTTCTGCCCCATCTTCAGGCTCTGTGTCTAATCCTAGTTCTCTTGCCATTTCTACCACATCTGCAGTTACTTCCTCCACTGAATTCTTGAACTCCTCAAAGTCATTCATGAGGATTGGAATCAACTTCATCCAAATGCCCCTGAATGTTGATATTTTTACTTCCTTCCATAAAGCACTGAATGGCATCTAGAATGGTGAACCCTTTCAATTTACTTTGCTTAGATCCATCAGAGGAATCATTTTGTTTGTTTGTTTGTTTGTTTTTTGTTAGAGACAGAGTCTCACTTTGTCACCCTCAGTAGAGTGCTGTGGCATCACAGCTCACAACAATCTCCAGCTCTTAGGCTTAGGCAATTCTCTTGCCTCAGCCTCCCGAGTAGCTGGGACTACAGGTGCCCACCACAACACCTTGCTATTTTTTGTTGTTGTTGTTGCAGTTTTTTTGGCTGGGGCAGGTTCGAACCTGCCACCCTCGGCATATGGGGCCAGTACCCTACTCACTGAGCCACAGGCACCGCCCCAAGGAATCATTTTCTGTGGGAGTTACAGCCTGACAAAATGTATTACTCAAATAATAAGACTCAAAAAGGAAAATTACTACGAGCTCCATGGGCTGCAGAATGAATGTTACATCAGAGGCATAAAAACAACAGGTAACTCCTTATACATCTCCATCAGAGCTCTTGGGTAACCAAGTGCATTGTCAATGATCAGTAATATTAATATTTTGAAAGGCATCCTTTTTTCTGAGCAGTCGTTCTCAACAGTAAGCTTAACATTCAGTAAAGCATGCTGTGACCAAATGTGCTGTTATCCAGGCTTTGGGGCCTAAGAGCCCTAGGATGTGCAGGATGGTAAATAAACACTGGCGTCAGCTTCAAGTTACCCGCTGCAGTAGCCTCTCAGAGTCAGCCTGTCTTTTGAAGCTATGAAGCAAGGCCTTGCTCCTCCTCTCCTTTCTGAGATGAGCCCTAGCTGGCTTCTACTTCCAATAGAAGGCTTTTTCGTCTGCATCGAAAATCTGTGGCCATCTTTAGTGTGGCCACCTTCACTGATGACTTAACTGGATATTCAGATAACTTGCTGCAGCTTCTACATCAGCATTTGCCACTTCCCCTTGCAATTTTGTGTTGTGCAGATGGCTTTTGTTAAATCTCATGAACTCATAACCTCTTGTAGCTTCAGATTTTCCTCCTGCAGCTTCCTCGCCTCTCTCAGCCTTCATAGACTTCATGAGAATTAGGGCCCTGTTCTGGCTTATGCTTTGGCTTAAGAGAGAAAGTTGTGGCTGGTTTGATCGCTCATCCAAACCATTCAAACTTTTCTCTATGTCAGCAATCAAGTTGCTTTCCTTTTGGATCATTCACACGTTCCCTGGAGCAGCACTTTTGATTCCCTTCCAGAGCTTTGCCATTGCGTTCACAACTTGGCTAAATGTTTGGAGCCAAAGGCTCAGCTCCAGCTCATCTCTGCTGTCCGCGTGCCTTTCTCATATCTCTTAGTCGCTTCTAGCTTTTGATTTAAAGTGAGAGATATGAGACTCTTCATTTCATTTAAACATTTAGAGGACATTGTAGGGTTATTAACTGGTCAAATTTCAATATAGTTATATCTCAGGAAATAGGGAGGCTGAGGAGAGGAGAGAGACGGGAAAATTGCTGGTAGGTGAAACAGTCAGAACACACTTAACACTTATCAATGAAGTTTGCCATTTCGTACAGTTTGTGGTGACACTAAGTAGTTATGATAGCAACTTTACTTATCTCAGATCACCCCATAACAGACACAGTAAGAATGAAGGCAGCCTCATGTGGTGCCTCATGCCTGTAATCCAAGCATTTTGGGAGGCTGAGGCTGGAGGATGGCTTGAGGCCAGGAGTTTGAAACCAGTTTGGGCAACATAGTGAGACCCATCTCTACAAAAAATTAAGAAAAAACTGGGTGTGGAGACAGGAAGATCTCTTGAGCACAGGAGTTTGAGGTTGCAGTGAGCTTCAGAAAGCTGAGGCAAGAGGGCCTCATGAGCCCACAATTTTTTTTCTTTTTTGAGACAGAGTCTCACTATGTCACCTTCAGTAGAGTGCTGTGACATCACAGCTCACAGCAACCTCAAACTCTTGGGCCTAAGTGATTCTCTTGCCTCAGCCTCCCAGGTATCTGGAACTATAGGTACCTGCCACAGTGGCCAGCTAATTTTTTTTTTCAGAGACAGAGTCTCACTTTATCGCTCACAGCAACCTCTAACTCCTGGGCTTAGGCAATTCTCTTGCCTCAAGCTGGGACTACAGGCACCCGCCACAACTCCCCAATTTTTTTTTTTATCAGTTTTTGGCCAGGGCTGGGTTTGAACCCACCACCTCCAACATATGGGGCTGGTGCCTTACTCCTTTGAGCCACAGGTGCCACCCTTGCCCAGCTATTTTTTTGTTGCAGTTTGGCCGGGGCTGGGTTTGAACCCACCACCCTCAGTATATGGGGCTGGCACCCTACTCACTGAGCCACAGGTGCCACCTGCCTGGCTAATTTTTGTTGCAGTTGTCATTGTTCTTTAGCAGGCCCAGGCTGGGTTTGAACCTGCCAGTCTCAGTATATATGGCCAGCACCCTGCTAACTGAGCTACAGGCACCGCCAAACCCAGAAATTTGAGGTTACAGTGAGCTTTGAAGATGCCACTGCACTCTAGCCAAGGTGGTGCCTGTGGCTCAGTAGGTAGGGCGCCGGCCCCATATACTGAGGGTGGCAGGTTTGAACCCAGCCCTGACCAGCTAAATCAGCAATGACAACTGCAACAATAAAATAAAATAAAAAGCCGGATGTTGGCTCGGTCCCTGTGGCTCAAGTGGCTAAGGTGCCAGCCATACACCTAAGATGGTGGGTTCAAATCCAGCCCAGGCCCGCCAAACAACAATGACAGCTGTGACAAAAAAATAGCTGGGTGCCTGTGGTCCCAGCTACTTGGGAGGCAGAGGCAGAAGACT
>NW_003852434.1:6585445-6589714 GCF_000181295.1 Otolemur garnettii
AAAAAAAAAAAAAGAAGATGCCACTGCACTCTAGCCAAGGCAACAGAAGAAGACTCTATCTAAAAAAGTGACAACAAACAAAAATCAGAAGGAAAAGTTTGAAATATTGTGAGAATTACCAAAATTTGACACAGAGGCCTAAAATGAACACATTCTATTGGAAAACTGGTGCTAAAGACTTGTTCGAGGCAGGGTTGTTGCAAAACTTCAGTTTGTAAAACTGCATTATTGGCCGGTTGTAATGGCTCGTGCCTGTAAGCACAGCACTTTGGGAGGCCAAGGCAGGGATTGCTTAAAGCCAGGAATTCAAGACTGGCCTGGGCAACAGAGAACCTGTCTCTACAAATTCTTTTTAATTATCTGGGCACAGTTACATACACCTGTAGTTCTACCTACTTAGAAGGCTGAGAAGACGAGAGGATACAGGAATTGGAGGCTGCAGTGAGCTATGATTACACCACAGCACTCCAGCCTGGGTGACAGAGTAAGACCTCATCTTTAAAAAGAAAGAACCAAAGGGAGGGAGGGAGGAAGGAAAGTCTGTCTACGAAGCTCAATGATACAGCTTTGATTTTTTAATTTATCAAGGTCCTGATGCAAAGCATTTTAAAAATTATCTAATTTTACGAGGTTTGTTGAGAAAAATGGTAGTCCCCAAACTTCTCTCAGCTACTTCTCCTCCCCCAGAGCGATTTCTTGGGTGTTTTCTTCCATATCTCCAAATCACAAGCATGTATTACTGCTTCTTGACCTTTAAATGTGGGGCATTTAACTCGCACTAAGGACGATGAGAATTTACTTCTGTTTTCCCCCACCCCACCCCACACGCCCCTGCCCCACTCCTTCCCATACGGTTACATGTAATTTTGGTTAATTCCGTATTCAGTATTTACATCATGATACCTATGTTTCTTTTATTCAGCTTTGGAGTTGAGTCTTATAGCGCATATGCTTTTCCTGCTAAATTTTATTTTTTCCAATATCAGTAATTCTTGGTTTTTTCATTAGCAGCTTCCCTCCATTGTAATTTAATACAAAATTCTTTGTCAGTTTTCTAACTCTCTTCCCAACACAGTCACCACATACATTTGGTAATTTTCATCTTGATGAAATGATCCCCTAACCTATTCCCCTTTGAGCTATTTTTTTAATTTTATGGTTTTTTTTTTTTTAGAGACAGAGTCTCACTCTGTCACGCTCAGTAGAGTGCTGTGGTGTCACTGCTTGCAGCAACCTCCAGCTCCTGGGCCCAGGCAATTCTCTTGCCTTAGCCTCAGGAGCAGCTAGGACTACCACCTATTTTTTGTTGCAGTTTTGGCCAATGCCCAGTTTCAAACCCACCACCCTCGATTTATGGGACCGGCACCCTACTCACTGAGCCACAGGCCCTGCCCCCCTTTGAGCTATTAATAGTTGCTCTTATCCTGGGATCTCTTTGTATCATGACCTTGGAGATACTATTAGCTCCTCTCCTGTGTTAGACTCCTGTTTCTCGTATCCCATGTCTTCCTCTTTCTTAGTTTACTGTCATTGTTTTTTATTTGAGATGGAGTTTCATTATGTCCCCCTCAGTAGAGCACTGTGGCATCATAGCTCACAGCAACCTCCAACTCTTGGGCTTAAGCAATTCTCTTACCTCAGCCTCCTAAGTAGCTGGGACTACAGATGACCCTCCACAATACCCAGCTATATTTTTTTATAGTTGTCATTGTTTTAGCTGGCCCAGGGCTGAGATCAAACCTGCCAACCTCGGTGAATGTGGCTAGCACTGTAACCCCTGCTATGGGCACAGATACTCTCTCTCTCTCTCTCTCTTTTTTTTTTTTTTTTTTGAGATAGAGCCTCAGGCTGTCCCCTGGGTAGAGGGCCCTGCCATCACAGCTCCAGCTCACAGCAACCTCCAACTCCTGGGCTTAAGTGATTCTCTGGCCTCAGCCTCCTGAGTAGCTGGGACTACAGGCACCTGCCACAACACCCAGCTATTTTTAGGTTGTAGTTGTCATTGTTGTTTGGCAGGCCTGGGTTGAATTCGAACTCGCCAGCTCTGGTGTAGGTGGCTGACACCTTAGCCGCCTGAGCCACAGGTGCTGAGCCCATACTCTCTCATTTTGATAGAGTACATTGTCTGTTAGCTTCCTAAGACAGGGAGGAAGTGTGGGAGAAAAGAATTTTTCCCTTTTTATTTTGCAGTTTTTGGCTGGGGCCAGGTTTGAACCCACCACCTCTGGTATATGGGGCTGGCACCCTACTTCTTTAAGTCACAGGTCCCACCCTGGAAGAAAAGAATTTTTAAATTCTTCCTGAGATATTTTTCTTTTCTTTCTTTTCTTTTCTTTTCTTTTCTTTTTTTTTTTTTTTTTGAGACAGAGTCTCACTTTGTCAGAGACAAAAGAGTGCTTCGGTGTCATAGTTCACAGCAACCTCAACCTCTTTGGCTTAAGCAATTCTCTTGCCTCAGCCTCCTGACTACCCGGGACTACAGGTGCCCACCATAATGCCCAGCTAGTTTTATAGATGAAGTGTTGCTCTGGCTCAAGCTGGTCTCAAATCTGTGAGCTCAGGCAATCTACCCACCTCAGCCTCCCAGAGCTAGGATTATAGGCATGAGCCACCTTGCCCAGCCTTGCCCTTTTTTTTTTTTTTTTTTTTTTGAGACAGGTCTCACTCTGTTGCCCAGTGGAGTGCAGTGGCCTCATTATCACTCACTGCAACTTCCAATTTCAGGGCTTAAGCAATCCTCCTGCCTCAGCCTCCCAAGTTCCTGGGACTACAGGTGTACACCACCACATCTGGCTCTGAAATTCTCTATTCTACCCTCATACTTGATATTTGGTTAGATATCTTCTTCCATTTTCAGAATTATAAAGTACATTTTATGTTATAAAATGACAGAACACATTTTATATCATAAAAAAAGACAAGAGTTATGTGGAAAAATGAATTAACATTTTGTTAAATGTATCCATTCAAACTCTGACTCCAAAAGACAAATGTCTTCTGTTTCTCTTCAAGATGTCTGAAAATCTGCAAGTCATCCTACCAAATAGGTGAATTTTATATTTCTGTTTCTTTTTTATTTTCACACAGGGATCTATTTGTGATGACTATTTAGTGACCATGTGCTGTCCTCATTGTTCTCTCTGCCAAATCAAGAGAGATATCAACAGAAGGAGAGCCATGCATGCTTTCTAAAAACATGATGGTGAGTCAATGCAAACATCCTTCCTAGAATCTCTGCGTTTTTAGAAATATCATTAAGAGCATTGTCAATCAGTCGTAGTTTTGAGTCATAATTCAGTTATAATAATTTTTAAATCCCCCCAAATTGCTATCTTAATATTAAGATTGATTTTTATTCTTTCTTATGAAGAAGATAGCTCCATGCTTTGAAATCATAATTTAATAACTAAAGGAATGGTGAATTCTCTAAACCCAGAATTCTGTTGGTCTATTAAGGAAGCAAGAAGTAGAAAGCATGCTCCCTCCCAGGACAAACAAGGTGACAAAATAAACTGGCAAATACTTATAAACTAGTAGAGCAGATGAAAATCACACATTTTGTAATATTTGGGTTGATTGTAGCATAAATCGTCTATCATAGCTAGGAGACGTTAAACAGAAAAGTCCAGTTGAAAAAGTGAACTTTGAAAGGGGTAGACGGAGAATTTAGAGTATTTGGAAAGGTTACATAGAATTTCACTATCTCAAATTCGAACAAGTCATTTCTACTACTTTTTCCTATGAGCTCTCATGGATGTCGTTAAGTAGAAATCAACATGATTTTGCCAGTCTTCTGCAGAATGTATGTCAACTATGGGATGGAAAACTTTTTCCATTCTGTACTAGATCCCACTTCCTTTCTCAGCTGAGCGAGGACTCTGTAGAGGTTAACAAAGACAATTGTTGGGAAATATGTTCTAAAAATGTTTTTTATTGGCCTGGGCTCAGTGGCTCACACCTGTAATCCCAGTACTTGGGAGGCCGAGGTGGGTGGATTGCCTGAGTTCACGAGTTTGAGACCAGCCTGAGCCATAGCGAGACTCCCAACTCTGAAAAATAGCCAGGTGTTGTGGTGGACACCTGTAGTCTCAGCTACTTGGGAGGCTGAGGCAAGAGGATCGCTTGAGCCCAAGAGTTCAAGGTTGCTGTAAGCTAAGATGCCACAGTACTCTACCAAGGGTGACAAAGTAAGACTGTCTCATAAAATATAATTAGGGTGGTGCCTGTGGCTCAAAGGAGTAGGTCTCGGGCTCCATATGCTGGAGGTGG
>NW_003852434.1:6589978-6592016 GCF_000181295.1 Otolemur garnettii
TGTGCGGGACAAGGTCTAAATAAGCCAGTCCTGTCTTTAGAGCAGTGGTTCTTAACCTGTGGGTTGTGACCCCTTTGGGGGTCAAACGACCCTTTCACAGGGGTCGCCTAAATACATGCTGCATATCAGATATTTACATTATGATTCATAACAGTAGCAAAATTACAGTTATGAAGTAGCAACGAAAATAATTTTATGCTTAGCAGTGCCTATGGCTCAAAGGAGTAAAGTACCGGCCCCATATGCCAGAGGTGGAGGGTTCAAACCCAGCCCCGGCCAAAAACTGCAAAAAATAAATGAATAAATAATAATTTTATGGTTGGGGGGTCACCACAACATGAGGAACTGTATTAAAGGGTCACGGCATTAGGAAGGTTGAGAACCACTGCTTTAGAGGCTTTATACTTAAAGAGAGGGGATTAGACAAGCCCCTAAATCAAATGCAGAATTGGACTAATACTTTTAGAGAAAGTGGTATTTTATGGTCAGAGGAGGAAAGGATCCTATCTGGCAAAATGTATGAGTGAAAAATTCTTGAAATTTCTTTTTTCTTTCTGAGACAGAGTCTCAAGCTGTCACCCTAGGTAGAGTGCCATGGCAACATCATAGCTCACAGCAACTTCCAACCCCTGGGCTCAAGTGATCCTGTTGCCTCAGGTTTTTGTTTTTTTATATTTTTCGTAGAGATAGGGTCTCTCTCTGGCTCAGGTTGGTCTTGAACCTATGAGCTCAAGCAATCCACCTGCCTCCCAGAATGCTAAGATTACAGATGTGGGCCACCACGCATGGCCCTTGAAATTTCTTGAAAGATTTTTTTAATGCAGAAGAAGTATCAGTTCACAACAAGAAATAGACAACACTCCAATTGTGATAATTCAAGGATCTAATGAAGACTAATTGTAAAGGTGTGCCTGAGGGGATGTAGGGAAATGATAGGGGATGGTTTAATAACCTGCCTAGCAACATGGAGGCCCCAGAGAGGAGAGGAAGGAGCAGTTACCTGAATCTCTGGTGAGGGAGCTGTGTGGAGAAGGCTGCTCTGAGAGGAGCAGTATCCTGGCAACAGGGGGACATGAGCACAGATTGGAAGGAGTGTGCTGACCACAGTTTCTGATCTTCTTCTGAGCTTCCCATGGGCTGACCCCATCACAAAGGCAAAGGGCAGGAAAGTATCACTCTAGTCCACAAGTCAGCCTTTCAGGTGGTCAGGGCAGACCTGGGTCAGATGCAGCAAACAGAAGTTCACAACACCGATGCAGGTTTTGTTCATAGAAATAGGATGTTGCTTCTAATCGGCAGCAACATCAGTGAAACTATAGAGGCCAAAAAAAGGAAAAACATCTTTATAAGTTTAGGTCCAACTTGGCTGGAAAAATAATGAGAAATAAAAGATATTTTAAAGTGAGTTGGAACGTTGACGTGTGATGGTACGAATACTAGGCATCAGGAAGTTGTTACAGGCTGTGACTAGAACTACACTTTAGAGTGCCATGGTGTCATAGTTCACAGAAACCTCAAACTCTTGGGCTCAAGAAATTCTCTTGTGGCTCGGCACCTGTGGCTCAAGTGTCTAAGGGGCCAGCCACATACACCTAAGGTGGCGGGTTCCAATCCAGCCCAGGCCTGCCAAACAACAATGATGGCTACAACCAAAAAAATGGCCAAGCGTTGTAGCAGGTGCCTGTGATCCCAGCTACTTAGGAGGTAGAGGCAGGAGACTCACTTGAGCCCAGGAGTTGGAGGTTGCTATGAACTGTCATGCCATAGCACTCTACCCAAGGGGACAGCTTGAGGCTCTGTCTCAAAAATAAATAAATAAATAAATAAGAGAGATTCTCTTGTCTCAGCCTCCTGAGTAGCTGGGAGTACAGGTATCCACCACAGTGCCTTGGCTATTTTTTAGAGACCAGGTCTCGCTTTGGTCAGGCTGGTCTTGAACCTGTGAGCTCAGACAATCCACTGCCCTCTGTCTCCCAGAGTGCTAAGATTGCAGGCGTGAGCCACTGCACCCGGCCTAGAACTACACTTTAGAAATATT
>NW_003852434.1:6593966-6603763 GCF_000181295.1 Otolemur garnettii
AAAAAAAAAAAAAAAAAAGATGTTACCCAACTGGGAAGCTGGAGACAGGGTATGTGAGAACTCTCTGTGCTCTCTTCAAGACTTTTCCATAAATCTAAAATGATTCTACGATTAGAAATTTATTAACAATAAAAAAATGTAGATTGAGAAGACATAAGCTGTTCTTTGTGTGTTCTTTACAGGTGAAGACCTCTTAGTAAAGCACCTCAATCAGCAACGTCTTCAATTGGAATACTTCACTCTCTTTTGCAACTGAAATAAGATAGATACGTTTAATTACAGTTGATGGCGTGAAGAAAATCAAGAGTTTTCAAGACTTCTTTTAAATTAATCCTGTCCCTGAGTTTTGCTAAATGATCCAGCTTAGTTTCTCCTTGCTTTCACATTATTATATTTCTTGGCTTCTAATTTTTTAAATTACGTTTAAAATATAATCCAAGTAAAGGATTGTACTAAAAAGATTCTTTCTGTGTTTTTGCTCTCAGTAAAAGGTCTTTGTCACTAGTTAACTCCAAGAATCAATCTCATAATTTTGTTCTCATCCTTGGGTTTTTAGTGGGAGATTTTGGCCTATGGCTATTCAGCTTTCTTTCATCTAAGAACTTCAGGTGAGGAAGTGGTGAGGAAGTGGGGGAGAAAACGGCTGCAGCTAACCATCCCAGACAGTTAGGGTACATTTCAACACTTTTGCTTCTTTTCTTTTCTTTCTTTTTTTTTTTTTTTTTAGAGACAGGGTCTCACATTGTCGCCCTTGGTAGAATGCCATGGCGTCACACCGCTCACAGTAACCTCCAACTCCTGGGCTTAGGCTCTTCTCTTGCCTCAGCCTCCCCAGCAGCTGGGACTACAGGCGCCCGCCACAACGCCCATTGTTGCAGTGAGGCCAGGGTCAGGTTCGAACCCTCCACCCTCAGTATACGGGGCCTGCGCCTACTCACTGAGCCACAGGCGCCGCCCCACTTTTGCCTCTTTTCATGCTGCCTGTATTTTTAATACTGACCACGCAAGACTTTAGGCAAAGAATACACTCCCCTCGCTTCCCACCCATGAACCTGAAGGGTTTATTTACACTGTGTTGATTTTCTTTCCCTTTCAAATATGAGGTAATAAAAAATCAATTATCAAATTCAGTATGGCTCAGCTGTGGTCAAATATTGATGCTTCAACGTGGGAGACAATTCTTTTCCCATTTCTTCTATTCAATCCACCAGCAACACCTTTTGCCCTGATGAAAGTCCCGCTTCCTAATTTCCCCTAGTTCCGCTGCACTTCTGAGTCCGTTTCACTCTGAGGGAAAGGAGAGGCCAAACTATCTGCCTTACAGATTTGCTGTGAAATTTCAGTGGGACAAGACGTCAAAGCACCGGAGTTAGCAGGCACTCAGCAAACTGAGTCCCCGGCTTGTTCTCTGACTTGTAGATGAAGGTGCTTTGCCGGCTTCCATCTTGGGCCCTGCCACGTCTCACGTTCTTCTCAGGTGGCATCACCTACTCCCACGGCATCAACTGCCTTCTGTGTGCCAAAGAGGACTCCAAACTTCATATTTCCAGTTTTTGTTGCAGGCAAAAGTGCACACAACAAATTAGAACTCTCTAGAAGTCTTTACACAATTTGTACGTTCAGTATTGGAAGTGATGCGAAGATGAAAGACAGCATAGCAAATTGGTGTTACGTGTGAAGAGACAGGAGAGACGATTAATTCGGCAGGGGAGGTTTCTTATGTTCGTTCTCCTCCCCACGTCTAGGATCATAAAAACACCTGCCGCCCTTGTCCTTGGAGAGTCGTCCTGATCTACAGATTTTGCAAGTAGGCGCCGTCTGGTTGAAAGTCTGCTTATTGTCTGGCAGCCACAAGGAAGTGATTTTCTGCCTTTACGGCACCAATAATAATTAGCTTTTAAACGTTTATCTTTCACCATTAAACATCCCTGTGTACAGGGATATTAACAGCCTTTTTGTGAGGGAACAATTTCACATATATTTTCCATGGTTGCAAACAGCACAGTAAGAAGAAATGATATTCAGCTCTCCCAGTTCCACATCTCTGTTAGTTAAGGTTGTCCAGAGATTCAGAACTAATAGGATAAGCATATAGATATACGAGAGGGCCTTTCTTAGGAGAATTGGCTCAAGTGATTGTGGTGGCTAAGAAGTCTCAGGACAAGCTGTCCGCCAGCCGGACATACAGGGACACCGTAGTATAGCTCTGTCCACAACCGAAGGCCTCAGCACCGGGAAGCTAATGGTGTAATTCTCAGTCCAAGGCTAAAAGCCTCAGGACCCAGCGGGCCACTGATAGGAGTCCTGGAGTCTAAAGGTCAGCAACCCTGGTGTCCAAGACAGCAGAGGACAATCTGTCAGAGAGACGCCAATCTGCCTTCTGTCTCTGTTCTCTCCGGGCCCCTGTCAAATGGGATGTGCCCAGCAGCACTGAGGGCAGCTAGCTCTTCCCACCCAGTGCCCTCAGACTCACACACTACTCTCCTCTGGAGACACCCTCAAGGACACACCCCGAATAACGCCTCGCCAGGTTTCTAGGAAACCTTAACCTAGGAATTCCTTAATCTAATCAAGGCGACACCTAAAATTCAGTCCACAAGTCCCCCCTTTCCCAACTTGGCGCCCACTCGCATCTCCCTCCTACCTACTCATATTCCCAAATAAAGGCAATAAGAGGCTCGGCGCCTGTGGCTCAAGTGGCTAAGGCGCCAGCCATATACACCCAAGGTGGTGGGTTCGAATCCAGCCCGGGCCCACCAAACAACAATGACGGCTACAACCAAAATAGCCGGGCGTTGTGGTGGGTGCCTGTGATCCCAGCTACTTGGGAGGCTAAGGCAGGAGACTCGCTTGAGCCCAGGAGTTGGAGGTTGCTGTGAGCTGTGATGCTACGGCACTCTACCCAGGGGGACAGCTTGAGGCTCCTGTCTCAAAAAATAAATAAATAAATAAATAAAGGCAATAGGAAATTAATAGTCCACCTAACATGATGCAACTAACACGATAAGACCTTCCTGCATGCGACCAAAACTGAGCTGACTCCTTCCCTAGAATTTGATTTTCAGAATTTCAACATTTGGGATTTAAATCTTTCAGGATTGTAATATAGGGAATTTTAGACATTAAGGATTTTAGATTTTAGGGGTTTTAGACTGAAGAGATTTTTGATCTTTCAAGATTTCATTTGGGATTATTGTGCTCAGGATTGTGCTTTGGGGATTGTGATTGGCACTGCCAATTTCATCCTTAATTTGTGGGCATACAACTGCCCACAAAATATTCCTTTATTACCGCTTTACTGTTCATGTCATCTGTAGTGACGGCTGTTTTTATTTCTGATATTAATAATTTGGCTTCTTTGTTTTTGTCTTAGCCTAGTTAGAGGCTTACCGATTTTATTAATCTTTTCAAGGAACCAGTTATTGGTTTCACTAAGGTTTTTTTTTAGAGACAGAGTCTCACATTGTCGCCCTCCATAGAGTAATGTGGCGTTACAGCTCACAGCAACCTCCAGCTCTGAGGCTTAGGTGATTCTCCTGCCTCAGCCTCCCAAGTAGCTGGGACTATAGGTGCCCACCACAATGTCCGGCTATTTTTTGGTTGCAGTTTGACTGGGGCCAGGTTTGAATCTGCCACCCTTGGTATATGGGGCTGGCGCCCTACTCACTGAGCCACAGGCGCCGCCCTTGAAGTGAATTTCTAACTCATATAGTTTTCCTTTTCTCTGGGTAATTTCTTTTAACATTCCTTGTAAGGTAGGTCTCCTGGCACTGGAGTCTGTGTTTCTTCTTTTTATTTTTTTTAAATTTAAGCACCAGTTTCCCTTTTTCTCCAGTTTTGGGTTTCTCTAACAATTCCTTCTTAGAGTCTGGGTCTTACAGCTCTTATAGTCATAAACCACTGTCATTATACTGGAACCCTGTTGATGTAGTGGGGAGGTGTGTGGGAAACAGTCTATAATCTTTATATCTCTGTTTTTTAGAAGGCCCGAGTCCTTGGGCTGGGACTTCTAGAAGTATTTCTCTTTCTTCTTTCCCCTTACATGAAATAAGTATGCTAAAGGAGTCTGTTATTATCTACCCTTTCTCAAGATGAGGAAAGGCTCTAATAAAGCAACTTCCCTTAAAGGGCAGGCCTTTGTTATGGAAAATGATCAGGGTGTATTTTAAAATAGCTGCTTCCCTTGGGTGCGTTTCAAAATTGTTACTTCCCCCCAACACACCTGCCTGAAACACAAGACCCACCCACATGGGGTGGGGAGGGAACCTGTGCCCTTCTGATTTTTTTTAAGCACCAAGGGAGGCAAGAAAAGCCTCATCTTTCTCTGCTGCACCCCTTTTAATAAAAGGATTTGTTCTGTAAAATTTGGATTCAGTCAAAAGGCCACAGTCAAGGATCCAGAAGGCCACATGTGTCCCCAAACCCCAGGTTCCCCATCCCTGCCATGAGCTTAACCATGAGAACCTAGTAGGATTCCTGGGGGTAAACCCTAGAAAGTGTAAAGGTGTAACAGGAGGAATGAAAAAAGGGTAAAAAGGTTTCCTCTCTAAAACCTGCCTCACCCTTTTTAAGAATGAATATCTGCATCCCTGCCCCAGGCCAGGGGTCAGGAGGCGCAGGAGAATATCCATCCTTCTTTGCACAGGAGATGGCTCAAAGGAATTGTCCAGGCAGAGGTCACAAGACTGTCTTTGCTGAAGAAGGGAATGAATCTGAACCATAACTATAGTTGAACAGCAATAGACTGAAGCTGAAAACCTCCCCTTTAAAAAGCTCTCTATTTTTGTTCAGAGGCAGGATGTTATTATTTTAAGATAGGACAGTTTCTTCGTTTAACAGTTTCTTCATTTGTTGGTGTAGGGATCACGGCAAAACCTGCCAAGGTTTGCTAAAAGATTAACTTACAATTATAGTAGATTAATGAGAGAAAGGTTTATTTCCAAATACCATGTGCCTGGGGGGAAACCACAAGAATGATTTCCCAAAGTCTCAGTGATGGTCAGTGCTTTCTGATCAAAAATGACCTTTTAACTTAAAATATTTTTTATACCAAGGAATTATATTTTGGGGTGAAATTTCCTTAGCTCCTTCACCGGCAAATTAATAAACCTCTTTTTCAGGGTGCCCATAGCTCAGTGGTTAGGGCGCCAGCCAGATGCTCTGAGTCTGGTGGGTTTGAACCCGACCCCAGCCTGCTAAACAAATAGATAAATAAATACTAGCTGGGCATTGTGGCGGTGAGGCATGAGAGTAAAAAGCAGAGCTAAAGATCTGTCCTAGCCACCCTGTGTGGGCATTAGCCAGGCGCAGATGTCTCTGCTATCTGTATGCTCCTCCCTTGACATGTGCGGGGCCTAGACTGTAACCCTGTAACTTCCTTAGGCCTCCATTGCCTTTGAGGGCAGGTAGCCTGACCGGTCTCAAGGGCGTGGGCAAATCTGACCTTCCCTTTGAGTCCCGGGACCTTCAGATTATATCATCCCTCTCACAGTTTTATGACCCTCACATGCACTCTAGCCCTGAAAATTGGATAAAAGAGAGGGAGGAGATTCAGACATGGGGAGGGGGTGGGGTGGTGCCAAGCACCAAACCACTTGGGCAGGTGTACAGACCTTACTGAATATATTACTCACTGCAGGCGAGTGTAGTGAGGATAGGTGACTAGGGATGGACAGGGCCAAGGAGTAGGTGAGCACCTCCATGGTGAGGACCGTAATCTGACCCCAGACCCCAGTGGGGCCATCCTAAGAGAAGAACCAAACTGGGATCCTAATTGCCGCACACAGTGTGAGAATAAACCATTACTGAGCATGCATGCTGGCAGGCCTCCAGAGGGAGTGCCTACATGGAGGAGTTTAAACAAGGTCCAAGAATTACAGCAAAAAGCTAATGAAGATCCCTCTGAATTTCTATACCACCAGGTATACCAGCTATACTGGAAATACACAGATGCAGATCCAGAAGCCTCTGAAAACAGGTGCGCGGTTAACATGACTTTTACAGGGCAGCTTGTTCTAGGCATCCAGAGAAAGCTGCGGCAGGTGGAAGGAGCAGTTGGCACTAATCCCTCACAGCTGGTATGGTACGGCCTTCAAAACGCATAACTCCAGGGAAGAGTAGAAAGGGACACGTGTGCGTGTTCAGCTAGCTGTGCCAACCAAGGGTCCAAGAGACCATCAAAAACAAAGAGCAGGAAAGGCCACCCAAGGTTGGGATACAATCAGTGTGCTTTCTGTAAAGAGGAAGGACATTGGAAAGAGCACAGCCCAAAGTTGCAAAGGGCTCCGGGTAACCAGAAACCCCCAGGAGAGCAAACGGTTTTCCAAGCCCTGAATTCAGATGACAAATAAGGGGACCCAGGGCTCCATCCCTCTAAGGGTAATCCAAATATTCCCATAGGAACCCAAGGGCTCCATCCTCTAAGGGTGACCCAAATATCCCCATAGGAACCCAAGGGCTCCATCCTCTAAGGGTAATCCAAATATTCCCATAGGAACCCAAGGGGGAAATTGACAGTGGGAACTCAATGGAAGAATTTTTTTCAGTTGACACTGGAGTTACCTTTTCTGTCCTAAACTCTGAGTAAGTCCCTTAGCAAAGATAAGGTGGCAGTTGTTGGGGTGACTGGTCAGCCCCAGCAATGACCCATGCTCCAACCTCTGGAGTGCCACCTGGGGGAACAGAAACTGAGGCACAGTTTCTTACTCAGGGTAGACTGCCCAATACCTCTCCAAGGCTGAGATTGGTTATGCAAGGTGAATGCTCAAATAACCTCTCCAGAGAAGCAACAGCTTCCCCTACAGGTCACACCTGAAACTGCTCCCTGGTTTCAGTGGCTGCTTATGGACAAAGCAACAGCAGCAAATTATTCCCCCTCCCTGGGTCTAACAAAAAGATCCTGAGACTAGGACTTTGCTGGACCCTTACTGCCTCAGGGGTTCAAAAACTCCCCTACCCTGTTAGTGAGAACTTGGCAAAAGACTTGCGGACCCGGCAATTGGATCAAGGGATTTCATTACATGTGGATGATTTTCTCATAGTCAGCCCTATCGTGATCATCGCCTCACAAACCGAGGGGCTGGGCTAAATCACCTAGCCTCATGTGGTTATTATCACCGAAAAAGGCACAGCTTTGCAAACAGTAAGGTACTTATACAGAATTCCAAATTAGCAAGGGAACCTGCAGCCTAATGTCAGATGGGAAAGCAAGTCATCATGAATCTTATGCCTAGAAATAAAAGGTAACTGTGAATGTTCCTAGAATGGCAGGGCTCTGTCTCATTTGGATCCCAAACTTTATCTCAAAAAAAAAAAAAAATCTCACTTTGTCGCCCTTGGTAGGGCACTGTGGCATCACAGCTCACAGCACCACTATGGTGAGTGCCTGCAGTCACAGGTCCAACTCCTGGGCTTAGGTGATTCTCTTACCTTAGCCTCCCGAGTAGCTGGGACAACAGGTGCTCACCACAATGCCCGGCTATTTTTTTGTTGCAGTTTGGCCGGGGCCAAGTTCAAACCCGCCACCCTCGGTATATGGGGCCGGCGCCCTACTCACTGAGCCACAGGTACCACCCTGGATCCCAAACTTTGGACTAATATCAAAGCCCTTGTATGAGGCCCTTAAAGGGAAAGATTCAGAACCCCTGATCTGGACCAGTGTCAAAATGGCTTTGAGAGACTAACACAGGGTCTTACGACAGCCCCTGTTTTGGGGTTGCCTGACTTGCAAAGAGTTTCAAGTATACATTCATGAAAAACAAGGAACAGGCCCCTGGCTCCTAGAATCAACGCTAGGAAATGGCCCACAGTCAGTGCCATATTTGTCAAAGCAGCTGGATGACAGTCCTTGCCTCTGGGCAGAAGTTGCTACTGTTGCAAGAGGCTGAAAAATTTAGCCCACCAGGTTCTAACTTATTAGAACAGAAGGGAGGGTATTGGCTGACTGCAGGAAAGCTGGGAAAATACCAGCCATCCTTTCAGATAATCCACATTAATCCTGCCACCCTGTTACCAGCTGAAGAGAATGAGTTTCTCTGTAGTTTGACTGTTTAGAGCAGTGATTTTTTTTTTTTTTTTTTTTTTTTGAGACAGAGCCTCAAGCTGTCCCCCTGGGCAGAGTGCTATGGCATCACAGCTCACAGCAACCTCCAACTCCTGGGCTCAAGCGAGTCTCCTGCCTCCACCTCCCAAGCAGCTGGAACCACAGGAGCCCGCCACAACACCCAGCTATTTTTTTTTGGTTGCAGCCATCATTGTTGTTTGGCGGGTCCGGGCTGGGGATTCGAACCTGCCACCTTAGGTGTACGTGGCTGGCGCCTTAGCCGGTTGAGCTATAGGCGCTGAGCCTAGAGCAGTGATTTTTAACCAGTGTGCTGGCACACTGGTGTTGTGAGAGAATAGCAGATGTGCCACAAATATTTTTGAAGACCATTAATTAAATTATTTTTGGAAGAAGTTCAAAGCACAGTAAGTATATTCTTTTTTTTTTTTTTTTCTTTTTTGCAGTTTTTGGCCGGGGCTGGGTTTGAACCCTCTACCTCCAGTATATGGGGCCAGCGCCCTACTCCTTTGAGCCACAGGCACCACTTACTCTTTTTTTTTTTTCTATTCTTTTTTTCTGAATCAACGTAATTTAAGTGTGTTGCTACTATAGGTCCAGGTGTGCCATGAGATAAAAAAGGTAGAAAAACCCTGGTTTAGAGGTTCAAAGGTTGTCTATTCAAACAGGATGTATATGTTAGATCAGCCAATTCCAGAACCCAACTGGGAGCTTTTCACCGATGGGAGTTGCATAGGGCTGGATGTGCAGTGGTCATAGAACAACAGATGCGAAAGCATTGGCACTGCCACCTGGGACTTTGGCCCAGAAAGCTGAGCTGATGCTTTAACCAGAACCCTTCAGTTATCCAGAGGGGGAAAAGCAAACATTTATACGGACTCTAAATAAGCGTCTATGATTGTGCATACTCATGGTGCCATTCGGAAGGAAAGGAGACTCTTGGACACAGGAAATAAGGATGTTAAGTATGACACTGAAATAATGGCCCTGATACAGGCCATGACTGAGCCCAGGCAGGTGGGCATCATACACTGTCCTGATCCTCAGAAAGGGGACACTTAGAATGCAAAAGGGAATCAAGGCGCTAAGAAGGCTGCTAAAAGTGCTATGTGTCCTTGGGGCCTTGATGCCCCAGTTGGAGTTAGATCAACGTAAACGCCGCTACAGAGATGAAGATGGAAAAAGGGCCAAAGACTGAGGCTTTGACACTTGGGATGACACAGCTAAGTGGAAACAGAATTCTCATGACCCTGTTCTTTATCTGAAGTCTTGATTTGGCCCCTTATGAATGGACACCTTCTGAGTGTGAGGCCTTAATGGATTTGGTGGGACCTCAATTAAGAGGACCCTGGTTACAGCAAATGATACAAATAACTCAGAGCTGCCCTCGAAGTGCTTGAAACAACCCCAAACAGAAAAGTAACCTGTTTAAGAGGAAGGAAAACTGAGAATGTTGATAATTTTTGCCAAAAAGGAAAGAAAACTTCTCTCTTATCAGGTATTCTCCACCATTTAGATTGTCCGTCCTCGCAGTAGTAATGGTTGCTTATGCCCTTTTTCGCCTGGTAATCTATTTCTTTTTCTATTAGATGGGTTTTCTGGTGGGTGCTTGTGGTCCCAGCTGCTTGGGAAGGTGAGGCAGAAGGATGGAGTCAGCTCAAGAGTTTGAAATTGCTGTGAGCCAGGCTGATACCACGGCACTCTAGCCTGGGCAGCAGAGTAAGACTGCCTAAAAAAA
>NW_003852434.1:6603783-6606716 GCF_000181295.1 Otolemur garnettii
AAAAAAAAAAAAAACAAAAACAAACCTTCCATCTAAAACATTGCCCCAATTCAGCAGGAAGTAGCTCAAAGACTGTCACACTTTCTCCCAAAGATATGGAACAGTAAAATTGACAGTGGGGAGTATGTAAGGGGGGGATGTCCTGAAAAAGGGTAAAAATGTGTTGTCTCTCTAAAACCACCCACCCACCCTTAAGAATTAAAACCCACATCCTTACCTCAAGCCAGTAGTCCAGAGGGGCAGGGAGTGCCCTTTGTTCCACAGAAGATGGCTCAAGGGAATTGTCAGGATGGACTTTCTGAGATTGTCTTAGCTGAAGATGGGATAAATCAGATCAACTATAGTTGGACAGCAATAGACTGAAGCTAAAAATTCTCTATATTTTTGTTCAGAGGCAGGACATTGGTATTTTAAGACATGCTTCTGCCAACCTCCCATTTCCCAGCAAATTAATAAACTTTTCTTTCCTTCCCCTCAAACCACTTGTCTTTGTTCTGATGCAGCCTCAGGGGCAAGTGCCCAACTTTGCATAATAAGCGCTCCCTTAGAGTGGGCCCCCAAGAGTTTTCAACTCCAGCTAGTTCACAGCCTTCAGTAACTGCCACAGTTATGATTGTAGTGTTCCTACCACTTTCTAATTCCAGCAGCTTTTTCTCCCAGTAAGCTGATCTCACCTGTGATTCTCTGCATCAGCTTGTCTCTCCAGCGTATGCCTGGTAGTTTGCCCTGTGACTTCAATTCTTCAATGGATCTAAGAAAATCCACTGATTTTCCAGTCTGTTCAGCCTTTTGTGGTTGTTATTGTGAGGATGGATGTGATGACTTCCAAGCTCTTTAGATGTTGGAGCTGCAATTGGAAGTCACCTTTTTTTGAGACAGTCTTACTTTGTTGCCCTGGATAGAGTGCCATAGCGTCACAGCTCACAGCAACCTCAAACTTTGGGGCTTAAGCAATTCTCTTGCCTCAGCCTCCCAAATAGCTGGGACTATAGGCACCCACCATAACACCTGGCTATTTTTTGGTTGCAGCCATCATTGTTGTTTGGTGGGCCCAGACTGGGTTCGAAACCTCCAGCCTTGGTGTATGTGGCCGGCACCATAAGCACTGTGCTACGAACACCGAGCCAAGTCACCTCACCCCCGCCTTGAGAATCTCACTACAGAATCTCACTACGTCACCCTGGGTAGAGTGCTATGGCATCATAGCTCACAGCAACCTCAAACTCTTGGGCTTAAGCAATTCTCTGGCCTCAGCCTCCCAAGTAGCTGGGCCTACAGATGCCCACCATAATGCCCGGCTATTTTTTGTTGCAGTGTCATTGTTTTAGCTGGCCCGGGTGGATTTGAACCCACCACCCTCGATGCATGTGGCCAACACCATAACCATTGTGCTACAGGTGCTAAGCCAACTGTTTTTTAAATATTTCCCCATAACCTCTAAGAGCCTCCCCTGACTTTTCTCTGCTAAACAAAGAGCTACTATGTGCTCTAGTACCTGGTGCAACTAGGACTACTAAACTATCTCTTGGCTTTCTGACTCTTTGAATGTCTGGAGAACAAGTATTATGACTTACCTTTGCATTTCCAGCGTTTGATATAAATTGGTGAATTGAAGGAAAAAGTAACAAGACATTCCTCATGAATTAAAAACAAAGTACTACCTTTATTTGGCTCATTTCTCCATTTATTAGAATAACCACATTTGGAGAGGCACAAAGCACTTAAGTTTTACATGACTACAAAGTTATCACAAATCCCAAACTTTTTAGCCACAGATATCTTACCTACTCTGTTTAAAGAAAAAGCTTTCAAAACATCTGAGACAGCTTAATACGCAGAGACCTGCATATATGGGAACTAGATATTTTCAATGCTTGTACTTCCTGCTTTAATAATGTCTTCTTCAAATGGAGTCCAGCATAAAAGGGATTGAAATACATGGTGCAAACGCTTTGGAGAGAGAGTGAAATAAATCTGCACATGGGAAAAGACGTAGTGTGCACAGAAGTTCTGCGAGGATTCACTGAGCCATCTGGGCTTCCATGGCTTGTGCTGTCCATTCTGGTGCTGTTTGACTGATTTTCTCCAAAAGGTTATTCACTTGGAAACAAAGGGATTGGATCTGCTTGTCCCATGTTGGCAGGGCTTCTCGTGCTAAAGAAAAAAAAATGTACAAAATAGCAATTACCCCTTTGGATTCACAGCAAATGTGAGTTAAAGATCAATACAATAGTATTTTCTTTTCTTTTTCTTTTTTTTTTTTTGAGACAGAGCCTCACTTTGTCACCCTCAGTAGAGTGCCATGGCATCACAGCTCACAATAACCTCCAGCTCTTGGGCTTAGCCGATTCTCTTGCCTCAGCCTCCCAAGTAGCTGGGACTACAGGTTACATTTATTTGGCTCATTTCTCCATTTATCAGAATAACCACATTTGGAGAGGCACAAAGCACTTAAGTTTTACATGACTACAAAGTTATCACAAATCCCAAAAATAGCCTGCCACAACGCCTGGCTATTTTTTTGTTGCAGTTGGGCCAGGGCCAGGTTTGAACCCACCACCCTTGGTATCGGGGGCTAGCACCCCACCCACTGAGCCACAGGCACCGCCCAATACAATAGTATTAATTTTTTAAAAGTTTACTTTAAAAATCTTGTCTAATAAAATTAAGCTAATTTATTATTACTGGTGAGAACAATCTAAAACCTACCAACCAAACAACCTCAACCATAACTGTGATAGAAAAAGACAGAGGGCTGGAAGGTAGGTTGTTCATCACTGTTTACTGATTCATAAGACACTGCCACCTACTGGGCAAAGTAAGTCTACTGATAAGTTCAAGGCTGTGTCTATTTGACTCTGAAAGACAAATGTAGTAACATTTAAACCAAAAAAAAAAAAAAAAAGTCATCTTGAATCTACCAGCTTTTTCTC
>NW_003852434.1:6607520-6614882 GCF_000181295.1 Otolemur garnettii
CAAAGGGGGCGGCACCTGTGGCTCAAAAGGGTAGGCGCTGGCCTCATATGCTGGAGGTGGTGGGTTCAAACCCAGCCCCGGCCAAAAAAAAAAAAAGAAATGTGTTTTATAATGTCACCAAATAAAAGATTTCAGTAATAAACATTTAAAAAAAAAACCAAAAACAAAGAGACAAAGGCAGATGGGCAGTTGTTAGGGGCTGTGGGGAAGGAGGCGTGGGGAGTTAACTCCTAAAGGGCATGCATTCCTTTTGGGGGGACGAAAATGCTTTAAACTGAGATGGAGGTTGCACAACATTATGAACATACTACATGCTACTGAACTGTTTTCTTCAAAATGATTAATTTTATGATATATAAATTTCAAGTCAATTTAAAAAATACAGGCCAGGCAAGGTGGCTTACGCCTGTAATCCTAGCACTCTGGGAGCTAGGTCTGGTATGAGCCAGAGTGAGACTACATCTCTAAAAATAGCTGAGCATGTGGCAGGCACCTGTAGTTGCAGCTACTTGGGAGGCTGAGGCAAAAGAATCACTTAAGCCCAGGAGTTTGAGGTTGCTGTGAGCTGTGACACCATGGCATTCTACTGAGGGTGATAGAATGAGACTGTCTCAAAACACAAACAAAAAATTAGGTGTTTTACCAATACTAAATAATAATAATTATTATCATTATTAGATAGATAATTAGATTAGATAATTATTAATTAGATTAGATAGAATGAGACTGTCTCAAAACACAAACCAAAAAAATAGGTGTTTTACCAATACTAAATAATAATAATTATTATTATCATTATTAGATAATTAGATTAGATAATTATTAATTAGATTAGCTAGAATGAGACTGTCTCAAAACACAAACAAAAAAATAGGTGTTTTACCAATACTAAATAATAATAATAATAATTATTATTATTATTATTTGGAGACAGTCTCACTCTCTCACTCTGCTTACCCTGGATAGAGTGCAGTGGTATCTCATAGCTCACCACAACTTTGAACTCCTGGGTTCAAGAGATCCTCTCACCTTAGCCTCCCAAGTAGCAGGGACTACAAGTATACCACGGCATCCATCTAGGTTTTCTGTTTTTATGTTTTTGAGACAGTCTTACTTTGTCATTCTTGGTAAAATGCTATGGCATCATAGCTCACAGCAACCTCAAACTCTTGGCTCAAAGCAATTCTCCTGCCTCAGCCTCCACGTAGCTGAGACTACAGGTGCCAGCTACAACGCCTGGCTATTTTTAGAGACTGGGTCTCACTCTAGCTCAGGCTGGTCTCAAACTCATGAGCTTAGGCAATCTACCTGCCTCAGTCTCCCAGAGTGCTAGGAGTATAGGCATGAGACACCACACCCTGCCTAAAGATCACAGTGTAAAAGGATTGTTTTTTTCTGAGACAGTCTCACTATGTTGTCCTCAGTAGAGTGCCGTGGCATCAAAGCTCAGAGTAACCTCAAACTCTTGGACTTAAGCGATTCTCTTGCCTCAGCCTTCCAAGGAGCTGGGACTACAGGCATCTGCCACAATGCCTGGCTATTTTTTTGTTGTTGCAGTTGTCATTATTGTTCAGCTTGCCCAGGGTTGGGTTCGAACCTGCCAGCCTCAGTGCATGTGGCTGGCTCCATAACCACTGTGCTATGGGCACTGAGCCAGGATGTTTTAATAAATGATAGTGCATAATTGGCAATTCATCTAAAAAAAAAAAACAACTAAATCATACCTTAAAATTATCCACCAAAATGTACAAAGCTATGATTTAATAAAAAAAAAATTATCCACCAAAATGAACTATAAACTTCTAAATATAAAATAATAAATAAATAATACTAGAAAATATTTGAAGAAAATATTAATTTGACCCCAAGGTGGAGGCAACATTCTTAATCAGAAAACTCAAAAGCAATCACAATAAAAACTAACATATTTATGTGCATAAAAATTTTTAAAAAGTGTTTATGGTATGCATGACCTTCTAGAAAAATAACAGAGAATGGGAAAGATATCTGTAACATATGTAACAGATAAAGTTAAAATTATCATAGTAAAAGCTACAACAAATCGATGCTGGAAAGTCAGAAAGAGAGGTATAAGGGAAGGAAGGAAGCCTTGATGCTCATAGTTACAGCGGTTAGGGCCCAGTCCCAACCCAGCTCAGGCCAGCTAAAACAACAATGACAACTGCAACCAAAAAATAGCCAGGTGTTATGGCGGGCACCTGTAGTTCCAGCTACTTGGGAGGCTGAGGCAAAAGAATCGCTTAAGCCCTAGAGTTTGAGGTCACTCTGAGCGGTGACTGCATAGCACTCTACAGAGGGTGACATAGTGAGACTCTGTCTCAAAAAAAAAAAAAAAAAAAAAGGAAGGAAATAGGCAAGAAAAAGTAGTATTAATTCACCGAAGAAGAAACACTAATGACCAACACATACAAAGATATTAAACTTCACAAGTGCCAATGCACATTAAAACATAATGTAATGTTTTCCCCCCATCACCTAGCAAAAGATAAAAAGAGTGGTACTAGCCAGTTGTTGAAGATTCATTCTCTTTTTGTTTTTAAGACAGAGTCTTGCTCTTTTACCCTAGGCAGAGAGCAGTAGTGTCATCATAGCTCACTGCAACCTCAAATTCCTGCGATCAAGTGATCCTCATGCCTCAGCCTCCCAGAGAGCTAGGATTATACGCATGAGCCACCTGGCCCAGCCTATTCTCTCATACTGGTGGGATTCTAAATGGCTACACTTTCTGGAAAGCAGACTGGTAGTATCTATTAAGAATCAAAATAACTGGCCAGGCACAGTGGCTGACGCCTATAATCCTAGCACTCTGGGAGGCCAAGGTGGTTGGATTGCTTGAGCTCCCAAGTTCAAGACTAGCCTAAGCAAAAGCAACACCCTGTCTCTACTAAAAATAGAAAAACTAAGGAAGAGGATTGCTTGAGCCCAAGAGTTGGAGGTTGCTGTGAGCTATGATGTCATAGCACTTTACCCAGGGCAACAGCTTGAAACTGTCTCAAAAGAAAAAAAAGAATCAAAATTACTTTGGTCTAACAGTATTACTTTTGAGACTGTTCTATAGAAATAAGCACACTGGTATATAAATGTATATACCAGGGTATCACCTGAATGTCCATCAACAGGTAAAGAGTTGGACTCCATGAAGTATTTACTACTATTAAAACAAATAAGTAGATCGATATCTACTGACTTGAAAATATGATAGCACAATAAATTTTAAAAGCAATTTACACAATACTATGTATTTTAAAATATAAATCCATAATCTCACTTTTAAAGACTTTGTATGTTTTTATATATCTGGATAAGCATCTAGGATCCTATAGGCTGTCAAATTAATACTAGTTACATTAGGGAGCTTGGATTAGAGGAATAGAGACAGGCGTAGAAAGATATAATGAACTTTTCCTTTATTCTTGCAATGTGTTACTTGTTGTTATAAGCCTATTTACCATTGTTATTTTTTTTTTGAGACAGTCTCACTATGTTGGCCCTTGGTAGAGGGCTGTGGCATCACAGCTCACAGCAACCTCAAACTCTTAGGCTTAAGTGACTCTCTTACCTCAGCCTCCCAAGTAGCTGGGACTATAGGTGCCTACCATAGCGCCTGGCTATTTTTTGATTGCAGTTGTCATTGTTTAGCAGGCCCGGGTAGGGCTCAAACCCGTCAGCCTCAGTGTATGTGGCTGGCACCCTACTCACTGAACTACGGGCGCCAAGCCTACCACTATCATTTTTTAAAATATAAGAAAACTAAAAGAAAAATATTCCACATTCTATCAATTTGATATCAATTGATATCAATTTGATATCAATGTCTTCCCTTGATGACAGCTCTGCTATTGCTACTCACTATATATATATATATATGCTCCATTTATTCAATATTTACTGATTTATTTCTCATTTACAACATGCTGGGCACTGAAACAGATGCTGGACATGCCATGGAAAGTAAGACAGCCATTTATCACACAAAGCTTAGCTTGAAGCAGAAAAAGACATTAAGGCAATTAGTTACACAACTGAAAATAATTAAGATTAATACTAGGGGGTTCAGCGCCTGTAGCTCAGCAGCTAGGGCGCCAGCCACATACACCAGGGCTGGTGGGTTCGAACCCAGCCCGGGCCTGCCAAACAACAATAACAACTACAACAACAACAAAAATAGCTGGGTGTTGTGGCAGGCGCCTGTAGTCCCAGCTACTTGAGAGGCTGAGGCAAGAGGATCGCTTAAGGCCAAGAGTTAGAGGTTACTGTGAGCTGTGATGCCACAGCTTTCTACAGAGGGTAACATAGTAAAACTCTGTCTCTAAAAAAAAAAAAAACAACAAATGTTTAAAAGGCCCAGAGCAGGCTCATGCCTGCAATCCCAGTGATGAGGGAGGCTGAGGCCCTGAGTTCCAGACCTGCCTGGGTAACACAGTCCTGCTGTCCCAGCTACTGTGTAGGCTGAGGAGCAGGACTGCTTGAGCCCAGGAACTGGAGGTTGCAGTGACTGTGACTGTGCTGCTGTACTCTAGTTTGGGTGACAGAGTAAAACCCTATCTCTAAAAACTAAATAAAGAAAAATAAAAAGAAGACCTGTGTGATTGGATTGGCAAAGGAAATTTCGAGAGAGAGGACCAGGCAGGGCCTTTGGCGCCTTTACAGAACTTGGTTCTATAAACAATGGGGAAGACATTTATTAGAGTTCAAGCAAGAGAATCATTTGATTTTTTATCTTTGCTCTTTTAAAAGATCATAATCACTCCAGCCATACTACCTCCTCGGACAAGAAAGGAACTCTTTTAGATATAAGGGGGCGGGGGGAGGCTATTTCTCAAGCCCAGAAGAGGTTATGATAGTAGGGTTCAGAACAGGTTGGTGATAGTAAGAAATGAAGAAAAAATACACACATGCCAGATACAACAAGGAGGTAAAATCGACAGGATTCCGGGCAGGAAAAAGAGACAGGGTCAAGAGTAAGGCGTGCTGGAGAGAATGCAGTTTGGGAATGGCTGGCTGAATGGCCCTGGGGGACACACAGCAAGGGGAGATGATGAATTCAGTTTCGGGTTCTGGTTACTCTAAGATGCCCTGAAGCAATTATGTAGAAACACAGGGTTGGGATTTAGAAGAAAGATTTGTACTAGGAAGGTAATCTATGCATTATCTCTATCTGTGGTCCCCAACCCCTAGGCCAGACTGGGACAGCAGGAGGTGAGCAGCCGCAGAGTCTAGAAGCTTCATCTGCCTTCCCAGGGGCGGCCCATCGCTGGCATCACCACTTGAGCTCCACCTCCTGTCAGTTCAGTGGTGGCATCAGATTCCCGCAGGAGCACAAACCCTACTCAATACTGCCTGTGGAGGGATTTAGGCTGTGCAATCCCTATGAGAATCTAATGCCTGTGACCTGAGGAGGAGCTGAAGTGGTGATGCTGGTGCTGGGACCCTCTAGCTGCAGGAAAACAAGCTCAGAACTTCCACTGACTCTGCGTTATAGAGAGCTGTATAATTACTTCATTACATACGACAATGTGATAATGGAAATAAAGTGCACGATAAATGTAATGCCCTTGAATTATCCCCAAACCTTTCCCCCACTCCCTGGGTCCACAGAAAAATTGTCTTTTTTCTTTTTTTTTTGAGACAGAGTCTCACTTTGTCATCCTTGGTAGAGTGCCCTGCCATCACAGCTCCTAGCAACCTCAAACTCTTGGGCTCAAGCAAGTCTCTTGCCTCAGTCTCCGGAGTATCTGAGACTACAGGCATCTGGCCATAACACCTGACTATATTTTTAGAACCAGGGTATTGCTCTTGCTCAAGCTGGTCATGAGCTCAGGTAATCCACTAGGATTACAGGTGTGAGCCACTGCACTGGGCCGGAAAAATGTCTTACATGAAACTGGTTCCTGGTGCAAAAAGGCTGAGGGCTGCTGGTCTATAACAGAGATAGTAACTGAATCCAAGGGAATAGATGAAATTACCTATGGAAACTCAGTAATGTGAGAGGGAAAAGGCATAGGATTAAACCCTAAGTACTCCAATATTTAAATTTAAAGGCACTACAGAATTTACAAAGATGACTACAAAGAATACTTGGAGAAATAGGAGGACAAACAGGAACACAGGGTGGAAGAGATGACAGAAGTAAAGATGGGAGGGTGGGGAGGGTGTTCAAAAAGAAGTAACTGGCTCAGTGCCTGCAGCACAGTGGTGACGACGCCAGCCAAGTACACGGAGGGTGATGGGTTCGAACCCAGCCTGGGCCAACTAAACAACTGCAACCAAAAAATAGCCAGGTGTTGTGGTGGGCACCTATAGTCCCAACTACTTAGGAGGCTGAGGCAAGAGAATCGCTTAAGCCAGGAGTTGGAGGTTGCTGTGAGCTGTGACACTAACAGCATTGTATCGAGGGAGACATAGTGAGACTCTGTCTCTAAAAAAAAAAAAAAGGAGCAATCAACACTATCTGATATACCAGTAAGTCAAGATGAGAACAGGTCAGAAAGAAGGGCTTTACAAGAAGTGGGGGGTGGGAGGAAAAGAGAAGAGAAAAAATAGGGGGAAAAAAAGATGAGACCTCGAAGATAAAAGAATTTTGGTTTAAAATGAAGAGAGTCCTGAGGATGTTTAAATATTGATGGAAGGGTGGTGCCTGTGGCTCAGTGAGTAGGGCGCCGGCTCCATATATGGAAGGTGGCAGGTTCAAACCCAGCCCCGGTCAAACTGCAACAACAAAAACAAAAAATAGCAGGGTGTTGTGGGGGCGCCTGTAGTCCCAGCTACTCAGGAGGCTGAGGCAAGAGAATCACCTAAGCCCAAGAGCTGGAGATTGCTGTAAGCTGTGATGCCATGGCACTCTACCGAGGGTGACAAAGTGAGACTCTGTCTCTAAAATCAAATAATAAAATTAATTAATTAATTAATATTGATGGAAAAAAGCCAACAGAGAGAGAAAGGATAAAAACAGATAAAAATAATTACGATCCTCGGGTTGCACAAAACGGTATTTTTTTTTTTTAGGGGTGAGGAAGAGGAACCAAAGCCCAACAGAAGAACTAGACAGGGAAATGGGAACCACACCAGTATGACAAGAAGGAAGAAAAGACAGACTTAGATCTATATCTAAAATTTAGAGGTTTATAAATCTGATAAAGAAGTTAAAATATTTCACACTGATGGCTTTTTTCTATGAAACAGAAAACAAGGTTTTCGTGCTGAGAGTGAAGGAGAAGAAAATACTAGAGATTTAAGAAAAATTAATTCAAAATAGTTGCTCCAGGCTCGGCGCCTGTGGCTCAAGCGGCTAAGGTGCCAGCCACATACACCTAAGGTGGCGGGTTTGAATCCCCAGCCCGG
>NW_003852434.1:6615198-6616300 GCF_000181295.1 Otolemur garnettii
TCTGACTCCTTTCCATCAGCATTAGCTACCCAAGTATAGACATGGAAAAGATGGAAAATGAGTTCATTCAAGGTTCAGTTTTCAGGACAACAGAAAAGTGTGGTGGGGTACCTGTAATTACAAAAGTAATTGAAATAATTTAGGTGCATGGAATCCCAGCTAAATAGGAAGAGAAGGAAGAACTCAAAAGGGTCACACTAACTGAAGAATTCAGAAGAGTCAATGGACAGACCAGAGGCTCCAATGTGGACAAGGAAGAGTTGAAGTGGGAGTAAGTGAGACCATTAGAGAGAAGGGAAAAAGGTTACAGTCAAGGTGATATTTCATATTAAAATTTTACAAGTGAATAGTTCTGGGTACAGCAAAGTCCAGAACAGTGGTTCTCAAGCTGTGGGTCGTGAGCCCTTTTTAACAATGAAAATACACCCGGCATATCAGATATTTACGATTCATTAACAGTAGCAAAATTATAGTTATGAAGTAACAACAAAAATAATTTTATGGTCGGGGCTCCCCACAACATGAGGAACTGTATTAAAGGGTCATGGCATTAGGAGGCATTAGGAAGGTTGAGAACTACTGGTCCAGAGTATAAATGAGGTGAGACTAGGAAGCTGAGAAGGTACAGGGTAGTGAGAAAGTTGAGGGATGCCCTGACCTGTCTGCCTGCATTAGTTTAATGAGCTGCTGAATAGGAAATGCAGCTGCTATTTCTAGGGGCCTGATACATGACACACGGTCAATAAATGTTTGATGAGTAAATGAATAAACTCACATAATTCAAGTTTCAAATTTTCCTTTAACATAAATTCTGCATTAAATAGATTCATGAATCTATTTATTAAATAGATTCATGAATCTATTTATTAAATAGATTAAATCTATTCATTAAATAGATTCATTTTAAATGGTTTCTTTTAGAAAGAAGCTCATTCCAGTAATAAGATTCTGAATCAAAGGAAATTGTTCAGCATGTTTTTTGTTTTTTGAGACAGAGCCTCAAGCTGTCCTCCTGGGTAGAGTGCCGTGGCATCACAGCTCACAGCAACCTCCAACTCCTGGACTCAAACGATTCTCCTGCCTCAGCCTCCCAAGTAGCTGG
>NW_003852434.1:6616421-6619300 GCF_000181295.1 Otolemur garnettii
GGCGCTGAGCCTTTCTTTTTTTTTTTTTTGTTCAGCATGTTTTAATCATAAATATATAGCAGCTCACTGCCATTTCATTACGACAGAAATGCAAAAAACCTCTTACTTTCAAAATGAACTATTCCATCAATCTGGTCAATAAATCCATTCATACGTCCTTCTGTTATCATTTGAGATGCTATCTTTTCTGCCTACAAAAAAACAAACAAAAACTCTCAGAAACTTTAATTATTATCTAACAGTCATTCACATAAAGATAAGTGAAAGCTTTTGGCTTAAATACATATCACAAAACTTTACATGTGTGTTCATCTACCATTCACTAGAACAAATCTTGTAAATCTAGATATTTCCCCAATTATTTCTGGGCACAACCCATTATTTTAAGTCAATTGGCATCTATTTTCCTTGTGAAAAAAAATTTTTTTGAGATAAAGTCTCACTATGTCGCCCTCAGTAGAGTACCATAGTATCACAGCTCACAGCTCATAGCAAACTCTTGGGATTAAGCGATTCTCTTGCCTCAGCCTCCCAAGTAACTGGGACTACAGGTGCTTGCCTGCCACAACACCTGGCTATTTTTTGTTGCAGTTGTCATTGTTGTTTTCACTGGCCCAGGCTGGGTTCGACCCCACCAGCCTCAGTGTTTGTGACCAGCGCCCTACCCACTGAGCTAGGGGTGCCGCCCAAGGCTCTGTTTCAAAAGAAAAATGAAATGAACAACAAAAGGATATTTGCTTTCCTTAGTCTGAGCAAGAGATCATACTTCAAAGCCAAGAGGAATTTTTTTTTCTTTTTTTTTTTGAGTAGCTGGGATGAAAGGTACATATCACCATACCTGGCTAATTTTTCTATTTTTCTAGAGACAGGGTCTCACTCTTGTTTGCTAATTTTGAACTCCTGACCTCAAGTAATTCTCCTGGCCTCAGCCTCCCAGAATGTGAGGACTACAGATGGGAGCCACCATGCCCAGTCAGGAAAGCATCTTTTGATGGTAACTGAAACCTTGGTTCCCAAATTGTTCTTGAATGTGTACAAGTAAAGGAAGGAACTGTAAAAAAATTCTAAACTAAAACTTCACTGCCAGATAAAAGGGATGGCTTTAAGGTTTGCAAGTTTGGTAAAAGTAAGGTTGATTGCTTACTTTTAACATTATTTAAAATTAAGAGAATGTTTTGTAAATGATAATCTGAAATGCTGTCTTCTCTATATATTATTGGTAATTTATGGAAATTTATACATAAGTAACCAACCCCAAGACTAAGAATGAAATTAAATTCCATAGTAAGTCAGTCAACTTAAGGTAAGTCAAGTAACTCAAAGAATTACTGAACCATTACCAAAGTCATTCTCTCAAAGAGATGAAATATTTAACTTTACCCTTTGAGTTAATCTAGGGCAGAAAAAAAGAAGTAAAGCAAGTGTCAAAATCTTAAATTACGACCGGGCACCCATAGGTCAGTGGTTAGCACGCCAGCCACATATACGGAGGCAGGCGGGTTCAAACCCAGCCTCAGCCTACCAAACAGCAATGACAACCACAACAAAAAAAATAGCCAGGCATGTGGCGGGCACCTGTAGTCCCAGCTACTTGGGAGGCTGAGGCAAGAGAATCGCTTAAGCCCAAGAGTTGGAGGTTGCTGTGAGCTGTGACGCCACAAGACTCTACCAAGGGTGGCATAATGAGACTCTGTCTCAAAAAAAAAAAAAAAATCTTAGTCAGCAATCAGAAACCACTATGAAGTGGATTTAAACAGACACTAAACAAAGATATTTTCACAAAATGGGTGTCATAACCTGAAACTTGAAGATTTTCATTCTAGTTTACTTTATCACAAAACATAACTTAAAAAGCCCAAAACACTAGAACAATTCCATTACAAAAGTTTATTTCCATTTAAATGAGGCTTTTACGTGTAATTTTTGTGGCAGCTGCTAACATTCATCAATTACATATTTCTCTTCCTCACTTCACTAGTTTTGTCTCCTTACTTCCTTTCTATGCATTGGAATCAAGAAAATACCTTAGCTGCCGGGATCTCTAAAAGAGCTCCAAGTTCTTCAAAGGTAATATTATTATATAATTTGCTTGCAGACAACAAATTGTGTTCAATAACAGCTCTGTCCAGGATGCTGGAACCTTAAGTAAACATAAATAAGACAGTTGTTAAGTATGAAACTAGTTTTACACTCTAACAGCGGTTCTCACAACCTGTGGGTCATGACCCCTTTGAGAGTCGAACAACCCTTTCACAGAGGTCACCTAAGACCATCCTGCATACCAGATATTTACATTACGATTCACAACAGTAGCACAGTTACAGTTATGAAGTAGCAACAAAAATAATTTTATGGTTGTACGTCACCACAACATGAGGAACTGTATTAAAGGGTCGTGGCATTAGGAAGGTTGAGAACCACTGCTCTAAAAAGATACATTTTTTCCTGAGAATTTCTAGACATGTAATAATTAAAATCATCTTTATTTTTCTGATCAAAATGTTTTAAGTACTAGAAAACACAGCAAGACCACATCTCCATAAAAAATTTTTTAAAAAAATTAGCTGGGCATGGTGGCATGTGTCTAGTCCCAGCTACTTGGGAGGCTAAAGGCAGGAGGATCACATGAACCTAGAAGCTTGAGGCAGCAATGACCTATGACTATGCCACTAAACTCCAGCTTGGGCAACTGAGCAAGATCCTGTCTCTAAAACAAAACTGAAGGCTTGTGGTGGCTCACATCTATAATCCCAGCACTTGGGAGGCTGAGGTGGGTGGATTGCCTGAGCTCACAGGTTCAAGAACAGCCTGAGTCAGAGAGAGACCCCATTTCTAAAAAAACAGCCAGGTGTTGTGGTGGGCTCTTGTAGTCCCAGATA